>NC_091461.1:70742806-71046459 GCF_027789765.1 Dendropsophus ebraccatus | reverse complement strand
AACCTATACAACATATAGGACTCGCAAGACAGACTACATCTAACTTTCTATAGTGGAGATTGCATGAACGTTATACTGCTGACATGAACTAATAATCGGGATCATCTGTATATTCATTCAAGTGGAGTGACTGCGCTGGGCCCGGTGCAGTCAAATACCACGGGGCTCATATTGACATTCTATATTTTATATTGCACATTTTTTACCTCTTATTTTTCATTTTTAATTTTTTACTTTTTATTTTTTACTCCTTTATTTTTTAACCTATATTTTCATCGATATTTAACGTATGTATACTTCAAATTTTATCATATATTGTTAGATTGACATACTGAGTATATTTTAGCTGCATTGGATTATTGTGGTATTGTATTGTTTATGTTCTATATAGAAGTGTATCTCTAGACACGGATTAACCGCTCATACATTTTTTTATATCAGATTAAACGTCTAATGATTATTTAGATCCTTTTCATTTGCATGGCCTATATTGCCACAATTCAAACATACATTCTATACCAGTTTATATAGACCATTTCTCCCTCTTCTAGAGAGCCTACTACTTTTTTCTGGTAAAAATAATAATTGTGATCCTTGGGAAATAAGTGATTATGGAGTCTAAGGGGGGCATTTATTAAGTCTGGTGTTTTTTACGCCGGACTTGTAAATGCCCCCGCAGCTCCGGCGCTACGGAGACTTATGTAGAGGCGGACTGCCTCTACATAAATCCCGTGCATGCCGGTGCGCACCGCCGAAAACCTACGCCAGCTGAGGACTGGAGTAGGTTTTCGGCGTACATTTGGGCGGAACGGATGGTAAATCGCGCGGACTTCCGCCCACTACACGCCCCCTTTCCGCCCCCCTGGCGTACTCGGCGGAAAGTGATGATTTGCAAATATTTTATTCGCAAATCGGCCATTTGCGAATAAAAAAATCGCCAATTTCCGCCGAAAATCATCCGTTCGCCGGATGATACATGTGGCCCTAAGTGAAAATCAGTCTTTAGACCTCAGGAAAAAAAAATTAGACTTACAGCAGACATATATCCATAAACATACCAAGGTGTGTCAAATGAGAAGCTTAAAAGGGTGGTTAAAATGTATAGTTTGATAGCTATAGGCTACCTATTCCCCCATCTGTCCCCCATGTTGCCCTTGGTAATGGTAACCAATCATTCACTTTTTTTTTTGGCACATTCATGATCTGTTTAATCGCAGACACAAATAGTACTGGTAATTAGTTTTAACTTTACGTGCAGCAAGGGGGATTGTGGGAAAATGTCTGCACCGTTGTATGGCAGCAGTAGGGTCACAGTTCCGAGAAGAAATTAGGAAAAAATCTGATGTATAGGGAAGAAAAATGGTACAGGGATGTAAGCTTCTTTACTAAAAGAGCATATTTGTACTCATATAATGTAGAATTGGTTAAATCAGGACAATCTTTGTTCACGTGCTATATGTCTAGATAATACTACTATTGAAAACAGTTAATTTAGAATATAGAATAAAAGAAAATGTATCTGTCCTCTAAGCATTAAGTGCTAATAGGGTGTTTCAATCAGAAACATATAAAATACATTAGCCACAGGGCCCTTGTCGTGCAATAAAATCAAAACAAATATTTAAGAAATAAAAAATAAAAGAAATAAAACACAAAGCGGTAAAATAACAATGTCAAAGTCCTTAAAACATGATACTTCAAGCACACAGAGTTCATATAAGCTTCATTTGATGGGTAATCTGGTCTTTAAATTCAGATTTGGAGAGTTACTCCTATCATCCTCTCAATAGCTTGCAGCAATGCCTGTCAGTGATAGTGGACAGATGAGGGTTATACTCCTTACCCACTGGGCTTGTGCAGCACTGCTGATGCAGCAAAATTCAGTTTGCTTAAAATAATATATGCGATGTTCCCCCTTATATAGGGTATATGTATGTAACCTCAACCAGACAAATAGTACTGCCCTCCTGGCGATCTGTCTATAGTACAATGTGTATACTCAGTCTCTCTGGCTTTACAACTGCTAGTTGTCATAGAGGGAGAACTTAGACACATGCAAGTCATTTGGTGCAGGTGCACCTCTCACCCATGCAGGATCAGCGTGTCCTCCGGGGTCACCGGCTTCCCGGTCTGCCCACGTTAAGTGTGATAATGTCCCCAGCCTTGTTTTAACTCTGCTCCAAAGCGGGGCCCCGCTGCTGGTATATAAACAGAGTGATAGCCGGGCCAACTCTTTCCAGACTTGTACAGTTGCAAAAGTGGATACAGAGGTGCACTCAGATTTTTTTTTGTGGGGTGTAGACAAATGTTGGAGTGACTGCCATACGCGTTTCGGGGTCTCTGCACCCCTTCATCAGTGGACAATGTGTTCCATGGCACCTCCATTCTTACTGTTAACTTCTGTCATTTCTGTTAACCTCAGCAGTGGGATTTATTTAAGTGAGCTGCACCTACTCTCAGCTGTTTTAATTTAGAATATAGTCTGCACATATTCTTACCTGAGGATATGATTCCAGGTAGGCTTACATTCACTTACTGTGGATATAATCACATATACTGGATATTTGCCCCAAGCATGTATTAATGTTTCAGCAAAATAATATTTTCTCACTTTATTGTAAGGTTGCAAAAACACAGGTCAACAGCATTTTTGGGGCCAAAGATATTTCAACGAATTTAGGGTAACTTTGGGGTGCTGATTCTGAATATGTCATCAGTTTTGCCAGATTGGCTCAAGTTTTTGAGAATTTTCGTGAAATGTGTAAAAAAAAAAAAGACGTAATTTGCTACATGCGCATTAACTTTATTGCTATTGTCATGAATACAATAAATTTTACAAAGTAAATGTTGATTTTAGTTTATTTTAACTAGTTTTAGAAAGTAATCTTCAAAAATGAACAAGACATGAAAAAAAACTTGAGCCAATCTGGCAAAACTGATAGCATATTCAGAATCAGCACCCCAAAAATACCCCAAAATCATTAAAATATTTTGGACACAATTTTTTTTTTTTTTTTTTTTGACCTGTGAAACTAAGCTATTTTTTATTTTTATTTTATTTTACCTGTAATACACAGTCATCCAAAAGGGTGCCTTATGGCTTGGTATTAAATAAACTTTGGGATTTTTTTTAAGCCCTCACTAGTATTGAAAAGTGTGGTGTTCTACAGTCTATAAAAACAGTCTTGTTTATGGTGTTAATTTTTAAAGGATTGGATGATAGCCATTCCTTTATATATTTGTGTTGAGAATATTTTTCCTTTCTAACCTGGTATTAAACAAGTGCATTTATTGTCAATCATTTCACACTGATCAGCAATGCGTTGCCACAGAGTCTGCACCTGTCAAAGCTTTGTTTTGTTTTGCTTGGTTTTCATATAACTTTTATATTGGATTTTAGAATACACAAAATTTCATATGTAAAATTTGATTCTATTTTACAGTGGTTTCACTGTTGGATAAAAGTGTCTTTTCAGCTTTACCTGCTGTTATGCAGTAATTGATGACAATATAAGGAAAGATATAACCGCACAGTTGTAAGCAGTGATGCCTAGCATAATGTGATAAATTTCAACACTGTAATAAGATGCTGCTACTTTTTAGCAGGTTGGGAAAAGATGAAATATAACATTATATTAAAATGCTGATTTTGACTTTTTGGCTCTGACAAGGCAATCTGTATTATGGTCATTTCAAAGAAAATACAATCCAACTGCAATATAATTTTCTTTCTACGATATACTTTTCTTTTTTCTTGGACTGGATTCACAATTAAAGTTTTTCTTGCAAATTTGGTTACAGTATATCTTCAGTTATAAAAACATTTTTAGTACCTATGCAGTGTACTGAGGTTGAGTTCCCCTAAGGTTGGGTAGAGAATGCACCCTGTATTAGATTGGTATAGGTTTATTAGTATGTTAATTAATAGAGATGAGTGAATGCGATACGATTGAGATGGTATTTGATTGAATATTCAATCGAGTAGTGTGATGAATACGCGAGAAACATTCGAAAGCCCTCCCATCGCAGTTGGCGCTTTTTTAAATCCAATCACCATGCAGGGAGCACGTGAGGGACCCTGGGAGTACGCAAGCAGCGCGAAAACAGCGTCTACCCTCATTGGATGGCTTAACCACATGACCTCGAATATTTAATAATTGACTTCCGCCTCTCGACCGCAGATGCGCTTTCAACCTAGCCAGGGAGAGATCTTGAAGCAGGGAGAGATAGGTTTTAGTAGCGTTTTGGTTAGGCAGGCTTACTACTGAACCCAAAAGTCCTTTTCAGGGCTAATATCCAGCGAAAAAGTCATCTTTAAATCCAAAGCACTTCTCAGTGCTAAGACATAGATAATATAACAGCAGGAGCATCAGCATCAGCAGCATCAGCAGCTGTATTCATTTCAGTACCCTGTGTGTACAAGTGACTTATAGTGTCCCTGGTTTAGCCCACTAAGGGCACGTAAACGTTATACCCATTGTGCCAGTTACCCAGTAAAAGGCAAGTGATACCTATTGTGCCATTTGCCCAGTAAAAGGCACGTGATACCTATTGTTCTAGTAGCCCAGTAAAAGGCAGGTGTAGCTGTTGTTCCAGTAGCCTAGTAAAAGGCACGTGTAGCTATTGTTCCAGTAGCCTAGTAAAAGGCACGTCATACATACTGTTCCAGTAACGTTCGTACAGCATGATGCGTGATATGCGCGAATAACGTGACGCTCTACGGACACACATTGGAATCATGTATGTAACACTGCGCAAGAAATACAAATGAAATGTGTGAACATTGCCATTAACATTCGTAAAGTGTTTGCAAATATTTTTCATTCGCAACTGCGGAGAGTGTCATTTTTCTGCGATTTTGGGGTGTTGGGTGCACCCAGGCATGCTCCCCCTGATGTCACAGTGTCATTCCAGAGGTGCTAGCATCATTTAGGGGGGTTTCATGGGGGACTTGGTAACCTCCAAGTGGTCGAATTTGGATTTCCAAGTGCCGAGATTTTTTTTTCCTATAGACTATAATGGGATTGAATATTCGTTTGAATAGTTGAATCTCGGTGCCTATTCGATTCGAATTCTCGAAAGTCTAATATTTCACTACTCGCTCATCTCAATTAATTAATAATGGCCCCTGCTGTGTCCCCTACATACAGTTGTAATGCCCCCTTGCTTCTATCCCTAGCTAAATGAGGTCCCAGGAGTCTATGATGCTGAGCTGATTGATGTCCGGGGGAGGGGTGTATAGTACTGCTATCCTGATATGATCGAAGTCGAGGGGGCTTCTATCCTGATCTGAGTGCGATGGAGGATGGGGGGAGCGCTACCAGTACCACCTAGCTGTTTGTTCCAAGCATCTACTACTCTTTTAGTAAGTATGTTTTTCTTGTGAATGTTTTTTTTGTCCTTTCCCCCCCAACTGTCCCTTGTTATTGAGGTGTTTTTTTAAACCCTTCCTGCTTGAACCTTATTTAGTTGTTTAACATATTTAAAGACTTTTATCATGTTCCCCCTATAAGTGCTTTCCTCTAGACTATACAGATTCAAATCCTTAAAGCAGAATTCGGTGAATTTTAAAATTTGCCAGCAGGCAGAGGCAGGGTAGAACATAACAAACAAATGTTGCTTCTCACAGTGACCCCGATGTTTGGCATCACAGGATCAAAACTCCCCGCCAGAACTCATTTTCCCCTGACTTCCAAAATCAAAACTTCGGGGGAAATGTAGTTTATCAGTATCATACACTAGTATGTAACAGGCCAATCAGGGCAATTTTGATTTGTATCAAATTGATTCAAACCTAATTAATTATGCTGAACTTTCTCATCTCTAGTACTAGTACGTATTTGCAATCAAAATTGTATTTCTATTTCCTGGTGGCTGTTTTTTTTTTTTTTTTTTTTTATAAATATTGTAAATCCCTTGGCCACACATAAGCATTTTTTTAATGCTTATGTAATTTATGTATTCTTTTAATTAACTGTAAGAACTGTCAGCACATGGCACTGCATTCATATATTCACCTCATATTCAGCTCCAGAACTACGGAGATTTATATAGAGACGGACTGCCAAAAAAATGCCGAATACAATTATTCGCAAATGGCCACTTTCCGCCGAAAAATACGCTTTCGCCGCTTGATACATGTCCCCCATATACTCTGGCTAGGATCGCTAGTGGCACTGCAAAAAACTGACATGTAAGTTTTCTGCGGCCACTTTTTGACAAATAGCGGCCACAGAGAACTTGTAAGTTCACACAGTGGAGCATGCGATTCCAGCCACACACTCCATTATTTGCAGTGGCAAATTAGGATGCGGGCATGCATGGATGTGCCCGCATCCGAATTCAGAAGAAATAAAGATCATCCGGCCAGGAACAATGGCCATTCTGTGATCTGGCCTTAAGTTGTAAACATTCATTCAAGGAGTTTAAAAGACAACTGGGTTCTAAAGTCCTAAGGGTCTTGATTAAAACAAAATTAATTTGAGAGGCAAATACATTGGGTTCTTTGTGAAAGTATTTCAGGGATTTCGTATAAAAATATTTATTAGTCTTGAAATAGATCAGAGGTTTTGACAGATCAGAGGTTTAACCTAAAGGGAATCTATCATCTAAATTTTCTTTTACTGATTTGAGTTAAGTGAAAAAAAAATTGTTCTTTTATTCTGGTTTGTTTCTATGTTTTGACTGATTTTTTTGTCTTACTTTTCTCAATAAATATGGTGGCTGCCATCATGCCTGATCTGTTTTTTTTTTTACAGCAGTTAAGACCTTATTACACGAAGCGATAAATGGCCACATTCGTCTCATGTAATAGAAGGCGATAATCAGTCAACATGCTTGATGTCGGCTGATCATTGTCTTTCAATATATTGAAAAATTAAAGATCATGATAGTAGCTATCTGATGTTGTTTTAAGTAATAAAAGCAGCTGCAATCAATATCTTCTATGGGCTGCCCGGACAATCTAGCAATCACCTGGGCAGCACTCGTGCAGCTCCCTTGCCGGCAGCGAAGGGGGGAAAAGGAGCAAGCAAGCGTTGACTTGACAGGTTGGCACTCACTTGCTCCTCTGAATCACCCCGTGTAAGAGGGCCTTTAAAGCAATCCTATGGACACACATAACAATCGAAAATGTATGCCCCTTTGAGATAAATGTGAAACATAAATGAACGTGCTCTTTTACCTTTGAAGAGGTAATTCCACAAGGAGCTACTATTGTCTAATGGAGTCATATGTCTCTGCAATGCTGTACAGATCGCTTTACTTCCTTCCTCTTATTATTACCACAGACACAGAAAGAAGTCCCTGATTAGTTTAGCCCCTGTGGTGAAGATGAAAACTGCAAGATTTTGAGATTATTTTATAATATAAATAGAAAAATAGGGAAAATAATTACCAAAAATGTTAACAATATTTAAACAATTGGTTATTTTCTGATGACAAATTACCTTTAAAGTTCCATGGAGCCAAACATCTGTAAGAGGGCACCTCATTTACCACGTGCCATTTATAATACTGAAATTTTATGTGACAGATAGATGAGAAGTCAAGAACTTTGGGTAACCTCTGGAGCTAATGTACATATATGCATATACCAAAATGAGGTAAAATCTTTCATTGGTTACTATGTGGTGTAACACCAAATCTTTTTCATCAGGTACCTGATGAGAGCAACAACTACCTTTCATATTGAAGTATCCGATAACAGAAGTTGATTCAAGACTTTATGCTAAATGTACAATAATACATAGGGCCCTATTGCATGGGACGGTTATCTGAAAAATCAGGCAAAATCGGGTAGATAGCACTTTGTTTCATAAAGACAACAATCAGCCAAGATGCCAAGCATTGGCTGATTGTTGTCTTTCAACATGCTGAAAAATCATTGTCTGCTGGCTTTACATGAGTGTAATGGCTGATGTGCAGCCAACAGCTGATTGGGTAAAGAAAAAAAAAAAGTTATTATACTTACCTGTCCACGCTCTCCCGGTGTTCTTCTGGCTTGCTTCTGGGATTCCCCACTAAAAGTAGCCTCAGCTGACACTTCTAAACTAGTCTCTCCAGGTGATTCAGCTGCTACCTTATCTAACTTAGTCACTCTGTTGTCACTGCCTGGTGTGGCACAGGTTCCACACCACAGTCTGTAGGTAATCTTTCTTTAAAGATCATCCAGACTTGTGAACATCTAAACCTCAACACAGGAGCTTCACTCTGTGAAACTGTTTCTGATGTACAGTACTTGCTCTGGCCCTGCTTCTCACTCTGGCCACCCCATTTCCTCTTCCAACCTGCTCTGGTGCTGCACTTGCCTAACACCTCAGAAGCACAGTCTTGACTAGGCTTACCAACCCAGCTCGGGTCGGTCACCTCATCATCCACCAGCTCTTTCTCCAATTCCTCACTCTGCTGCCCCCTCGGACTTACTGCCCCTACAACAACGACACTGTCTGACAACCGTGTCTCATCATCATCATCCGACACCTCTTCATACACTACTTGCAAGTCCCCACTCTCATCACCCACAGACTGCAAAGGTTTAATATTTTGAGCATCGAGACAGAGAAACTGCTCAGGTTGCTGCTGAGCAGTGGTTTGTGACTCTGGGAAGGGTCGCGAAAAGAGTTCCTGGAGTATACCGGATCTGAATCCCATTGGCCAGACTGGAGGAAAGGAAGTTGAACTGGAGGAGCCACAGTTCCACTTCCTTGGTTTGCGTGGGTGGACTGCATGAAAGACTGAAGTGAATGTAACTGAGAGGACACACACATTCACTCCAGAGCAGTAAATCAAACAGATAGAAAAAACATATTCACTAGACTGTGGTTGGTGTACTGCAGAGCACATACATTGTCCACTGGACTGGAGTGAATGTAACTGAGAGGACACACTGATTCACTGGACTGGAGTCAATGTTACTGAGAATTGTTATATATATAAAGCTAGTGGGCACCACTAATAATCATGGAGTGCTAAACCAATGCATATAAGTAGTGCATCATCCTCTCAAAAGAAAAATAGCATATGCACAAAAAATTGTAGCACATCACGAAAATCTTTATTATAATTAACTAATAACTAATGTTTTTAATGTAGAGCAGTATTTGGGGTGTTGTCTCCCTCATTTTACTACTCCTGTACATTCATTTATTTAGGTGGTATTTTGTATCTATGTCAGTGTTATAATTAAGATTTTCGTGATGTGCTACCATTTTTTGTGAATATGCTATTTTTCTTTTGAGAGGATAATGTAACTGAGAAGACACACACACATTCACTACAGTGCAGTGAATCAAACAGATGGCAAAAATGTATTCACTAGACTGTTGTGAATAGTAAGGAATGCATCAGTATTTGGCGAGCCTAAAATGTACCGCTAAAATGCTTTCATAACTAACAGACAGCACTCATCAGTATTAGGCAAGCCCAGAATATACCACTAAGGTGTTTTGAGTACTAAGAGGACTTTTGGTGTATTCTATGGAGTCTGTGTGTACCAAGTGCTGTATGTTTTAGAACACCCATTACACTGCACAGCCAGGATAGGTGTAGATGCACTACAGGTCCCAGCAAGCCAAGATGCTGCAGCAAAAAGGAGTTATGGGTGGACTTTTGGTATAGTTTATGTAGTCTTTGTGTATATGGTACCAGGTGCTGTATGTTTTAGAGCACCCGTTAAACTGCACACTGCAAAGCCAGGATAGGTGTAGGTGCACTACAGATCCCAGCAAGCCAAGGTACAGCAGCAGCAAAAATGAGTACTGAGAGGATTTGGGGCAATTTCTTTGGAGTCTATATGGATCACGTGCTATCCCTTTTCTAGCACCAGTCGCTCTGCACAAATAACAGACGTTGTTTGTGCAAATACAGCCGTTGCTATGAAATACGGCCGTGTAGCAAAGCAAGCATCAATTGACTTGTGTATAGTCAAGGAACACCTTTACCTGGCAGCTTGCTGCCCCTTAAAATGAACCTGACTGCCAACCATCTCTAGACTGGGCATCATTCTCAAAATCTAACATATCTATTCCTTCCTTGTCAAAAGTGCATGGTGCTTTGCCTATACACATTAGGTAGTCAAATAATTTTACAACTTGGCAAAACCCACAGAAAATGTGGCATGTTTTCATCTGCTGATAGGAAGTTTATTGCCTACATTTTTTCAAAAACTTTTTGAAAACCCTTTCTATATTTGGTTATTGTAAAATGTTAAGGTTCGTATTATAGAGCATTTTTTTATATACATATATACGATTAGAAAAAAAAAAGGATTATGACTTTTACTAATTTCTATAGAGTTCAAATAGATGTCAAAATAAATATTTTTCTATCACCTTTAGGCTATGTTCCCACTATGTGAACTGCAGTACCGCCGAATGATCTTTCTGGCTGCAGTGTTCTGAAGTGGGCGCATCAGCGCGTGCCCGCATCAGAACCTCCCACAGCACACAATGAAGCAAGCGGGCGGAGCGGCCGCAGAAAACTGTTATGTCAGTTATTTGCGGGTCCGCACGGGATCCCGGCCAGAGCTTATACGATGTGTATATGCTCCGGCCGGGATCCCATAGAAATGTAGGCAGTGTTCACAGGCGTATAAAGTACATAGTGTGAACATAGCCTTAATTTTTTTTTACTATGAAACCATGTTTTCAGAGTTTGAAGTATCAACCAAGTCTAACAATGCATCATCAGTGATGCTTCTTACCCTTGAGGAAAAATTGATTGTCTAGCTGACCTGGGTGAATAGAGCCTTGTGTTTCATCTTAAAAAAAAATTTCCATCTTTTGTTTTAAGATTTTAGAATTGAGAGGGTCATAACTAACAGACCCAGGTGTTGGTCCATTTGTTACATTTACTGGCAGTAAAGTTAAATAATTACTTATGGACCACGGCCTTCAGAGTATAATCTACAAAAGTGACATCTAAAGCATTCACATGGAAAGATGTGCTCCAGTTCTTAGGATGATAACATTGCAAAGAATTATGGTTCTTTGGTTCTTTTGTTTGTTAATGAAAGAACTTTTATACAGCACAGTGACAGTTCATTAAATGAAGCTTTTTTACGGATCCCACTACATATTTTATGCAGTGAATCCTTTCAAAGAGAGCCTAATACTTGAACTGCGTACAACAGCCTTTTCATAAACAATCACATTTCGAGATTCATTAGGTAATGTTCTATAGAAATCATCCCATATCCCATTTCTATATGCACACTTGGACTTTTTCTACCATTCTTTGTGCCATGTTTTTAAGAGTCCACAATAAGGGCACTATTCCAGACAGAAACTTCACTATTTCAGCTTGGTATTTAAGAAGAAGTTGTCTTCATAGATCTGAAATCTACAGATACGATAGTGTAGTTTCTCTTTTTATACAACGAGCACCTGAAATCTCTGCAGTAAGTTTCAGACTAAATACATTCAGAACTGATGAGTAAAGGGACAACACTATATACAATTAGATTAGACAATGACAATCAGAGATGAGCAAACTTTTGAAAAGTTTGGTTTAAATGGTTCATCAAATTTTACTGCAAAGTTCAGGTTTGTTTCAAAGCAAACCAAAATTAACCTCATTGTAACAAGAGAAGGATTGCAGCTATTTTAGTGGTAGTATTACAGAGTATAGGTTCAAGAGGCAGCAAGAGCTATTCCAGTGAAAAAAGGGAACATTTAATTGTGCAAAAAATGTCAATCCTCAGTCAGGGCATATAACTTTCACCATATTTGGCACATGTTACAGCATTGAAGCTGTCAGTAGAAGATGGTGCTGGCTAATTTGGCAGATGAGTATTGTAAAATAACATTTTATATCAGGACAGCAGTGAGCATGGTGAACCCACAGTGTAAAATGAAGTTTTCTTACAGTACAGTTCACATTTGTGGATCAGAGGCATAAAATTGAGTTTTCTCCCAGGACAGCAGTGGACATTGGTGAATCAATAGCACCAAAGATTTTGCTCCCTGGGCAGCAGTGGACATTGGTGGATCTGCGGGGTATACTTACGTTTTCTCCATAGACAGCAGTGGACATTGGTGGATCAGCAGCATAAACTGATGCTTTTTCCCAATGGACACCAGTGGACACTTCAAAGTGGCAGCATCATTAGGGACAATTGATTTTACCCAGGGCCTAGAACATACACTTGGAAATGGCAACACCAGCACTGGCACTTTTTGAGACCCTATGGGGCCTAGGACAGAGACCTGGGGTGACAGCGACAGCAGTAATATTCTTCTTGATCCTGGGGGGGCTAGCACACAGACCTGGATACATTTGAAAAAGTTTCTTTGACAAGAGACCAAACAGAAAAAGCAAAATCCCTGAATTGGAGAAAGGAAACAAAAAAGGAAAGATTCAAAAAGGCTTTATGCCTATTTTTTTTTTAAATAAAAAGTTGTCGAAGAATATGCCACTGTCATGTTACTTGTTTTCAAAAATTGCATTCACAAAAAAAACATGTTAAACAAAGTCAGACAGATTTTTACAAGACATGCACACATATACGCAACAGTTTTATGTTCTTCCAATGTGCTCACTTCTTCCAATGTATAAGCTGCCTCCAGCTTGCTTGAGCTGGTAAGGTGAAAACCCTGAAGGGGTATGGGTATGACCCTCCCATTCTTGCATTGGTCACTCCCAAAAAAACTCACCCAAATGGTGCATTCACGAAAGAATGCAGGGAAACTAAGGCAAGGTAACCTGCAACAGATTTTTGCTGGTAGTAGCTTTAGAAATTTCTTATATCACGTTTAGAGGACAGCATCCTCAGTGATATATACCCCATTAAGGACCTTTCCTAAACCTTGAAACCACTCAAGAAATCGCGAGAGGTTGAAACCTCCGACAACATTTACCTTGTTGCCAACCATTGTGCAACCTCTAACAACCCTCACAATATCTTTAAAACCCCAAGAACAGTTTTCAGCCACTCACCATGTATGTCCAGAAAAATGGTATATAAATGGTAATTCCCTGTCATGTGCTGGGTGGTGAATTAGTGCTATCCAGGCTTGATTCATTTTGATGAATGTCAGCCTTTTCCACACTTGGGAAAGACAGGCTCATCCTTCTCGGTGTTACAAGGGCCCCTGCTGCGCTAAACACCCTCTCCTATGTTATACTGCTTGTTGGGCATGACAGCATGGACAGCGCAAACTCTGCCAGCTGTGGCCAGATGTTTAGTTTTTCGGCTCAGAACTGCACCAGGTCTGAAACGTTTAGGGGCAGGAGTGAATCCACTTAAGAAACAACCTACTATTTCAGCTGCTGACGTTCCATACTGAATGAATGCTTCTGGCTTGGTCCCACTCCCTGCCGTGAGGGGTATAGAAATTCACTCACAAGCAAATGCAGTCTTAAGTGAATAGCATGACTTCTACTGTTGCCCCACATGCCTCAACTACTAGTCATGGGAATGGAGCACCGTGGGTTCCCCTGAGGAGATCTTATTGGGGAGAAAGGCTGGTTGTTATGGAATGTCTCGACCAAATAACTGCCCAAAAGTTCACAATAGTACCGAATCTTTGCTTCGCTGTCCACAGGGGGGGAAATCCAGCCATTTTATGCAGGTATCAGGAGTCAAGCTGGGTGGCCAGCCAATAGTCATCCCTCCTTTGGAATGTGTCAATGTGACTGTTGGCCCGCAAACACTCCAGCAGACATGTTGCCATCTGCAAGAGGGTTACTGACTGTCTATCCTCCCCAGTCTCCTCGGAATACCTCCATGGTGTGCTAGTGTCATACTCCTCCACCACCTACTGTACTTGTAATTGGGGATTAATGTTTCCTTGCCAATGCTGTCATTCTCCAGTGTCAGGCAGTGTGATCTGGAAGGTGCCCCTCCCTGACTGCCTTGAGGTCTTTCAATGGCTGGAATCTCAACACTGTCTTTCCAAACACTGACCATCTGCACATTCCTCTTCATCATCTGAAAACAGCGGTTGGGACTCCAAAGGTAGTGCTAGGCTTGACAAAAAGGTGCTTCAAAGGTGTTTGGCATAGTCAAGACAGGAGTAGGGGCCTAGGAGAGAGACTGCCCTTGCCATGTAACAGGTGTGTCTGATGATCCTGTTGATAGTTGGCTCAAAGTTTGGCTACTACCTGGTGTGGAGCTATAGGAGCCAAACTGTGGAGGAGCCAATCCACGACTATAGGCTGTCTGGTCAAAATTTTTCCACTGGCTCGCACAGGTAGTTGTGCCCTGTTGCCATGACTGTTGCTATTACACAGCCATTTGTTCTGCCACTTCTCCCACCCTGACTGCCACTTCTGCTGCTGCCACTGGCCATACCACGGAAAGGACCGTATTTTTGCTGCTTAGATATGATGTTCTTATTCGTGATATCCTAGAAAATGGATGTAATAAGCCACGTACCTCTGTGGGTTAACCTGACCCCAGATGGTAATAAAGAACTTTATTGGTTGATATGACACTTAGTACAGTGCCACAACTTTTCCAAACAGGTAATGGATGTATGCCACCTGCCTCAGTGTGTTAAATTAACCCAAGATGGTCTGAAAAAGGTTGTTGGGAACAGTGACACAATAAGCACAGTGCCACACACTAAAAACAGTGAACTGATGGAAACTGAAAGTGCCTCAGTCTATCAATCAATAAACAGCTTGTACACTAAAGAAGTCCTGCCTCATTGCAACCTACTCTAAATTGCCCTGCCTGAACCCATGATGTCCCTTTCTCTCTCTCTCTCTCTGTCCCTCACTGCCCTATTGTAACGCCCGGAGTAGTGGATCCACTGGACCGGCACCAGCGATGGCACAAACCTCACCAGGGAGCGGAGTCTAAGGGGCCGCTGGTTTTCACCAGAGCCCGCCGCAAGGCGGGATGGACTTGCTGCGGCAGGCGACCCCCAGGTCGCTACCCCTGGCTTGGTTGCTGGTGACGGCAGGCGAGGCGTGACAGGAGCAGGTACTGACAGTGGCGTGTAAGCGTACCGCAGGTGACAGGCTGAACACAGGAACAGCAGAGAGACGGGAAGCAGGAACCAGGGACTAGGAGTAGGGACTGGGTAGCGGACAGGAATCAGGAACAAGGACTAGGGACCAGGTAGCGGACAGGTATCAGGAACAACAGGGAGCTGGGCCAAACGCTATGGGAAGCATGTAGAGGCTCCAACACAGGGAACAGGGCAAGCTGGGATTTATAGGGGAGTGATTAGGTGCAACTACCAATTAGGAGCGCACTGCCCCTTTAAATCTGAGACAGCCGGCGCGCGCGCGCCCTAGGAGGCGGGGACGCGCGCGCCGGCCGGCACAGCGGGAGACAGGAGTGTGGAGAGGTGAGGCGCCCCCGGGGCCGAGGTGATAGCAGCGCCGGGTCCCCGACTATGGACACCGGCTGCTGCATGGGGCAGGAATCGGTCGCGGCGGCGGCCCGGAACGCGGGACGCCGCCGCGGCTGTGACAGTACCCCCCCCCCCTTTGGCCTCCCCCTCTTTCTTGCCTGCAGATGGCACAGGAAGCCACAAAGTCTTTGACATCTTGAAACAAACTGGACCACCAGTAGTGGCGAGAGATTCGTTGGCCGGTCTTACGGACTCCAGGGTGCCCGGCCTCCAACGAGGAATGACCCCACTTCAAAATACCTCTTCGAAGAGCAGGGTGAACATGAGTCTTTCCGGGGGGTACTCTCCGAAGCGAGGAGGTGACGACTGGTGCTAGGCGATCAGGCGGTAAAACATGGCAAGGGACTGTGTGTCTGTGGACGAGGACCTTCTGTAAGTTCTCCCGGTGGTGAGAGGACCTGACCTTAGTCTTGGGTACGGAGAGAGGGTACACCTCGGCAGAGAAGGCATCCGCCGAGTCTTGGTCTTCTGCCGGTAGGTCGGATAGAGGTTTGGCTGGGACAGGAAACGACATAGTACACTTGGTCTGAGGTGACCTGAGACACTGGTTGGAACAGTCCTGACCCCAACTGAGAATCTCCCCGGTTCTCCAGTCCAGTTGAGGGGCATGTTCTTGCAGCCACGGGAGTCCCAGGAGGACCGCGGGGGAAGAATGGGGCAGGACGTAGAAGGATATCTTTTCTTGATGTAAAGGACCCACCTGGAGGACTAAAGGTGCGGTCTGGTAGTACACACGGTCGGTAAGAATTTCGCCTGTGACCGAGGAGATAGTCAGGGGCCTGGCTAGTCGGGTCACGGGTAGCCGCCATCTTTGGACCAATGTTGCCGCAATAAAACTGCCTGCTGACCCAGAATCGAGGAAGGCAGTAGTCTGATGATTTCGTCCTGAGAGAGTCCGGATGGAAACTGGCATAGACAGACTTGGAATGGTGGCATTCACACCTAGGGACACCTGTCCCACCGGACCTAGGTGCGAGCATTTTCCGGATGTTTGGGGACGTAGGGGACATCCCAGCCGGAAGTGATCGGAACCCCCGCAATAGAGACAGAGATTCTGCTCCAGGCGCCGGATTCTTTCATCAGGCGTCAGGTGAGCCCGTTCCACCTGCATAGGAATCTCAGGAGAGGGTTGGGACATCGAGAGGTCAGGATTCTGGAAAACCGGCGCCAGCTGGGGATGGCGACGGGAACGGGTTAGTAAATGTTCATGCCGAACCTCCTCCTCCCTCTCCGAAAAACGAGTATCAACTCGGGTGGCCAGTAGAATGAGTTCGTTCAGGGAGGTAGGCAGGTCTCGGGCAGCGAGCACGTCTCTCACACGACTAGACAGGCCCTTCTTGAAGGTGGCCAATAGGGCGGCCTCGTTCCAGTCCAATTCGGCTGCCAGGGTGCGGAACTGGATGGCGTAGTCACCAACAGAGGAGCTGCCTTGAGAGAGGTTGAGGAGAGCAGTCTCGGCTGAAGAAGCACGGGCAGGTTCCTCAAAGACGGAGCGAAACTCGAATAGGAAGGCCCGGAGATTGGCAGCAACTGGATCATCACGGTCCCACAGTGGCGTGGCCCAGGCCAGGGCTCTACCCTCTAATAGGCTGATGATGAAAGCCACTTTAGAGCGCTCGGTGGAAAACTGACTACTCAAAAGTTCAATGTGCATGGTGCACTGAGTCAAGAATCCTCTGCACAACTTAGAGTCCCCAGAGTACTTGCTTGGGAGGGCCAGTCGGAGTGAAGAAGAAGCGTCAGGAGGTGGTGTGCGCTGGGCAGTAGTCTGCTGCTGTAAGGCGGCAGTGAGTTGCTGGATCTGCTGTGACTGTTTCTGGATTTGTTGCGCCTGCTGAGTGACCACTCTGGCGACGTCACGGAGATTGGGCACCTCGCCGGGATCCATGGTTGGAGCCTACTGTAACGCCCGGAGTAGTGGATCCACTGGACCGGCACCAGCGATGGCACAAACCTCACCAGGGAGCGGAGTCTAAGGGGCCGCTGGTTTTCACCAGAGCCCGCCGCAAGGCGGGATGGACTTGCTGCGGCAGGCGACCCCCAGGTCGCTACCCCTGGCTTGGTTGCTGGTGACGGCAGGCGAGGCGTGACAGGAGCAGGTACTGACAGTGGCGTGTAAGCGTACCGCAGGTGACAGGCTGAACACAGGAACAGCAGAGAGACGGGAAGCAGGAACCAGGGACTAGGAGTAGGGACTGGGTAGCGGACAGGAATCAGGAACAAGGACTAGGGACCAGGTAGCGGACAGGTATCAGGAACAACAGGGAGCTGGGCCAAACGCTATGGGAAGCATGTAGAGGCTCCAACACAGGGAACAGGGCAAGCTGGGATTTATAGGGGAGTGATTAGGTGCAACTACCAATTAGGAGCGCACTGCCCCTTTAAATCTGAGACAGCCGGCGCGCGCGCGCCCTAGGAGGCGGGGACGCGCGCGCCGGCCGGCACAGCGGGAGACAGGAGCGTGGAGAGGTGAGGCGCCCCCGGGGCCGAGGTGATAGCAGCGCCGGGTCCCCGACTATGGACACCGGCTGCTGCATGGGGCAGGAAGCGGTCGCGGCGGCGGCCCGGGACGCGGGGCGCCGCCGCGGCTGTGACACCTATCCAATTGCTTCTCTTCCTCACTCCAGCAACCTAATGACAACTTCCTGTTCCCTGCTGCACTATATTGAAGGAGAGTGACTGTGAATAGGCTTTGAGCAAAAATGATACTGAAAAAAAAAAGGTTTAGGGATATTCCCATGCTCATGCCACTTTCCTTAAAATGTTTTAAACACCTTTTTTTTTTTTTTTTTTTTTTTTTTTTTTAAAGTTCAATCGAACTAGGCCAAAAAAAATAATATTATAATTAGTGATTAGCAAATACTGTTCGATCGAATAGTAAGGTATTCGATCTATCGAATATTATCAATTAGTTCGCCGAATATTCGAAAAATATTCAATAAGTGTTCAAATCCCCCAGCTTCTGGTTTTTACCTCCAAGTGGTCGAATAGATGTTTTTCAATAATCGAATACTTGTTCCCATAGACTTTATTTGGATCAAATATCCGAATATTCTGGAGATATTCGTACGAATATCGAATATTCGAATATTTCACTATTCGCTCATCACTAATTATAATTACATGATACTAAATGTGCAAAGTAAATTTAAAGTGACGCTGTCACCCCCTTTTGCATTATGACTTGAAACACAGATGTAAAGGGTAAATTTTGCAGTTTTTATACCTTATTTTATATTATATGTAATGGTGCTTGTTCCAGCAAAAAGTGATTTTTTATCATCTGTGAATTGTGCTACCTGGACGAAGCTTCACGGCCCAGCACCACTTATCCCCGCCCACGTCGCCAGCATAGGCCTCACCCCATGACGTCATTGACCCATAGGCCCCGCCCCCCTGATGGCCATTGCAACTGGCCAGTCTAAAGGTCTAGGCCCTATACCCTCTAGGTCAGCCCATACCCATTGCTGGTAAGGGGGCCTATGTGGCAAAGATGTCACTGGGGGCGGGGCCTTCAGTGATATGTGGGTGGAGCCGTGGAGCCCCGCCCAGGTAGCACAATCCACAGATGATAAAAGATGACGTATAAAGCACCTTGACGTATGATATAAAATAAGGTTTGAAAACTGCTAAATTTACCCTTTACACACTTAACATTTTTATATATATTTTATATATTCTACTCTTGCATAGAAAATAAGGAACATCTTGTGGAACATTTACAAAGCCTTAGCCACTGGTGCATGCCAGGGAGAAGGCACAGATTCACCCCTTCTCCCTGAAGAATGACTGCAGTATTCCCTGCTTGCCAGATGGGCAGGGGGGGGGACAGCTAGGCGGTAAGGAGGCATGGCCTCCTCCACCACCTGATTTACCATGAAATCTACAGAAATCTACATCTGCTTAGGAGTGACATCCCAGTTAGATTAGTGCTCACTTAGAGGGCTCAACAATAATGCGGTGAGGGCTGCATAAACATTTCTAGGGATGTCCGTGCAGCCCTTTGCTTTAATCAGCCATCAACCCCGCATCTCTTACATGGAGACATCTGCAGCTGATGACAGATTATTTTTTGACATATTGGAAGACATTAATAAGCCATCTGCTGATCGCTCTCTCTATTACATAGAGAGATATCTGTCTGTTTTGGCAGATAATCTCTCAGCTTAATATGGCCTTAAAGAGAAGTCCGGCAAAAATTTTTATTAATGTATCGTATTGCCCCTAAAAGTTATACAAATCACCAATATACTGTACACTTATTACTGGAAATGCACATAAAGTGCTTTTTTCCCTGCACTTACTACTGCATCAAGGCTTCACTTCCTGGATAACATGGTGATGTCACAACCCGACTCCCAGAGCTTTGTGGGCTGTGGCTGCTGGAGAGGATGGCAAGGGGACACTGAGGAACACAGGGCACTGGAAGGACACTGAGCATCCCTCTGCCATCATGCTCTCCAGCAGCCACAGCTCGCACAGCTCTGGGAGTCAGGTCGTGACATCACCATGTTATCCAGGAAGTGAAGCCTTGATGCAATAATAAGTGCAGAAAAAAAAGCACTTTATGTGCATTTCCCGTAATAAGTGTATATATTGGTAATTTATATAACTTTTTTGGGGCAATACAATACTTTAATAAAAATTTTCGCCGGACTTCTCCTTTAAGTCTTCATACCATGGGTGGTAAAATCACTTAAACGTGTAAGATCTGTAAACAAAGGGATGGAACATATCAATAGAAGTAATTTAGAAGATCAAGTACCTTGGTTTTACAGTTATTTTTGCTTCTTAGTTGCATTTC
The DNA here is from genome assembly GCF_027789765.1 of Dendropsophus ebraccatus. Taxonomy (NCBI): domain Eukaryota; kingdom Metazoa; phylum Chordata; class Amphibia; order Anura; family Hylidae; genus Dendropsophus; species Dendropsophus ebraccatus. Next base: position 71,026,290 of record NC_091461.1, on the reverse strand, counting down.
TTGCTCTGTAGGATTGTTTGATGCCAGCAGCCACAGTTCGTTTCTGAAAATCATTAAAAAAAATCTTATTTAAAGCTATTTCTTGTCAAATGTAATACAATAGAACATTTTTTATTTGATTGTCCTCCTGGACAAGTGTACGTTATTGTATTTATAACAACCAATTTAACAGTAGAAAGTCCACACACCTCTTCTTGTACCAAGATGAGCGAATTTACAGTAATATTGAAGTAAATTGCATTCGTAGCTCGGCAGTCGGCTTATCAGTCAGCTAACTTTGAAAGGCCACTCTGTGCCACTAGGAAGCTTCTCCCAGTTTCCCTTGACTGGATCCAGCTTTTCCTGGCACCCAGAGCAGAGTGGCACAGAGAGGCACAGAGTGGCACTAAATGAAAAAGCTGCCAGCTGATAAGCCAACTGCCGAGCTAACAAAGCGATTCACTGTAAGCGATTACCGTAAATTTGTTTATCTTTACTGATATCTACTCTGTAAGCATTCATCGAAAAATAGGGAGAACCAAATATCTGTGAATGGCAAAGGGATAGCAATCTTTAAGATTAGCAAATAATTTGAAGGTAAAATTAGAGAAACATATTTTCAATTAATGAGATGACTATCTGGTGTAAGTGGATGATCTATTTTAGTAGGCTATGTTTTCACATTGGGGGAGATTTATCAAACTGGTGTAAAGTAGAATTGTCTCAGTCCTGCAATCCCGCAGCCGACTATCATTAACCCCTTAAACGCCGCGATTTACAGCGATTGCGGCATATAAGGTGCTCAGTGACAGATCAAGCATCTGTCACAGAGTGATCAGGACCCCCGCAGTCCCGATTGCATGTGCCGACAAGCAGGCTCTACACATAGATCGCCGATAACACTGATCTATGCTATGCTATGGCATAGCATTGATCAGTATATGCAATTTAATGAATTCATATTTTACAGTAAATAAAAGTGTTAAAAAATAAAAAGTAATAAAAAAGTTTAGTATAAAGTATAAAAAAAAAACTTAAAAACCCCCTCCCAATAAAAGTTTAAAAGACCCCCCTGCCCATTATAAAAATATAAATAAAAATGAATAAATAAACACACATATTACATATCGTAGCATGCGGAATTGTCATATCTATTAAAATATAACATTATTGTTCCCACTCGGTGAACGGCGTAAACGGAAAAAAAAAAAAAACGCACCAGGATTGCAGATTTTTTTTACATTATATATAACAAAAAAATTTATAAAAAACAATCAAAATTTTTCTGCTACACCAATATGATATTATTAAAAACTAGAGATCATGGCGCAAAAATAAAAGTGCTATGGGAAGAACATTGCATTAATCTGACCGGGACTTTTGTGCATCAAAGGCCTCGGTCTTAAAGGGGTTAAATATGATTTATTGTCAAATATATTACAAAGATATTCAGTTATCCAGAAATTTTGTCAATCTGTTATGTTTCTAGCACAGAACGGAACAGTATTATAGTATAGGCAGCTGGACAGACAGATGTCTATTTAAGATCTGCAATTGCAAACAGATTACATATAGTGTTTAATAAACTTGATGAAAGTGTCCAGGTTGGACAACTTCTCTGAACCTGAATGCTCATCATTTAACTCCCCACATCTATAGAAGAAGGTGGATGCCCAAGGCCTACCTAAAAAACATGGATACAGACTATGGCTGTGTCCAGGTTTTCTAAGACACCCCAACTTCTCCAGATGCAGGGAGTTAAATGCCGAGCATTTGGGTTTTGAGAATTTGCAGAAGCAGGACACTTTCATGAAGTCAAATCAACGTTTATGTGTTCCCACCAGATGACACTGATACTTTTCTGCTCTACAGTAAAAATGGCTTCCACTAGCCTCTTAGTCTCATGCACTAATAAATTGTCCTGGAGCACTTAACAATATTATTGCTGCCTTGAAACAATCAAATAAACCAGAGTTTGACTCACGGTTATGTTGTGTTCATGTTGCTGTTTGGGCTCTACAAGAATGCTGAAGCTGGCGTTCTTCCGACCTGATGTGATGTTTTGGGGTAGGAGCCCTGTACAGCCCGAACAATCACCTGAATGTTCTCACGAGAAACAATAAATGCAACATGAAGACAACATAACTGTGGTTATGGTTTATTTAATGGTTTCAAAACAGCAATATTATTAAGTGCTCAAGGACAATGTACTGTATTTTTTAAATCTACTTTAGGCTTTCATGAAGTCAATACAACACTAATTACAGAGTCATTCACTTATATGGCCCTTTTCACAGGCCCATAGGTGTTACAGGTCCTTACTGGAAAAAAAAATAAGGTGGATGCAGCCCCAGAACTGGGATACAGTTTATGGCTTCCAGGAGGTCCTTGGGTTGTTGCAAACATGAATGTTCAATAAGTTTGCTCATCTCTATTCACTTATGAATGGGTCCGGCACATCCATAATGTTGTCGGGAGCTGCAGGTCAGCTGTCACGGGCAGCAGTACAGGGATGTGAGCTGGAAGTTAGGCTTTAGTCACATCTGTGCTGTAGATCCTTCTTCCCATATTTTGACATTTCTGATGAAAATAATAATGCTGCATGTAGTGAGATTAGTCAAAAAAACTATAATAAACTAATCAATATTAATATACTATTGATTTGTCAATGAGCATCTGATTTCTGAAGAACATTCAGTTGAATCTTCTACATTTGTAATGCTACCCATCTGAATAGTTTCCAACATTTCTGGTGGGCAAACATCCTTTAATTTACAGCTGAGACAGATAAGGAGTGCAATAAACATGCCATTTTCTTCCTTTACAGCTACCATTTCATTAGCACCATCTATAATCAAGTGTACCTTGCACAGTAATCTTTCAATTAGGAGATTAACTGAGGCATGGGTGTATATTTCCACTACCAGCAGCTGCACCGAAATTCTGCTGAAGCAGTAAACAGTAAATGATAGGAAATATTTCACTTTTATCTCACATGGCTCTGTGCTTTATACTGAGTACATTTTCTTATGAAGCGATGAGGAGAAGAAATGCCATTAGATTTCAGTTACTAAGAAAAATCAAAATGAAACTTGTATCTATATTTCTATACCAGTGTATCAGTTGATTAATCTTTATAGTTCCAAGAGCTGAATGCCATTATTACTGCACATGTTCAAGAACTGAAGGGTCTGGGCTTTTTTCCAGTACTTCACCATGTACTTAAGAATATCTATGTACCTGCTTAGGATGCTAAAATATCAGGCCAATGTCATATACATTTCTTGCTATTTAGAATTCAACCTATACAATATTTTAAAAGGTTTTCCGGGACTTAACATTCATGACCTTTTCCTAGGTCAAATCACAACTAGAGATGAGTCGATCCGAATCCGAAAGTTCGGTATTTGATTAGCGGCGGCTGTTGAACTTGGATAAAGCTCTAAGGTTGTCTGGAAAACATGGATACAGCCAATTACTATATCCATGATTTCCACATAGCCTTAGGGCTTTATCCAAGTTCAGCAGCCACCGCTCGAGGTTCAGCATGCTCGAGGTTCACTCATCTCTAATCATAACAGAAATTCACAAAGCATCTTATGTGCGCTTTAGGATATGGGTGATATTGAAATTATTTTGCTAGATCATACACTCTTCTTTCAAGATCTGCTTTGTACAGTAGGTCAGCAAATACAGGAGGACAGCAAATAGAATTAAAAGCAGGAGACACTCTCCTCTGTGTAGTTTGTCCGATGATTGCCTAATTAATAGTAGAACTCAGTAAATAATAATAATCCACAAATAATGCTTGATTTGGAGGAAAAATTTAATATAACTAAATAAAAGTCCATATAATGGGCTCTGGCAGTGTTGTATTGTATTAATCATGCAGAAAAAGACAGAAAGATTAAGCTCAGATAGTATCTCACCCCAGAAAGGATTGCTTACGCCAAACTTGTCTATTCTCCTTTATGTGTTGGAAGAGGTATGACAACTCATATGTGGTGGTCCTGGCGTTTAATGAGCCTTTATGGTCCACTACTTTTGACCTCCTATCAAATTTATAGAAGAGTTCCTTTATTTTTGCCAATATCATGCACGCTCACTTATCAATAGTCCTGAAGAGCCATCTGTCTTTATGAATTTGGATCATGTGATCACCAGTTTGACCCACAGAAAATCACAGTGCTTAACGTGTCAGATGAAGTGGCCTGTCCTGGGTTAGCTTACTTGCTGTGAACTAGAGGATGACATCTTCACCTGTTAGTTTCTAAATCTGTATGCTGCTGCTGCTATCTCTATGGCAGAAAAGGTGAACAGTAAAAGTGCAAATGATAATTAATGTCATTTTGACAGCAATTTTTGAAAATTTACAGCAAAAACAGACAAAATGAAGGAACAATGTAAAAATAAATGTAGTAAAATTTTATATGTTAACTTAGTCTAAAGACTTTATGGCAGTATTTCTTTATTTAAAAAAAACTGCAATAACAAAATTCCTCAAAACTACACATAATGTGAACTGATCTCACCCATTTATTTATCTCACCTGACTGGACTCCACTGCCAGAGGCATAATTAGCTGATGAGCTAGATTGATGAAACTTCACTCCCTCTCTTTGCAAAGTCAGGAAAATAATTAGGAAATAATTAGGTCAAATACAGACCAACATTGTGTGTGTGTGTGTGTGTGTGGGGGGGGGGGGGGACATCCTTTAAAGGCTTGCCAGCTGTCCCCACCACCAGCTTTGGTGATATTGGGTATCAGTTTAGCTGACCTTTATCCAAGTGGATGACCGCACACATTCTCACAGCTATTACCTAGAATTGAAAGACCCATATTAATCTCCAACTTCACAATGTTACCTCATTGGTCAACCGACATATGTTTCATGAGCATTCTAAAGCTAAAACACAATTAGGGTGCCTTTACACACAGCGTATCCGCAGCAGATTTATGTTAAATTTAGCGCTGTTAACCCTCGCGGGCCCGGAGCATACATCACATGCTCCAGGCTCCTGCTTGCTTCGGGGTCTTCCGGCTGTCAGCCAATCAGTGCGCTGCCCCGTCGCAGGGGTTAACGGCGCTAAATTTAACATACTCGCAATGGGATGATAATCCCCCTGTGAGTATGTCATCCTATTAAAATGCATGGGCAAGTATCTGCAGCATTCAATTTCTGCCTTGGACAGCAGTGGACTTTGGTGGATCAGCAGAGTAATATCAATTTTCTTTCAGTACAGCAGTGGACATTGGTGCATCAACGGTAGAAAACTAATAAAACTTTTCACATGTTACAGTCCCCCTTCAATTTTAAGTAAAATTACTGTAATCTGACAGTTGAGCTGAATGGACCATCCAACTGCCAGAAAATGGAAATTGGAATACACTTCAATAGACTAGTGGTGTTTTTTCCAATAACCGTAAGCTGTAGAAGATTTTCCCACTCTACTGTATTTTCTTTAAAAAATTAAGACATATTAACACTGGGTTATTGAGTCAACAAAGTGCAAGATGCAACCCATGCATGCATCTCTTTGGGTGTTTAAGCTGTCTCCAGCTTAGGGGTGTGTTCACAGTGTTACATGATCTGCAGCAGATCTTTGAATCTACAACTTAAAATCTGTGCCATCAAATCTGCTGCAGATCTGCTGCAGATCCTGTACGTGTGAATGCACCCTAAATGAACAGGGAAGGGGTATAACCCTAATGGAATATGGGAATGACCATTCCACCCTTGTTTTTTTCACTCACAAAAAAACCTCACCCCAATGGTGCATTCACATGTCGCTTTAGAGCTGATGCATAAAACCATCAGCAAATCTTAATGCCGGTCAGTCCTATGTAGACTTTGGCAAACACTCAGTTTCAGTGTTAAGCTAGGTACTGAACTTTGTATTACCTGCCCGGCCCATAGTATTAAGGGTGGCTAAAATATAGAAGGAAGCAGAGACAATGGCGCCTCTGTTAAGGTACTTGGGGACCAAATTTTAAATGGAAAAAAAATCGAAGTACTTTAAAAAATGCTGATTGAGCCCAGAGCTGCCTGATAATCATTCTTCATAAAAACATTCCAGGTACACAGTAAATATGACATTATGTATCCCATATTGTGAACACCCCACTAGTGCTGCCAGAGATGAGCAAATTGCGCATCTAAACAATCTCTCATATATATGTATGTTATATACCAGCAGTGAAGGGACAACATGGGCCCCCCCTGTGCTTACTGCGCACACAATGGGGGGGGGGCGCCAAATTGAATCTTTGTCCCGGGTGCAGGAGAGCCTAGCTACACCTCTGGTCATGGGGATGTGTGTCTGGATAATTCTGTTGTCGGGGCATAAGTTGCACAATGTAATTTGCCAGGGCATTATGCTTGATAATATAGGCTATGTTGGAAATGTTTTGGCATGAGCACTAAATTTAAAGATGGGTGGAGGGGGGGGAGAGATTTATCAAAGTATTGTAAACTGGCTCAGTTGCCCCTACCAATCAATCAGATTCCACTTTTTATTTGTTACAGATTCCTTGGAAAATGAATAGTCAAATTTGATTGGTTTCAGATATATACAGTGTACACCTAGTTCTGTTGTGATAGCAGTATTTTATTTGGCTCTGCACAAGATTTTAAAAATAAAAAACACATCTCGCTCACTGTCGGCCTGCATATGTACAATTTCAGATATGAGGAAAGAGGAGCAGCACTTCTTCACAGGTGTAGCGGGTGCAGTTGGATGCAAATCCCTTGGCCAGGGGGATCCCCAAGTATCACATGAAAATCCAAAGCACTCCAGCATAAGGTGAAAAAAGGTGGTCGTTTATTACAAAAATGTGCAAAAACACAGGATGCAACATTTCAGTTCTCTCACAGAACCATTTTCAAGCATTTCAGATATGTACAGAATATGCCAGGCTTGGCCTGGTTCCAGTGTGATAGTAACAGTCGCAGAATTTTATTTGGCTTTGCATCAGGTTTAAGAAATTAAAAAACACTTATCACATATGGCCCGCTAGCATACGTAAAACTTCAGATATATACAGTGTATGCAAGGCTTGGCCTAGTTTTGGTGTGATAGCAAAGGTTACAGTATTTTATTTAGCTCTGCACTAGGTTTAAAAAAGAAAAAAAAAACATCTCTCACATATCGCCAGCTGGCATAGGTAACTATGTATATATATATATATATATATATATATATATATAAAGTATTTAGTCAGTCACCAATACTGCAAGTTCCACCACTTAAATAGATGAGAGAGGCCTGTAATTGACACCATATGTAGACCTCAACTATGGAAGACAAAATGAGAAAACAAATCCAGAAAATCACATTGTCTAATTTTGTAAGAATTTATTAGCAAATTATGGTGGAAAATAAGTATTTGGTCAGTAACAAAATTTCATCTCAATACTTTGTTATATATCCTTTGTTGGCAATGACAGAGGTCAAACGTTTTCTGTAAGTTTTCACAAGGTTGGCACACACTGTTGTTGGTATGTTGGCCCATTTCTCCATGCAGATCTCCTCTAGAGCAGTGATGTTTTGGGGCTGTTGCTTGGCAACACGGCCTTTCAACTCCCTTCAAAGGTTTTCTATAGGGTTGAAATCTGGAGACTGGCTAGGCCACTCCAGGACCTTGAAATGCTTCTTACGAAGCCACTCCTTCTTTGCCCTGGCAGTGTGCTTTGGATCATTGTCATGTTGAAAGACCCAGCCACGTTTTATCTTAAATGCCCTTGCTGATGGAAGGAGGTTTGCACTCAAAATCTCACGATACATGGCCCCATTCATTCTTTCATGTACCCGGATCAGTCGTCCTGGCCCCTTTGCAGAGAAACAGCCCCCAACCATGATGTTTCCACCCCCATGCTTTACAGTAGGTATGGTGTTTGATGGATGCAACTCAGTATTCTTTTTCCTCCAAACACGACAAGTTGTGTTTCTACCAAACAGTTCCACTTTGGTTTCATCAGACCATAGGACATTCTCCCAATACTCTTCTGGATCATCCAAATGCTTTCTAGCAAACTTCAGACGGGCCCGGACATGTACTGGCTTAAGCAGTGGGACACGTCTGGCACTGCAGGATCTGAGTCCCTGGCAGCGTAGTGTGTTACTGATGGTAGGCTTTGTTACATTGGTCCCAGCTCTCTGCAGTTCATTCACTAGGTCTCCCTGCGTGGTTCTGGGATTTTTGCTTACCGTTCTTGTGATCATTTTGACCCCACGGGGTGAGGTTTTGCGTGGAGCCCCAGATCGAGGGAGATTATCAGTGGTCTTGTATGTCTTTCATTTTCTAATTATTGCTCCCACAGTTGATTTCTTCACTCCAAGCTGGTTGCCTATTGCAGATTCAGTCTTCCCAGCCTGGTGCAGGGCTACAATTTTGTTTCTGGTGTCTTTTGACAGCTCTTTGGTCTTCACCATAGTGGAGTTTGGAGTCTGACTGTTTGAGGGTGTGCACAGGTGTCTTTTTATACTGATAACAAGTTTAAACAGGTGCCATTACTACAGGGAATGAGTGGAGGAAAGAGGAGACTCTTAAAGAAGAAGTTACAGGTCTGTGAGAGCCAGAAATCTTGACTGTTTGTAAGTGACCAAATACTTATTTTCCACCATAATTTGCAAAAAATTCTTACAAAATCAGACAATGTGATTTTTGGGATTTATTTTCTCATTTTGTCTCTCATAGTTGAGGTCTACCTATCATCTTTTTAAGTGGGAGAACTTGCACTATTGGTGACTGACTAAATACTTTTTTTCCCCACTGTATATATAGTGTACGCCAGGGGAGGACAGGGTACTCCCTCAAAATTCCACGAAACTTGTCCCTCCTGCTCACAATTGGCCCCACAGTGGAGGACGTTTTACCGAGGGGGTGCCATGAAAGTGTCCCACATCATGGAGAGTTTTCCCCTGATGGCTCTGGTTCCCAGACTGGTCCTTTTGGTATTACATCAACTAACTGCTCCTCTGCCGGAATAAGCAAGGAGACATTATCCTTATAACGGGGGTCGAGGATTGCAAACATCCTGTACTTTTTGATCTCTATAATGTTGGAAACGCATTTGTCACAGAAAAAGCATGAAGAGCTAACATGAAGTCAGCCATGTGTGCCAGACTCTGAAGAGGCAGGATTTCGCTGCCTGCACCAGAAGGATTACTCTCCATCTCCTCCGCCTGCTCTTTGAGAAGAGCTTTTGGGAGTAGGCAAGGGTGGGATCACTCGGTTGGTAACATTGGGCGGGGGCGAGGTAGGAGGAATAGAATGACGCCCCTGCAGTCAACTAAAAACCTACAGTCATTTAGCTATTTTAATGCGGTTTGTTAAAGTTTGATTTGCACAAACCTGAACTTTACATTAAAATTTTACGGGCCTGCCGAGCTGAACTTTTGAAAAGTTTGCTCATCTCTAGTGTGCATCTCCATTTTTTTGTTGTCATCCTCTTAAGATGACGCCAAATATGTCATTATGTGGATATGGATCCCATGTGGGTTTTTTGTGATCATCATCATCTTCATAATCTGGCACAAATGTGTCCTCTCCCAAGCTTAATTTCTCCATAGCCATGCAGTACAATCTAATACTTTGGCTGTAAGCTGCCCCTGCCTGGCTCTCCTGACTGCTCTAGGGCGTGTCATCTCTGCCTGTCTGAACACTTTCTTGTTGCCTCTCAAGAGATTCCCCACATCCAGTGTCTCAGGGTCTAGGGATTCTGCTAGACTCAGTAGGAGCTTTGCTAAATGCGTGCCGGGGCAGATTGGTGTATATTGCATACTATACTTTCACATGGATTTATTATGTCCATTTACTTTCTGTTACTGTTAATTTAATTAATTTACCATTTTAATCTTTATTTATTTATAAAAGGTGCCAATTTTACCCAGAGACAGAAACGGTTTCTAGGCAACAGAAGTTTTAGAAATTGATAACTTGTTATTTGTGTGAAATCTTAAAGCAATTGCCTGTTAATTTATAAGAGACTCCCTAATGGTTGTGGGCTAGAAAATCAGCTTAAAAGCTATTGCTTCTGATTCTGCAATCAATTCCTGTCTTACTGTCCATAGGGGTCTCCATGAATATGTCTCTGGCTTCTCTTTCTTTAAATCTTCTTTAAAATCCTTTGCTATTGCAACCTCACTTCTAGATCAATTTTCACACTTCAGACAAAAGAGTTTTTTTTTTTTTAAGGATTGTGTATTATAGGATAATTAATAAAATATTTAAATTGTATGATTATGTTTCTTTCATAGTAATAGACACTGTGAATGTACAATACCGAGGACACTGTATTACAGTATATCTGCATTAACGTGGAAAGAAAAATGCTTGTACTATCCATAAGCATCTAGTTTTTCTCTATATACAGACTGGTTCCAGATGGATGTAATGTGACAGAATTATTACTTCCTTTTTTTCAATAATAAGCATTGAAATTGTTCAATAGGGACATCATGAAACTGTTTTATGCACTTTAAATTTCAAATGATATATCTTACATTTACAGCTAATTAAAAAAAAATGAATCCAAATAAGCAGGTAACGGTAGATGGCACGGTCTGGCTCTCCACTTCTAGGACCTTGGACACGTTTTCTAAGCCAGTCACTGGTGGTGCTCAATCTTTAGAAACCACAAACATTCCATATAATCTTAGTCAGAATTGAAAATAGCACCCACCATGTGTGAACAGAAAATCTGGCTTTATTAGGTAAGTGGTGGTAGCGGGGAAGAGCTTTAACTAACTACTGGAAGTCTGTTACCTTCCTTTGTTCAGTCAGCTTAGCAATCTTCTAAAAGAGTATGGAAGGCAGGCTCCATGTGAAGATCGCCAATAACATTGATCAATGTAATGCATGCATGTTATAGTTCCCAAGAAAAACATAATAAAAAAAAACATAAAAAAGACATAGCCCCTCCTTAAAAAAGTTAAAATCCTCCCCCTTACCATTTTTTATACAAATAAAGCACATAAAAATAAACAAATAAATAAACATATTATACATCATAGTGAAGGGCATATATTAAAAGAAGAAAAAAACACCAGGATTGCAGATTTTTTGTCTCATTATTTATCAGGAAAAGATATATAAAAAAAAAAAGAATAAAGAAAATATTTAAAAATGTGATAAAAACGAAAGATTTTGTCACAAAAAAAACAAAGCACTATAGCTCTTAAAAGGCGAGGAGGAAAAAGCAAAAAATGCAAGATAGAAAATTGGCTCTGTTATTAGAGACAAAACCCACTGTGTCATTAAGGGTTAAATGGAAACTAACAGTACGTCAGTAGATTGAAATCTGCTGTGATGTAACAGTAGGCGATGTGATGTAAAGTCCATCAACGCTATTCTTATTTTTAGCCCTTGTGCATTTTTGTAGTTAAAGCTAAAAATAAATATATATGTAAATTACCTGCTTTGGTCCATCAGGAACATTCCCTGGCCCCTCAGTTTTTTTTTGTTTTTTTTTTTACGCAGTACACTTTATGGTAAAATATAGGGTGTCTTATAAAGTACAGCACTTATATGGCTATGTAGATGGAAAAATGAAAGAGTTATGGCTCTTAGAATGAAAACAAGAAAAAAAAAGAAAAAACACATAACTGAAAAGTCACCTTGATATAATTCACCTTGATGTGGCAGATGGGCCCATACAATTTAAATAAAATGTAATTTGAACTGTACTGTAAACTTTACATTTGATTACATTATAATGCAATGTCAAATTATTTAAATGTGATGGCTGCATATACTTTATATCTTAACACTTACAGGGTACAGTTACATCTTTGCATGATCTCCCTCTTACCTCTTGCTTTTCTGGCTGTTTTCCCAGTGTAAACTTACATCCACATTAATTTGATATATATAATAAACTTTGCAGTATAAAGTAAAGCTTTCAATTGCAAATGCTTTAAAAAAAAACAAAAAAAAAAAACACACAGTTCATTGAGTGGCAAAAATAAGCTGTATTCTTGACCTCTATTTTCAAAATTCTTCGGATAATTTCCTGGACTTTAGAAGGTTGTAATTAATGATAGAGCCCTGGCTTTTAGCACAATCTCATTCATTAGTCATACAGTCTAACTTACCCAGGTTTTACAAAATCATATTTTGCATTTAATCAATGCATGTTAGGGGAAATAGATGCACACTTTATGGAATACATTTGAACCAGTGAGATATTCTGTGTCAGACTTAGATTGTTTTGTTCAAGGCCAGACTAAAGCAGAAGTATAAACTTTGAATTCTGAACAGGATTTACAGTGAGAAGCAACAAGAGAATTTCTTAAATAAAAAAGGCTATTGTAGAATGGAATTAGGAAAAAAATCTATCTATTTGTCTATCTAATATGTGTGTGTTTGCAGCAAAACAAAAATAATAATAATTGTTGAGTGAGATTAGAAAAAAACAAAAAAGAACAGTCAGCAGACTCTGCAGAGATTATTGACAAGCAGAAAGACCTATTAGTAACTTCTCTGATTGTCACTCATCCCTGCAAAGCCTAGTTCATGCCTTTCTCCCTGCCTTGTGTGCTGGAATAAAATATGGTTTCCTTGATATATAGATACCACGGAAGACACCACAGATATGGTAGGGGAGCTGCATAGGAGATCTATCAGCACAATTGTGCTGAACAAGCAAGTACTAAAATACTCAAATACTTGTTATTCGAGTCGAGTATTTTTCAATGTTCAATTGCTCGATTTGAGTAGCAAACCCCATTAAAGTCAAAAGGTTATTGTCAATAGGAAGGGTGTCTCAAGCACTTGAAAACCTCCAAAAGTGATGGAAACACCAAAGAAATGGAACTGGCACAGCAGAGGGAGCAAGCATAGATGCATTAAAAATTTTCAGTTATCTGAATCATGAAAAATACAGCCTTCCTAGGAATCCCTTGAATTTAAGTGAGCACACAGCTGAACCATTAAGTTAAGAGCATGACCCAGGCCATGGAAAGTGAAGGGGAAGAGGTTGGTGTCACAAAATATGGAGACAGCACTCCAACATATACCCACGTTTGAGACTCCCATGAAATTTTTGGCTTACCTAACACACATTACAAAGTTATATAACTTTGTAATGTGGTTAAATGCCCGGTCTGGCCCCCTTCCCCCACTTTCCGACCCCCGACCCCCGGAAGTTAAAGAATGTATACATTACCTATTACGATCGTCACGGTCCTCTTCTCCCGGGCGGCATCTGGTGACGATAACGTCAGAGCCGGGGGGGCGGTCCGGGTCTTCTTCCTCCTCGGCGTCTTCATTGAAAGTGAATGGGAGAGAAAAGGCTGCTGGTGCACATGCGCACCAGCAGCCTTTTCATTGGCTGGAGCGCATCGCATGGCTTCCAGCTTGCTCAGCCCCGATTGGCTGAGCTTGCTGGAAGCCATGTGATGCGCTCCAGCCAATTAAAAGGCTGCCGGTGCGCAAGCGCACTGGCAGCCTTTTCTCTCCCATGGACCCGGAAGTAAGAGACATCGCTGGATGGCGGACGCAGGTGACGGTTAGGCGGACGGCGGGCGAATGGAGTGGTGATCGTCACCAGACGGATGGTGAGTATGGTGTCTGTGTGTGTCTGTGTTGTTTTTTGTTTTTTTGTTTTTTTTTTGGGGGGGGGGGTCCTGCGGGAGTTGTCCTTTAAAATTAAAATTGCATTTGAAATTAGGATTTAAAATCCATGTACTAGAGTTACCTTTTCTGACCTGGTTCATCCTGCCTGCAAAGCTACTACTTTCATGGAAGGCAGAACGCGTAAAAATGATCACTCCTGCCTCGGTAGAGCAGTGATAGTAAATAACTATACAGTATTATTAAGAGGCTTTGGAATTTGGTGGTGACCCCCTGAAAAATTGTGTGTGAGTGCCTGGTGTGACCCTCTCAAAAATTGTAAGAGAAAGGCTAGTGTGATCCTATAAAAAATGTATACCTAATTTGAAATTGAAAATTTCATTTTAATTGATTTTTAGATTAAATTTGTAATTGAAAGCTAACATCAGTGGGAGTATGACACGTGACACTATTCTTTAGAGACCATTAAATTTGGTGATGACTCTATAAAAATTGTGTGTGAGACCCTGGTGTTACCCTATGAAAAATGTATTTATAGTTTAAAATTAAAACATTAAATCTGATTAAATGTGATTTAAATTGAATCTGAAGTTACATTGAATGTGAAATTGAAATTTGATATTGGTGGGAGGATGACGATGGAATTTGGTGGTTACCAGCGTAAAAATTGTGGACGAGTTCCGGGTGTGCTCCTTTTTAAACTTTTCAAAACCTCTGTATAACGACACTGAGAGATTACTAGTCCTGAAAAGTACTTTTAGTAAATGTATTTTAAATTTAAATTGAAAATTTTATTAGAATTAAATATGGAATTGGACATTGATAGGATGCTTACACCTCACTGCACTGAACTCTGATTTTTGACACATTTGTGGACGTACTAGATGTAATAATTGTAAATGAAATTGGGGGTGAGAGCCTGGCGTTGACCCTCATTCTAATTGTTCATAAAAGCCTGCTATGACCCTCTTAAAAATTGTGGGTGAGAGCTAGGTGGTTACTCCTCTGATGTACGTCAGCACCCACCCTATGGTAGACATGCTAAATGGACTACTGGCTAAGTTTGTTGCCCTGTATTTTTAAATATGACCAGTTCCTTGTAGTCTCTCCCATTGCAGGTAGTACAGTCCAAGCCACTTAGGGAGCTGCTGGCTTGTGCCAACCAAAATAGAGAGTGTCAGGTCGACATTTAATGGCCAATAAGGCAATTCTTGCTTTGCGCAGCTACCTGGAAAAGAAGGTTGTCAACGCCTTGCGTCTCTGTGTCTCTAGTTGAGTGCACCTCGTCGTGGACATTTGGAGTTCTAAGTATGGACAAGCGCGGTAAATGTGCCTCACTGCTCATTGGAAAAACAATCCTCCTGGAGAGGGGCAGCAGCAGCAAAGAATGGAGGTTGCAACACTCCAGCCTCCTAGGCTAATTTGGGGCCATTATTCACACACCTCACTGTCTTTCTCTTCCTCATCATATCATCCTGTCTTGACAATGGATTCAAATATGGATGATTTTCCATGGTTCACAGGGAAAAAATGGCAGGAGGATTTGCGTAACTGAAAAATTAATGAAAGTCTATTTGAGGTAAGTTTGGAAGGCACATGTTAGCTTTGCTCATAAAAGCCTCTAGGTGTACACTAGGAGTTGACTGCGGATGATATCTTAAGTGATCCCAGTGAATTGATATACCATACCATCGGGAACATTTATAATCATTATCATTTTTTGGCATTGATGGGCCCCATGCACATAAAAGTATTTTAAAAAGCTGATTTGGCTAATATTTGGTTCACACTGAGTCCATCTGCAGGGGTGGGGGTGTCAGCACGAAGAGGTGGCGCAGCCTTTGTGTGCATCGAATTTAGCAGTTTTCTGCTGGAAGATGACATTGGAATTCATACCATCTGTGAGCTGGCGTACATTCTGCCTTGCACGCGTGTGTGTGTGTGGAAGATAAGTGGTTCCAGTGCGCATTGCTCCTCTACATAAATCCTAACAGCTGCAACACTGCGGGGACATTTTTAACTCCAACACAAAAAATTACACACATACAGATGTAGCCACTTTCAACTTGATCCCTGACCCGATAAACTTTTCTTTTAATGCGTCAGATTGTTGGTACAGTAACTTCGTTAATAGTGATCTAACTGTAATTGAAGACATGGCCAGTAGGTGGCAGTATAAAAGCTATAATGAATTACAATGGGATTTCACTCTGAAAAATCCCTAATGCCGTGAAATACCTTGCAGTGCGGTCTGACTCCTACCGCTTCCTCTAACAGTTTATATTTCATTAAAAGAGCAAATTTTTGTTCTAATCATGTTATTTTTCGTTTACAATAGCCAGGCTGAAACTAAACATGCTGTTTTAAGTAAATATATTGTTAAAACATTTCCTGCTGCAGGACATTTATTAACAATATATTTACTTAAAACATCATTTTTTCCATTTCAGTTTTGCTATTGTAAACGAAAAATTACATGATTAGAACGAAAATTAGCTCTTTTAATGAAATATAAACTGTTACAGGGATGATCAATCTTCAGTCCGGAGTCCAGGTTTGGTTTAAGAATCAATGTCAATACACCCTCTAGGTGCCGTATCTGTATATATAGGATGCTCTTTGGGTCTCCACATACTGTAGGGTGCTGTAATGCAGATGAATGTATTGCATATGCTGCTTAATATGTTTCAGGACTCCTATCTCTCTATGTAAACCTCAGGATAAATAATAAGTGAGTATATAGTGCTGTACAAACTATGGAGAGTACTTCTATCATGTTGCAAAGTACTGTATGGCCGTATCTGAGATCTAAAAGTGGCTGCTGTTCCTGAAAAGTATCTGAACTCAGAACTATAAGAAGATTAATTGCTGGGGAAGTACAATGTGCTACTAAAGAAGCAGCTAATGCAGTAAGACCAGGGGAGAAGCTCATTCCTATCTGTGCCATATTGCATCTGAACTCCCCCCAGCCCGCAGACCCTCAGTATTTCATTGTCAGCAGGCAGCACATAGTAACCCCCAGACCCCCCCACAGAGGACCCCAGGTCACTCTCATATTGGCTCTGCCAGGACTGATCACTCTGCAGAGTATCCCCCCAGGTCACTCTCATATCGGCTCTGCCAGGACTGATCACTCTGCAGAGTATCCCCCCAGGTCACTCTCATATCGGCCCTGCCAGGACTGATCACTCTGCAGAGTATCCCCCCAGGTCACTCTCATATCGGCTCTGCCAGGACTGATCACTCTGCAGAGTATCCCCCCAGTTCACTCTCATATCGGCTCTGCCAGGACTGATCACTCTGCAGAGTATCCCCCCAGGTCACTCTCATATCGGCTCTGCCAGGACTGATCACTCTGCAGAGTATCCCCCCAGGTCACTCTCATATCGGCCCTGCCAGGACTGATCACTCTGCAGAGTATCCCCCCAGGTCACTCTCATATCGGCTCTGCCAGGACTGATCACTCTGCAGAGTATCCCCCCAGGTCACTCTCATATCTGCTCTGCCAGGACTGATCACTCTGCAGATTATCACCCCAGGTCACTATCATATCGGCTCTGGCAGGACTGATCACTCTGCAGAGTATCCCCCCAGGTCACTCTCATATCGGCTCTGCCAGGACTGATCACTCTGCAGAGTATCCCCCCAGGTCACTCTCATATCGGCTCTGCCAGGACTGATCACTCTGCAGATTATCACCTCAGGTCACTATCATATCGGCTCTGCCAGGACTGATCACTCTGCAGAGTATCCCCACAGGTCACTCACATATCGGCTCTGCCAGGACTGATCACTCTGCAGATTATCCCCCCAGGTCACTCTCATATCGGCTCTGCCAGGACTGATCACTCTGCAGATTATCACCCCAGGTCACTATCATATCGGCTCTGCCAGGACTGATCACTCTGCAGAGTATCCCCCCCAGGTCACTCTCATATCGGCTCTGCCAGGACTGATCACTCTGCAGAGTATCCCCCCAGGTCACTCTCATATCGGCTCTGCCAGGACTGATCACTCTGCAGAGTACCCCCCAGGTCACTCTCATATCGGCTCTGCCAGGACTGATCACTCTGCAGATTATCACCCCAGGTCACTCTCATATCGACTCTGCCAGGACTGACCACTCTTCAGATTATCACCCCAGGTCACTCTCATATCGGCTCTGCCAGGACTGATCACTCTGCAGAGTATCCCCCCCCCCCCCCCCCCCGTCACTCTCATATTGGCTCTGCCAGGACTGATCACTCTGCAGAGTATGCCCCCAGGTCACTCTCATATCGGCTCTGCCAGGACTGATCACTCTGCAGAGTATCCCCCCAGGTCACTCTCATATCGGCTCTGCCAGGACTGATCACTCTGCAGAGTATCCCCCCAGGTCACTCTCATATCGGCTCTGCCAGGACTGATCACTCTGCAGAGTATCCATCCAGGTCACTCTCATATCGGCTCTGCCAGGACTGATCACTCTGCAGAGTATCCCCCCAGGTCACTCTCATATCGGCTCTGCCAGGACTGATCACTCTGCAGAGTATCCCCCCAGGTCACTCTCATATGGGCTCTGCCAGGACTGATCACTCTGCAGAGTATCCCCCCAGGTCAGGATAGGAGTCTGGGGGCTATGAAATTATGGGAGAAGGAATAGACTTAAAAGTCCTATGTAAGTCCTATGTAACACACAGATAGTGATATCTCAGAGTACAGATAATGTAGTAGATGTCACCTGCAGTCCTATGTAATACCACAGATAACACAGTGCTATCTCTGAGTACAGATAATGTAGTAGTCACCTGCAGTCATATGTAACACCACAGATAACACAGTGATATCTCTGAGTACAGATAATGTAGTAGATGTCACCTGCAGTCCTATGTAACAGCACAGATAACACAGTGATATGTCTGAGCACAGATAATGTAGTAGATGTCACCTGCAGTCCTATGTAACAGCACAGATAACACAGTGATTTCTCTGAGCACAGATAATGTAGTAGATGTCACCTGCAGTCCTATGTAACAGCACAGATAACACAGTGATATGTCTGAGTACAGATAATGTAGTAGATGTCACCTGCAGTCCTATGTAATACCACAGATAACACAGTGCTATCTCTGAGTACAGATAATGTAGTAGTCACCTGCAGTCCTATGTAACACCACAGATAACACAGTGATATCTCTGAGTACAGATAATGTAGTAGATGTCACCTGCAGTCCTATGTAACAGCACAGATAACACAGTGATATGTCTGAGCACAGATAATGTAGTAGATGTCACCTGCAGTCCTATGTAACAGCACAGATAACACAGTGATATCTCTGAGTACAGATAATGTAGTAGGTGTCACCTGCAGTCCTATGTAACAGCACAGATAACACAGTGATATGTCTGAGCACAGATAATGTAGTAGATGTCACCTGCAGTCCTATGTAACAGCACAGATAACACAGTGATGAGGTAGTACTGAGTGGAGGTACAGTAGTTGCACTGTCTTTGATGTGAGACTGTAGCATCAAATCCTCGAAGAGGAAGTTATTTATTATATCTTTGTATGCCAGCTGTCAATCATCGTTAATAAGTAACATAAAGGTTCTGGTGAGTGTAAGTATGAATTAATCAACTAAGAGTAACTAAGAGTTACTGCAAATAGGGAAATAAGGCTGTCTAAACATTAATGCCTAAAACACATGAGTGTAAGGGTCTGTGAATACTTTTGGAGAAAAATACATATATATTTTTTTGAACAGATGTTCATCATTTAGTACTTCAGAAACCCTCTTCCTCCTGCACGGTATAACCCTCCCCTTCCCCATGTGCAGACCTGACCCCCTCCCCCCAGTAAAAAAAACAGTACCCAGAATTCCAAAGCATGCCAAGCCTGCCTTAATTACTAATATAATACACTAATATGGCACTGCAGAGCTTCCTAGCAAAGCAGAAGATCTGGAGCACATTACATATAGCATGGACTTGCTACAGTGCTTTGGGCAGAAAAGACCAAGTCTTTTATCAGAGTTTTGGTCAGTGCCTCTTATAACCCTGAGAAAGATAGTGAACCCCATGGGAGAAATGATCAGTAATGAGATCAGTAATGGGAGATGTACACTACTGTTTGCTACTAATCTGCCCCATGCTGAGCAGCATGAGTTGCAGGCCATGCAAGATGAGTCAAGTGAAGCTATTGGAAGAGATACCTGGCAAAGAAGTGAGAACCTTTCCCTTATTGTTACTGATGGGGTGACTGGGGTAGGGTTTTTTCTTTTTTTAAATGGGACAATGCTAGGCAGCATGGGGCAGGTAGGGGAATTTCTTCTAATAGTAGAGTATACTGTATATGGAAGCCCCACCTGGCCGGGTGTGCTGTGTATTTCAGGTAGTACTGACATACATCACTCTCACCTGTCAGCACTATGTCCCACGCTCTCCTCTCTGCTCACTGCAGGGTGACAGGCTCCTTGTCTCTGCAGCTCCAGTGGGATTGGAATTACTGCAGGTGATGTGGGGCCCAGTGCACTGGTTACAATAGGTGAGACAGAGCACACATCTGTATTATGCCAAGTCTCACCTACTCTAACCAGTGAACAAGGCTCACCACATGCCGGCAGCAAAGGGAAATTGCTGATAGTGAACACAATGTAGCAGATATAATCATTTGCTTATACTAAAACAGCTGCATTATTTGGCTCAGTCTGTGGCCATTGGGATCTTCTGTTAGTCGCTAAGAACAATACAGATTTTATATCATAGATGCAAACTGTAGCTTATTTGTAATAAATAGCTGTGAACTTTCAATTTACCAGTGATTTTTGAATAAAACAGCAACAAATAATGTACATGATAAAAAGTAGCAACAGAGTATATTACAACAAAATATACCACAGAGCCATTGTGGCAGAAGGAACTGTATGTGGATATCCACTATAAAATAGAACATCCAAATTAAGTCACTTAAAATGACACAAAGTAATATAAAATAGTGTACACAGTCACTGGGGGCATTAATACACAAAGACTATCAAGTCTTTTGTACCAATCGATCAGATAAACTCCAGTGAGCAGCCAGGTTGTGTTGGTCAAAGGTACTGCAGAGTCTCAAAACAAGTAATGATGTAGCAGAGCTGGAATAGCCCTGATGTAGCAGAGCTGGGAAGATGTAGTAGAGCTGTGATCATGTAGCAGAGCTTGAATAGCCCTGATGTCCCAGCTCTGCTATATCACCCCAGCTCTGGTACAGCTTTATACTTTGTGGCAGTGTATGCTGTAAAATCAACACAGCAAGAATGTAGCAATACAGTGAAGTAGTTTAGAGCATGATGGCAGAAGTTACAAAATTAGGGAGGTGCAGCTCACAATGAAGAGGATCGCTCCTGGAACTGTGTCATCATCGAGAGGGGTGAGAGGTGGCACAGGCAGTGTGTTTTCCAACTGTCGTTCCCCAGATCTTAGATACCCTTAGTGTATGGTCTTCACCTTGTGGAGTGCTACAGATCCCAGCTCCCTGATTACATCATCACCAACACTGCCTCTTACCATAGGCAATAACCCTCATTTGTCTACTGTAACTAGGATTCTGCTACAATCTAAGTGCACAGGATGTGCAGCAACAGAGATCTGGAGAACTGTAGATCCCAGCACTCCTATAACACTGTAACTGCTGTGCAAATAGGACCATTATATAACAAGCACTCGCAAATTACCCTAACTTGGCCATAATTCCCAAGACTCTGCCACATGCAAGTGTGTGTCCACTGCCTGATTATTTTGTTACTAATAGACTGAATTTAAGTGACTTAATTTGGATGTTATATTTTATAGTGGATATCCACATACAGTTCATTCTGCTACAAGGGCTCTGTGGTATATTTTGGTGTAATATACTGTGTTATCAGTTTGCTACTTTTTATCATATATTTGTTGATGTTTTATTCACAAATCACTGCTGAATTAAAAGTTCACAGCTATTTACTACAAACAGGCTACAGTTTGCCTCTATGATATAATATCTTTATTGTTCTGAGCGACTAACAGAAGATCCCCATGGCCACACAATAAACTCATGGTGACTTTTGTAGCCCGATAGTGCAGCAGTTTTAGTATGAGCTAAGGTTTATATCTGCTACATTGTGTTCAATATCTGCTACAAAATTATACATTTTCATTCATAAAGTTACTGGCTATTTCCCTTTGCAGTAATTGCTAATTGCTATATGACAGATATAATCATAGTCTAACAGACAGATCCGAGATCACTGTATGTCTTTTTTATTTATTTTTTTATTTTTTATTTTTTCAAATTCTTGCATATTTCGTTACTTGGAGGGAAGTTTAAACGAAATATATAAAGAATTAAACGAAAATATGGGATGGGTTTCTTCAAAACACATTAAGAGTGAGCGGTAGGGAGAAGCCGCCCGTGACGGCAGGAGCTTCTCTGTACTATATCAGCATAGTGTAGTGCACAATTGTTCCATGTGCCATCTGGTGGTGAAAGCTAGAAACTACATGTTAAAAAGTTATTTTACTCTTAGCGCGTTAAGAGAGATTTAACACGTTAAAGTTACTATGACGGGCTGATGCTTCAACCCAATCATGGTGACGATGGCTATATCTGTAATAAATGTTACCCTATGTGTTTACTCTGCCATGTGAGTCAATAATATGGACTTTATCTTCAAAGGTCCCAGTGACTTTTTATAATGCACAACAGACACCTTTGGTAAACTGGATACTTGCTTAACTGCTTCCACAGAAAACCTCCCAGCATCCAGCCACAATCCAGCTACAATCCCCCTCCTATCCTCCTCTCTCTGGTGCTCTGTTAGTCTCTTCCTACTCTGCTCTAACTGCCTGCTGTGATTCTGCTCTCTCCTCCACACACAGCCGACTGCCCACCTCCAGAAAGCAAATTACCTTATGTAGAGGTTGAGGGGGAGGTGCTAACATCCCAAATGGGCCTACAGCTGATTGGACGAGCGCAAGGGATTATGGTCAGTCCCATTCTCTCGCCCAATGACACTACCAAAAGCTAAAATGTGCGGTTGCCATGTTAAACTAATTTCCTTAACAAATTTGTGTATATTTGCGAATCTACTTTGCCAGATTTGCTTTGCTCATCTCTAATCCCTACCCTTGTTGTTACCTTTCTTAACCCCAATTTGTACCTATTTCTACCCAAGTTTCTACCTCTCTTTGCCTAGTTGTTACCTATGTTTACCACAGTTGTTACCTTTCCCTATCTGAGTTGTTACTTATCAATTTCCAGAAAACCACTCATGTTTTCACTTTAGCACTTTCCCAGTGGAGATGCAAAGCCAGTAAGGACTTTTTAGCTGGATTTGGTATGCCCTGGGTGCGGTGACCAATACCAGCCGACCAATTGTTTATGGGCCACTGGGTGGCTTGGGCTGCCTACCACCTCTTCCACCGGACTCTCATGGGCTTTAGTCCATGTGGGGCCTAGAACCTCATTATCAGCCACTCTTCACACTTCAGGGTTGCAACAGTTTGATATTGATATCAATCACCTGTTTTTACACTCAGGGACTGTTTCTAAATTCAATAAAAATTTAAATTTAAAATTTAAATTTTTATTCAATTAGCTTATGCTGTTGTTAACCCACATTTTGGTTGCATTTTCAGCCTTTGACCCCTTTCTACCCCCATTGTACAGCAATTTTTTGTGGCCCAAAGTTCGGGTCTCTATTGATTTTAATGGGGTTCCGGGCCATGCGAAAGTTCGGGTAAAAGTCAGCGAACTTTTTTTTATTCGAACTAAGCAAACCTAAATATCCACAGGTCCTCTCATCCCTATAATTTACCTCTTTCTCAAAAATCATATGACTAACATATATTCCAGCTAGAGAAGCTTAGGTTCTCATATTTCTCATTCAGGATAATTTTCATGAGTCATCTCAATAAGTAGATAAGGCTTTTTTCCCATACATATTAATGTCTCACATAAAATTTAAGATTAATATTTTGAGCTGTTTGCCTGGCTGCAGCTCTGAATTCTATCTAAATTAGTATTCAAGCAAGTTAGCAGACTATATTTCACATTATAACTCTAATATGAAATAAAATCAATTTACTTAATAATTTGACATTTATATCACAATTTGAGAAATACATGTTCTGGTTAGAGTTGTGTCAGCAGAAGTATTAAAGCTGTGTTTGGTACAAAAATGATCTATTTTTGGTGCATAGAGGCGTTAAAGAGTGCTTTGGCTTGAATAGTTATAAAAATGCTAGATTTTACCTTACATTTTTATTCTTTTTTTTCCTGATGTGTTTGGCTATTCTTTTGTTTGACTTGTGTGCTGTTTGTGATGTAATGTATGATGTTTTGAATAAAGCTATGAAAAGGGGGCGGCGGCTTTCAGTCAAAGAGGGTTGCCGTTTGAAGAAAGAGTTCCTGCACCAAAGCGACAAAACTGTGAAATAGCACCCAGCCTCTCTGGATTGAACCTAATTGAGTCTGGAACATGAATAGAAATGAGTTGGAAGGGAAAAAATGGTCAAAGGGCGCGTAAAATTTCTATCTGGATGCATCAGGGCAAGATGGCACCAGCGGCCATGCAGCACAAAGTTCTGGCTCCTCTCTCATAGCTGGCCGCAGCTACAACACACAGAGGGCCCCAATACTCCTGGCCAAAGGATTTTCCTCTTGCTCACAGCCACACCGGCTCTGGAGAAACAAACCAAGGGAAAAACACTCAGAGAGTTGCCCATTTCCTCTCCAGGGCACACAAACCTAAGCCCCTGTATCTCTCCTCCTCCTTCGCATTCCAACTTTATCCCACAAAAGCAAAGACCAAGGATCCAAAACTTACAGGAGTCACAAAACAAAGATAATGAGATTACATACTTAGGACTGTTTTGAGACTTTTGAGATTTTTGAGACTTCCGGCATCCAGGCTATGGAGGCTGATGGGAAACGGGAGGGTGGTAAGACCGGCACACGGCCGCAAGCTCTGCCCCCACCCCTATCTCTCCTGCCACTGTTACAGGCTTTTTACAGCGGCAGGGGACAGAGGAGAGGGGACAAAGCAAGGGACTTCAGCCATGGGATCCTTGTGATCCCATAAGCTGAATTCCCAAAACGACCTGTGCATTGAGGAATCAATGACTCACAGTTACATAGTTACATAGTGAATACGGTTGAAAAAGACACATGTCCATCAAGTTCAACCAAGGAGAGGATGGATGCAGGGAAGGGGGATATACAAGGAGGGGATAATTGAAGGGAAGGAGGATGGATAATGGGTAGATTTTATACAAATGCATTTATGTTATTTTGGTTTAGAACTTGTCTAGGCCTGGTTTGAAGCCCTCTACTGTTTATGCTGTGACCAGTTCCTGGGGTAGACTCGTCCACATAGTCACTGTTCTCATGGGAGAGAAGGCTTGTTGCCTCCAGAGATTGAACCTTTTTTTCTCCAGGTGGAGACAGTGCCCCTTTATCTTTTGAGGAGGTTTTTACCTGGAACATCTTTTCCCTAAATCTCTTGTAGGGGCCATTTATATATTTAAATAAATTACTCATATCTCCCCTTAAACGTCTCTTCTCCAGACTAAACAAATTTAACTCCTTTAACCTTTCCTCATAACTAAGATTCTCCATTCCCCTCATTAGTTTAGTTGCCCGTTGCACCAAAGCTTTATAGAGCGGTAATATTATATCCCTGTCCCGAGTGTTCTTGCCTGTTTTTATGCATGACATTATCCTGCTGGCCTTAGCTTATAACATCTGCACATCTTCCATAGACTGTACTGTACTACAAAGCTTGGTGTCATCTGCAAAGATAGAAACATTGCTGTTAATTCCATCCTCAATATCATTAACAAACAAGTTAAACAGAAGGGGCCCATTACTGACCCTTGGGGTACACTACTTATTACCGGGGACCATTCAGAGTAGGAATCATTGACCACCACTCTCTGGGTATTATTAAGTCAGTTTTTAATGCAGTTACAGACTAAACTTTCCAAACCCATAGACCTTAACTTACCTATCAGACTTTCGTGAGGGACAGTGTAAAACAATTTATTAAAATCCAGGTACACTATATCTGCAGCGACCCCTCTTCATAGAAACCTATTAGGTTGGTTTGACAGCTTCTATTCTTAGTAAAATCATGCTATCACCTATAATACTATTACCAACTACATATTCCTGAATGTAGTCCCTTGTGAGCCCCTCAAAAGTTTACCAACAATGGATGTTAAGCTTACGGATGAATAGTTACCTGGGGAAGTCCTAGAGCCCTTTTTGAACATTGGCACTACATTTGCCTTACGCCAGTACCTTGGCAGAGTACCAGTCACCAAAGAATCACTGAATATTTCATACAAGGGTAAAGAAATTACAGAACTGAGTTCCCTAAGAACTCTGGGGTGTAATCCATCAGGCCCTGGATCTTTAGCTACATTGAGATTATTTAATTCATCTTGCACTATATCTATAGTAAACCAGTTCAGTACATTACACGTGTTAGCAGCATTGGCCCCTCCTACTTCAGCAGTGGCCCCACCCACCTTAGCTCCTTTCTCTTCTTTTGTATATACAGAACTGAAGAACCCATTAAGTAACTCAGCTTTCTCCGGATCCCCAGTTATTAAGTCCCCATCACCATTGCCCAGGGGTCCTACATGCTCTGACCTTGTTTTTTTTTTGCATTAATATATTTGAAGAATTTTGGGGGGTTTCTTTTGCTATCTATGGCCATTAGCCTTTCATTATAAATTTTTGCTGCTTTTATTAAATTTTTACAGGTTTTGTTGACTTCTTTGTAATGTTTAACCCCTTGCAGCAAAATTACGTTCCCAGAACGTCATGTAAAACAGGTAGTTCCTGCAACATGACGTTCCAGGAACGTAAGGCTGTCCCTGGGGGTGGGACCGCAGCGTCTATAGCATGGGTCTCAAACTCGCGGCCCTCCAGCTGTTGCAAAACTACAATTCCCATCATGCCTGTGACAGCCAAAGCAAGCTTTGGCTGTCCCAGGCATGATGGGAATTGTAGTTTTGCAACAGCTGGAGGGCCGCGAGTTTAAAAACCCCTGGTCTATAGGAAATCCGGAAAGAGATCTGCACCCCCCACCCCCCCCCCCGGGCGGTTTCTGCCGTCCGTCCAATGAACACGCCCGCATCCGTCCACCGGCAGGTGCGAGCTGCGGAATGCACGATGGGTTATCCGTTGCCATCCTGAAGTGTGCACGTACCCTAAGAAGAAAAAAATTTATTAAAATGGAATATCTGCCAAAAAAAAAAAAAAGGAAATTTTTAAAGTCTTCTCCAGCCTGCTTGAATTTCTACAAAACACCTAAGGGTTAATAAACTTATGAAATGTCACTTTGAATACTTTTAGGGGTGCAGTTTTTACAGTGGAGAGATTTATGGGGATAACTAACATACAGGCCCCACAAATCCACTTTAGAACTGAACTGGTCCCTAATAGAATCAGAATTTGAAATTTTCATGAAAATTTGAAAAATCGCAGCAAAATTCCGAAGCCCTCTAACATCATAACAAGTAATAGGACGTTCGCCAAATTACGTCACCATAAAGCAGACATGTTGTAGATGTTGCAGTAATAATTAGTTCATGTGGCATGACTATTTTTCAAAGAACAAGAAAATTATGAATATAAAAAAACTTACATTTTCAAGTTTTTGCACAAATGTGTTTTGTTTGTTTTTTTTACAAAAAAAAAACCTACTGAATGTATCAACCAAAGTATACCACAAACATACAGAGGAATATGTCACGAAAAAACTATTTCAGAATAACCGCAATAATTAAAAGCATAGAGTTATAACTACATAAAGAGAGACAGGTCAGATTTGAAAAATGTATATTTTCAGTGTACGGCCGGGAAGTGGGTGGATAAAAAAAGCCGCCGGTCACTTTCCTCTGCAGTTCCAGCGCCGGGTCACGGATCTCGCAGCCCCATTCTTCCTTCAAGCTGCCGCTTCCTGGTCTGAGCTGTGACTTGAGACGTGATATCTCAAGGCAGCTCAGCCATTTAGCGGTCGTAGCGGAGTTCCACCTCGGCTGCTGAATAGCTAAGCTGCCTTGAGATGTCACGTGGAAACCCCGTTCTGAACTGCCGTGATCCCGGGTGCTATCTGTAGCCCAGGACCGCAGCTATTAACGAGCACGGTCCAATCGCCGTGCCCGCTAATTATACATTTAAATTCAGCTGTCAAAACTGACAGCTGCATTTAAATGTACTATGTGCCCCTTTCTCTATTGTCTTGTGGGGAGATCTTCCCCCATGATGCGATCGCGGAGGGGAACATCGCACTGTTTGTACATTCAATGATGCTGAAAAAGAACTTTCCAGAAACTGCTGCATTTCTACCAGAGACTTTCTCTTCCTAGCTTGGGTATGCAACTTGGTTTGTGCATCCTGCATTATCCACACTGATTCCATTTTGTTTATTTATTTATATGTTTATTGAAAAAAAAACCTTAATAAAAAGTTTAAACCAGAAGTTATGAAAATGTTGTTTTCATTACTATTTTATAATATACAGTATTTTTATTAATTTTCATTAAAATTTTACATAACACATATAAACAAGCCATAGAAACAAAGCAGAGCATCATACATGAGTGTGTAAAATGACACAACTATATCTGCTCTTCATTTCTTTTTATTGTCTGAGTATTTAAAAATCTCTAAAACATTTCTTTTCAACTGTCATCTTTTGTGGCCCTACATGGCTGCTTACTCTTAAAGGTCCCTGGCTTCTTCATGTTCCTAGTCTAGAAAAGACGGAGAGCGCATTTCTGTGTCATGTTTCAGTCATGACCATCTGACCTCCATTTCACTTTTAGTTTGTTTGCTGAGCACAGACAGAGGATGAAGGCAGATAGGTCACAGAAAGCAGGAGGAGAGGGGGGGGGGGTTGAGCAGAAAGGGGTGTGGCATATAATTGAGGCCCAGGAATGGAAGGGTATGTGTGAGAGGGGGTGGAGTTTTTGGAGGGGGAAAGACATTCTGAGCATGCACCAGAGGAGTGGCACCACTGTGCAATCACATGAAGAGTGTCAGGGGGAACATAAGAAGAATCTTGGACAAACAGAAACACTATTAAGTGAGCGTTATAACTATTCAATTACTAGAGAAGGTGTGTTTTTGTAGAGATTCAGGGGGTGCCAGAAAAGTGAGGAGCTTAACATGTTTGTCCAGCAATTCTGCAGAACGGTAGCATTGCTGTAAGGAGTTATAATAATTGCCTGAGCCAGATGAAACAAAAAGAACGAGATAGACTCTGGTCATAGAACATGACATTTTTGAGTCCACAGTTTCCTAAAAATGGGGAACTTTGAAAACAAATGTTGTTGAACAATGCTGATCATAAATATTAATTAAAAAATGCTAAATACATATACCTTTCAAAATGTACAAATTTTACATGCCATTTTTCAAAATGTATTTTATTGGGTTTAAAACACAGTACAAAACCGTACATGTAATAGTGCCCTAATGTCTACTAAAATGGTTCCAAATATATTTGAATTTCGAAAGGAAAACACTCATAGAAAGCTTGCACTGGGCCCAGCAATGTGTAAAAATAGCCATGATTGCATGATTCTTGTAATAAAAGGCAATGATCAACCGACATGAACGATGTTGGCTAATCCTTGTCTTTCATTGTCTTTCAACATGTTGAAAGACAAACGAGGTGGAGAGCAACGATCTTGCTCCATGTAATGGGGCAGCAGCAGCAGACCGCCGCTATCTCCTATGGGCTCCTCAGACAATCTAAAAATCCCTGTAGAAAACCATTCATGCTCTCCAGGCTGCAAAGAATACCGCTTCCTGCAGGACATACAGAAGCTAATAAGTACTGAAAGACTTGAGATTTTTTAATAGAAGTAAAATACGAATCTCTTGCACTTTCTGACACCAGTTGATTTATACATGTGTAAAAATCAACATCCAGAAATAAAGCAGTCCTGATCTAGCTTTATCATTTTGGCTTTTATTTGCTGTATATTGAATGAAATGACTTCTGTGCCATATATACTTTTCATCAAACACCAATTGATGGACCTGATTGACTCCTAGATCTGCTATTTTTCCTTAGGCCCTCTTCACACGTCCGGAAAATCTGTCCAGATTTCCTATCAGGAAATCCGGACGGATTTCCGGACTCATAGGCTAACATTAGACACGGACACCCTTCCGGATTTTTCCGGAAGGGTGTCCGTTCCGGAAAATAGGACCGGATTTTTTAGATCCTGTCCTATTTTCGTCCGGAAATCCGGCACGGACGCCCCCATAGAAGTCTATGGGAGCGCCGGAATCACGAGCATTTTCCTGATGTACATCAGGAAAGTGCCCGCGATTCCGAATAGAGAGCCAGCCCCGGACCCATACCTGCACTCTGGCCGGAGCCCGGACCTTACCAGGGGACTGGGTGCCGGCCGATCACCCGCAACCCCCCGCCTACCCCCCCCCCCGAACTCACTACCGGCCCCCGCCTTCTCTCCATCATCGGACCCTCTGCCACCCTGCATCACCCCTCTACACCCCCCCCCGGAATTCACCAACCGGGCCGCCCGCCGCATGCTCTGCACCTCTGACCGCCGCCGCCCGGACCTCTGCACTGCACTCTGCCCGGACTTCACCACAGGGCTGCCCCGGACCCGGACCTCAACCTCGCTGCCCCGACAGAGCAGGATCCAGGACAGGTGAGATTACCCCTTAGGACTACTACTCCCACCATGTTCTGCTGGCAGGCCATGATGGGAGTTGTAGTTCTGCAGCCTGTGGCCATCCAGGTTGCAGAAGTACAACTCCCATCATGCCTTGCTGATAGGCCATGATGGGAGTTGTAGTTCTGCAGCCTGTGGCCATCCAGGTTGCAGAAGTACAACTCCCATCATGGCTCTGCTGGCAGGCCATGATGGGAGTTGTAGTTCTGCAGCCTGTGGCCATCCAGATTGCAGAAGTACAACTCCCATCATGCCTTGCTGACAGGCCATGATGGGAGTTGTAGTTCTGCAGCCTGTGGCCATCCAGGTACACTAGGGGCTGTGTGGGTACCTGTGATTTATGTTGGCATACTAGACCATATTATCTCATCAGGAAATCCTGGAGGTTTTTCCTGATGGTTTTCTGATGGTAAAAACGGATTACTGTCAGGAAATCCTGATACTTTCCTGATGACATTTGAGGTCTCCTGATCAGGATTTCCTGACAGTAAAAACTGACACGGACGTGTGAATGGGGCTTTAGAGAGACCGTTTTTTAACAGCAAAAATAACATTCCATACTATACTAAACTTATTCCTAAAAAATACTGGAAGTCTTGACTGAACTCTAATAACACAAGTATGAACAAAGCATTGTTTAACTTACCCCGGGATGACCCATCCTACCAACCTAAACCCACCAACCTAAACTGCTGTTGTGTCACTGATCCGAAACACATAGCAATGTGACACTGATGTCAACACACATAGTAAAGTAAAATACATAAAAGAATACTGCACTGGTATACATAGGCAATGTTATCATTTTATATCTATTTCACTTGATCCTCAGATACATTTTAAATGTTAAAATGTAGAAAAAGTCGGATACTTTTTTATTCTCAGTTTCCAGAAGTAATGCAGAAAGTCACATTTCATGCAGATTACTTTTCTGAACCTAGTAAAATGAAAACTGCTGACTGCACTTTTACAGACCTGCATTTTTATGATGTGTTTGACAATTCACCTCTTATCTAAAGTAAAGTACTTCTTAGTAATCTCCAAAATCTGAGCACTTCTGTTTATAAGGATATGACAAATTTTAGTGACTATGGGAAGGGTAAGCAAATAATCTTTTCATATCTGCAGAAGCAGGCTAAATCTACATGTTTTAGGGAAAATAGAGCTGGAAAGGTTTTTTATTTGTACAAGCCATTTGTACTTTTAGTCATCACAAGCAAACATCCCTGCTTCTGTGCAAACCCAGAAGTAGGGAAAAACATTAACCCTTAGGGGACACAGCCAGTTTTCATTTTTGCGTTTTCGTTTTTCCCTCCTCTTGTATATAAGGCCATAGCGCCTGCATTTTTCCACCTAGAGACCCAAATGAGCCCTTATTTTTTGCGCAACTAATTGTACTTTGCTATGGCAGATGTAATTTTTGCCTAAAATGTGCCGGGAAACCAGAAAAAAATTATATGTGTGGTGAAATTGAAAAACAAAATGTTTTTTTTTTTTTTATTTGGGGGGGGGGGGGGGGTTGTTTTTACTCCGTTCGCCCTGGGGTAAAACTGACTCGTTATATATGTTCCTTAAGTTGTTACGATTACAACGATATGTAACATGTATAACTTTTATTTGATTTGATGGCTTGTAAAAAATTTAAACCTTTTAAAGAAAATATATGTTCCTTAAAATCGCTCCATTCCCAGGCTTATAGCGCTTTTATCCTTTGGTCTATGGGTCTGTGTGAGGTGTCATTTTTTGCGCCATGATGTGATCTTTCTATCGACACCTTGATTGCGCATATATGACTTTTTGATCGCTTTTTATTACAATTATTCTGGATTTGATGCGACCAAAAATGCGCAATTTTGCACTTTGGGATTTTTTTGCGCTGACGCCATAGATCAGGAATGTGATTAATTAATAGTTCAGGCGATTACGCATGCGGCGATAGCAATGCGGCGATGTTTGTTTATTAATTAATTTATTTATTTTTATTTATAAAATGGGGAAAGGGGGGGTGATTCAGACTTTTATTAGGGGAGGGGATTTTGTGTTATTAAAAATACATTTTTCTTTTACTTTACACATATACTAGAAGCCCCCCTGGGGGACTTCTAGTATATGCACTCTGATCTCTCATTGAGATCCATGCAGTATAGTTATACTGCATGAATCCATGAGATCGGTGTTCTATTGCTTTTGGCTGCTGCAGCCAAAAGCAATAGAATGCCGAGCCGAGATCAGCGCCATTACGGCGCAGACCCCGGCCCGGGATGGATGTGGGGATCGCCCCCCCGCGATCGCGCCGCAGGGGGGCGATCCCCCCACTAGACCACCAGGGATGGATATGAGCAAGTATTTAGAAGCAGCTGTCAACTTTGACAGCTGCTTCTAAGTACTTAATAAGCGGGCACGGCGATCGGACCGTGCCCGCTAATAGCCGCGATCCCGGGCTACATGCGGCACCCGGGATCGCGGCAGTTCAGAGGGGGGTCGCCGCGCGACCCCCCTCTGAACTCCCATAGCGGCACGAGGACGTTCAGTAACGTCCTGGTGCAGCTATGGGTTAAAGTCAAACAGGAATTGCGGCTGTCTATGTTAGACAGACACAGTCCTAATTGCACTGCAACGGCCATTCTGTGGCAATGCCTGCAGTACTGACCAGATGAACTTAATTTCTTTTAAATTGTGATGCGGGCGCTTGTAGGTGTGCCTGTAATCCAATTAACCATAGCCGACAATGCAAAGTGCACCTGGAGCTACACTTTACATTTTCTGCTCTGTCAGTCTTGTGCAGCCGCTATTCAAGCTGTGAACGAACAGGTTGTGAGCAGATGCTTTGTATAATTTCACCAAATTTCATGTCACAACCTTGATTCATAGGAATTTTCCTCAGATAGTGGTACCACAAGAAAATTTAGTGTATCTAGTGTCTGCTGCATAGTAGTATTTAGTTGGCACTGCTAGAATTATTATAGTGCTTCCATGGGTATTTGGTTGCATCTGTTTGTAAGGCTCCAGCATCTATATGGATTGTTTGGTGATGCTTAAGTAGAAAAAGTTTAAGAAACCTAAATCTAAAAATAATTTTTGATCTTCTGATACGGAGCCCAAAATGGCCTTAAGGACCGGAACAATTTTCAATGAAGCGTTTTTTGTTTTTCCCTTCGTCTTTTAAGAGCCATAAATCTTTTATTTTTCCAGCTACTGGGCTGTGTAAGGGAACAGGTGTACTTTGTAAAGGCACCTTTTGGTCTACCATACCATGTATGTTGGAACCCCCAAAACGTTATTTAAGGGGTGAAATTGAGGGAAAAAAATACAATTCTGCTAATTGTGTATGTGTGTGTGTGTGTGTGTGTGGGGGGGGGGGGGGGGTTGTTCCTGTTTAGGTAATGCACTTTACAGTAAAACTGACATTTTATCTTTATTCCATAGGTCAGTCTGAATAGTCTTTTTTTGCAAATAGGTGTGATTACAATGGTGATTCACTGTCTATTATCAGGAAATCACATCTTGTTTACATCAGATGTGCCCTGTGTAATATATGGGAGGGGAGGAGGGAGGAAGGAGATTAGTCACCAGCAGAGAGCAGAGAACAAAGTATTACACAATGGGAGCTGTGTGAAAGGTATTCAGAGGTCAGAGAGGTCAGTGCTGACTTCAGAGGTGATAGCCCGCTGACGTAGCTATAAATAATTTTTTTGTTCTCCTGTCTTGGTGCCTCATCTCCCTCCACCCCTCCCCTTTCCATAGACAACAATGAAGACAGGGGGAGAGCTTCAAACTGTTTTTTCAAGATAAAAAATAATAAACCCCCCCAAATACAAAGTTTCTTAATGTGACTCTGTACCCACAATCTGACCCCCCCCCCCCCCCAAACAGCTTGTACCTTCAGATAGCTGATTTTATTCCAAGATCTGTCCTGTGGTCCGTTCTGAAGGTGATGCAGTTAATGTCATAAAAAACAACTTTTAAACTGGCAGCCCCGTGCCCTTTGGCCGTGGCTTACATTGTGTATGCATTAGGCTGGCACAACCTCTCTGTCCCTCCTCCCCACCCTCCTCATCATTAGGAATGCCCCAGGCAGATTTCCTCCTATTTGTCACCTGTGTAGTTTTCACTGCAGAGGAATAGGAAATATGGTGAAGAGGAGGGACAGAGAGGTTGTGCCAGCCTAATGCATATTCAAACTAAGCCACGGCCAAAGGGCACGGGGCTGCCAGTTTCAAAGTTCTTTTTATGACAATAACTGCATCACCTGCCGAACGGACCCCAGGACAAATCTTGGATTAAAAGCAGCTATCCAAAGGTACAAGCGGTTTGGGGGGGTCAGATTGTGGGTACAGAGTCGCTTTAAAATCACCTGTACTATTGTTTTCTGCAAAAAAATAAAAAATATTAATAATAATATATAAACAACAGTGACACTTTAAGTGGATGATGATTTTAAGGCTAGGTTCACACCACGTCAAAAAATGGCTGTTTTTATATTAAAAAAAAACATCTGTTTTTCAATGCATTGTGTGCATTGGACGTCCGTCCTCCCATTGACTTCAATGCATTGCCAATGCAGTCAGATAAATCGCGGCAAAACCGGACGTTTTTCATAATATAAAAACTGCCATTTTTTGACGTGGTGCGAACCTAGCCTGTGGCTATGTTCATACAACGTCAAAAATATTAAAAAGGCGGCCGATTTTCATATTTAAAGTACCGTACGTTTTTGCCGAGATTTAACTGACTGCAATGCAATGCATTGAAGTCAATAAGAAGACAGACGTCCAATGCACACAGCCTATTGAATAACGGATGTTTTTGCCGCGGGCATCAAAATAATGAACATGATCATTATTTTCGGACGTCTTTTGCAAACAGCGGAAGTTTTTTTTGTTTATAGTTCACACACAGTTTTCCTTTTGTCACCGTTCTGTCTCCGTTTTTACTATTAAATTCAATGGGCTTTTTAATTAAGCCACATCCAAAGGTCAATTAGTAATCCAAAATTAGAATAATGTACAAACACCCGGGAGGTCAGGCTGCTAAATAACGTCCGTTATTTTAGACTCAAAATGATGGACGTCATTTTAAATGGTGATTAAAAGACGTTGTGTGAACATAGCCTAACACTGTAGTGTTGCAATGTGGAAAAAAGGAGGTGCTTGGCTACTTTAGCAAAGCAAAAAAGAACCATATCAGTGGTATAAAGAAGAAAGCTGTTGGAGCTGGTGCAAGTTTGTCACTGTGATCCAGTGAATGGATGAGCTGGTTTCTATTCTATTTTATTAAAGCCAATTAATATGTGCAGCAGCCACCAAAGATAAACTGAAGCAGTAATTTTTTAGCTTGTTATCTCTCTGTACATTTGATAGATGCTATAATACCATGTATGCTATAGTAATAGCACATGCCTTTGTAATGCACATTTATAATACAACTGGGCCCTCTAATGTCCTTCATACATATATATATTACAGCATTATTGTCTTTTAAATTAACTTTTTAACATATTGCATAGACATACCAAAAAGTTACAGGAACCAATAGCACCATGGAACAATGTTCCAATTGGCAAACTAGGATTGTAGATGTATACTAGCTTTCCAACAATCCCACATAAAGGCTTTTTAACATATATACTCAAGGAAGTCCAACAGCATCCAAAATTGTGTAACGTTCTTAAAGGCTTTATTGCATTCCTATGTACAATTGAGTGATGTTTCAACCTAGAATAGTCTTAACCCCTTCCCCCAATATGACGTCCAGGGACGTCATGAAAAGCAGTGGCAGAATGCATCATGACGTCCCTGGACGTCATGCTTTCCCTGCCTCCCCCCTCTGTCCCTAGGTGAGATCGGGCAGCAGGAGGAGGCTGTGTCACACAGCATCCTCCTGCTGCCACTGCCCGGAGGGGAGCCGCGCTCCCCCCCGGGCAGGTAACCCCATAAACGCCGCGGTCAATGCGACCGCAGCGTCTATGGGGAGATTCAGTGTCCCCCGCCGATCGGGTGGCGGGGGGAGGCTGCAGAACGCTGCCTCCCCCCACCGCCACTCAGTCTGTGTCCCCCGGCCCCCTCCCCTCGTCCTCCGATACCGGCGGATCGCCGCTACTACCGTTTTAGCGGCGATCCGCCGGTACCGGGCATTACCGGCGCCGCCGATAGTTTTCATCTCCCCCCACCGTGAATCCACGGTGGGGGGAGATGAAAAATGTCCCCTCAGACCCCAGATCAGCCCCCCGATCACCCTACCCGGGCGGCCATCAGATCCAAGATGGCCGCCCCCATCCCTGCGAACAAACGATGTTTGTTCGCAGGGATGGAAATTAATTAGTGATCAAAGCCCCATGCTCTCCGCCACCGGAGGTAGCGGAGAGCATGGGGCAGTGATCGGGGACCCCCCCGTGTGGTCCCGGAGCAGGCGATCAGCGGTATATACTATATACCGCCGATCGCCTGTTCCCAGTGCTGATCAGCACTTTTTATCCCCTGTCACCATAAATTATTGGTGACAGGGGATAAAAAGTGTCACCGTGCCCCCTCCCAAGTCGCCCCCCACCCCCCCAGTCACCCCCGTCCCCCAGTCACCCCCCTTCATCACATACGTTACCTGATCCACGGAGCACCGTGCTCCTCGACATCCAGGCTGATTCTGAAGTGCGCATGCGCTCCAGAATCAGTTATCTCAGAAAATTTAAAGTGACAGAGACCAATTTGGTCTCTGTCACTGAACTATGATTACTGTGATAGAAAATATCACAGTAATCATAGTAATACAGTGATAATTAATGTATAAAGTACAAAAAGTGAAAAACATACAAAAAAATAAAACACACACTTTTTATTATAGTAATAATTGCACTTTACTCCCAGATTACCCCTAGACCCCCCAAAGTACCCGTAACCACCGCAGGTTGCCCATATCTGCCCCAGATTGCCCTTATCCGCCCCAGATTGCACGTAATCACCGCACATTGCCCATAACCACCGCACATTGCCACTAACCACCGCACGTTGCCACTAACCACCACACGTTGCCCATAACCACCGCACGCTGCCCATAACCACCGCACGTTGCCACTAACCACCGCACGTTGCCCATAACCACCGCACGTTGCCTATAACCACCACACATTGCCTATAACCACCACACATTGCCCATAACCACCGCACGTTGCCCATAACCACCGAACATTGCCTATAACCACCGCACGTTGCCCATAACCACCGCACGTTGCCCATAACCACCGCACGTTGCCCATAACCACCGCACGTTGCCCATAACCACCGCACGTTGCCTATAACCACCACACATTGCCCATAACCACCGCACGTTGCCCATAACCACCGCACGTTGCCTGTAACCACCCCAAATTGCCAGTGAGCCCCTCCAGATGGTCCGTAATCAGCCCCGATTGCCCGTAACCCCCCCATATTGCACGTAACCACTGCACGTTGCCTCTAACTCACACACGTTGCCAGTGACCTCCTCCAGATTGCCAGTAACCACACCAGATTGCCGTAACCACCCAAAATTACATGTACCCACCCCTGATTACCTATAAGCACTTCAGTTTATCCGTAACCACCCCAGATTGTCTGTAACCACCCCATGTTGCCCATAACCACCGCAGATTGTCTGTAACCCCCCCAGGTTGCCCGTAACCACCACAGATTGTCTGTAACCCCCCCCAGGTTGCCCGTAACCACCACAGATTGTCTGTAACCACCCCATGTTGCCCGTAACCACCGCAGATTGTCTGTAACACCCCCAGGTTGCCCCTAATCACATGTAATTCCCACCAGATTGCCTCTAACCACCGCACGTTGCCTCTAACTCACACACGTTGCCAGTGACCCCCTCCAGATTGCCGTAACCACCCAAAATTACATGTACCCACCCCTGATTACCTATAAGCACTTCCGTTTATCCGTAACCACCGCAGATTGTCTGTATCCACCCCATGTTGCCCCTAATCACATGTAATTCCCCCCAGATTGCCTCTAACCACCGCACGTTGCCTCTGACCACCGCACGTTGCCCCCGACCACCGCACGTTGCCCCCGACCACCGCACGTTGCCCCCGACCACCGCACGTTGCCCCCGACCACCGCACGTTGCCCCGACCACTGCACGTTGCCCCCGACCACCGCACGTTGCCTCCGACCACCGCACGTTGCCCCCGACCACCGCACATTACAGGTTCCCATCCCAGATTACCTATAAGCACTTCAGTTTATCCGTAACCACCCCACGTTGCCCGTTACCACCCCACGTTGCCCGTAACCACCGCAGGTTGCCTGTAACCACCGCAGGTTGCCCATAACCACCCCAGATTATCCGTAACCACCCCACATTACCTGTAATCTCATTTTTTTATTGTATTTTAGTAACTGCGCTATTCTAATAACCATTACTAGCTGCGGTTTTGCTCCAGCAAATTGGCGCTCCTTCCCTTCTGAGCCCTGCTGTGTGCCCATACAGTGGTTTATGCCCACGTATGGGGTACCGTTGTACTCAGGAGAACCTGCGTTACAGATTTTGGGGTACATTTTTTCTCCCATTCCTCGTGAAATTGAGAAATTTTAAACTAAACGAACATATATTGGAAAAATTTGAGTTTTTCATTTTTAATGTCTTATTTTGAATACTTTCCTCTAATACCTGTGGGGTCAAACCGCTCACTGCACCCCAAGATGAATTCTTTGAGGGGTGTACTTTCCAAAATGGGGTGAGTTTTGGGGGGGGTTCTTTTCTACGGACACTACAGGGGCGCTGCAAACGCACCTGGCGCTCAGAAACTTCTTCAGCAAAATCTGCACTGAAAATGCTAATTGGTGCTCCTTCCCTTCTGAGCCCCGCTGTGTGCCCATACAGTGGTTTATGCCCACATATGGGGTACCGTTGTATTCAGGAGAACCTGCGTTACAATTTTTGGGGTACTTTTTTTCTCTTTTTCCTTGTGAAATTGAGAAAATTCAAACTAAACGAACATATTATTGGAAAAATTCGTGTTTTTCATTTTTACTGTCTAATTTTGAATACTTTCCTCTAATGCATGTGGGGTAAAAATGCTCATCCTACCCCAAGATGAATTCTTTGAGGGGTGTACTTTCGAAAATGGAGTGACTTTTGGGGGGATTCTATTCTGCTGACACTACAGGGGCACTGCAAACGCACCTGGCGCTCAAACTTTTTAAAAAAGCTAATTGGCACTCCTTCCCTTCTGAGCCCGGCTGTGTGCCCATACAGTGGTTTACGCCCACATATGGGGTACCGTTGTACTCAAGAGAACCTGCGTTACAAATTTTGGGGTGCAGATTCTCTCATGTTCCTTTTGGAAAGGAGAAACTTTAATCTAAACATATATATTATTGGAAAATTAAAATTTTCGATTTTTTTAAGGCCTAATTGTGAATACTTTCCTCCAGCCCCTGTAGGGTTAAAATGCTCATTATACCCCTAGATTAATTCTTTAAGGTGTCTAGTTTCCAAAATGCGGTCACTTATGGGGGTTTCCAGTATACAAGCCTCCTAAACCCACTTAAAAAAAGAACTGGTCCCTAAAAAAATCAGTTTTGGAAATTTTATGAAAATGTGATAATTTGCTAATAGATTTCTAAGCCCCATAACAGCCTAAAAAAGTAAAATATGTTTCCCAAATTATGCCAGAATAAA
The DNA here is from genome assembly GCF_027789765.1 of Dendropsophus ebraccatus. NCBI lineage: Eukaryota > Metazoa > Chordata > Amphibia > Anura > Hylidae > Dendropsophus > Dendropsophus ebraccatus. Next base: position 70,986,344 of record NC_091461.1, on the reverse strand, counting down.
GAGGACATATTGGTAATGTGATTTAGTAACTAATTTATGTGCTATGACTTCCTTTTTTAGAAGCAGAGAATTTCAGAAGTTCATAAAAAGCAAAATTTTCAAATTTTTCATGATATTTTGATGTTTTTCACAAAAAACACACAAAGTAATGACCAAATTTTAACACTAATATAAAGTGCCATATGTGACGAAAAAACAATCTCAGAATCGCTAGCATACGTTAAAGGATCACTGAGCTATAAGCGCATAAAGTGAGACAGGTCAGATTTTGAAAAATGAGCCTGGTCATTAAGGCCAAAACAGGCTTTAGAGGCAAGGGGTTAATAAATCTGCCAGTTTGAAAAACTAAAACCCTTTTACTAGTGGCTCATTTGTTAACTTCTCTATGTAGACTTGGGCAGGTAAAGCAGAGGATAGGGGATAGGTAAGGCAGATTAGCAACATTATATACAACATACAGGTAATGTAAGGTGTATGTATCTCCCTGCATACTTTGGCAACAGCATCAATTTGTTCTTCGGTACGCAATAAAGCCTTGAAGATTTTTTCACTATTTTTTGTGAAATGTCAAAAATGTATTTAAATAACAGTAACACTTTAACCCCTTAACGACCTATAACGTATCTCATACGTCATGGTGCCATTAGGGGGCTTTAGAGGGGGCCGCGCTGCGACCCCCCTCTGAACCGCCGTGATCCTGGCTACTTTGTGCAGCCCGGGACCGCAGTTATTAGCGGGTGTAGGCGATCGCCGTGCCCAATAAAAAGGACATTTTAATGCAGCTGTCAGACATGACAGCTGCATTTAGATGCCCTCCATAGCCCATCTGTGGTGTCTAGTGGAGAGATTCTCCCCCCCCCCCCCCCGCACAATGCGATCGCTAAGGAGAGGAGATGCCTTCTCCTTACCCAGCCTGGCCTCAGCATCGCGGCTCCCGGTTCGGTAATATATGTATCTGGTCTGCTGCAGACCAGAGTAATAGAGCACCGATCTAATGGATTGGTGCTCTATTATATAGACAGCATTGATCTCAATGGGAGATCAGTGCTGTGTATATTGAAGTCCCCCAGGGGGCTTCTAATTAATATGAAAGTTAAAAAAAGTTTTTGTTTAATAAAAAGAAATCCTCTCCCCTAAAAGTTAAAATCACTCCCCTTTTCCCATTTAATAAAGAAAAATAAAGAAAAAAATAATCATATTTGGTATTGCCCCTCTCGTAATCACCGTAATCGCATATTAAATTACCACATTCTTGATCTCGCACGGTAAATGGTGTAAGCGCAAAAAAATTTCCAAAGTGCAAAATTGCGCATTTTTGGTTGCATCAAATACAGAAAAATTTTACAAAAATTAAGTCTGTCATTGCAAAGTTCAATTAGTGCCGATAAAAGGGCAATAAGGGCAAATGTGGGTCTGTAGGTGGAGGAGAAAAAAACGAAAGTGCAAAAATGAAAAATGGCTCAGACCTTAACATTGTCTCATCAATAGCTATATGAACGTTGTCTTTTTATTGTCATACATTAACATAGGTTTTCCACCAACCAAATATTAATCATACGTAGTGTCTCTAAATTACAAATAGATTTCACAATATGAATCAATGAATGTGCCGACAAGAATAAACGCATGTCATTTATGTATTCATCATATATAAACCAATTTGGTCCAATTCATTTGTGTAGTAAATAAATTTACATCAACACAGTAAATCCTGCCTGATTTCATGTTGCAAAGTCTATTACAGATTAAATAACGCAGAACAGCTTAAATCCATCAGGTTCACGCCATATCATTCGGTAGAGCCATAGCACAAGGCTCATATTGTGCATAACCTTACATTTATCAGTGTTGAATCTCATTTGCCACCTCTCCACCCTAACCTACCCAGATCCATTTATAACAGTGCTGCTATACACAGTATACTATCAGAAATATACCACATAAATTTATATTTTTCTGTGCACCATTTCCAAAAGGTAATCAATAAATATGCTAAATAGAATATGGACCTCTGTGGTACACAACTAGTACTGGTGACCTAATCAAATTATATAACGTTAATAACTACTCTGTTTCCTATCACTGAGTCAGTTACTTACCCACCTACAAACATTTTCTCAAACCCGAATATTGACATTTTATCTACCAACCTTTTTTTTTGTGGCACAGTATGAATTGCTTTGGAAAAAATCAAGATACATGACTTCCAGTTTCTTTTTTATACACTAGATTGGTAAGTTTCTCTACTGAGTTACACCAAGTAAACAACCACAATTAATTAAAAACTGAATCAGGGGCCGAATATTAATGAGTAATTAAATAGAGATTAAAGATCTATTAACCTGAAGTTCTGTCATGGAAATTTAGCTGTCACAAGATGCAGGGGCTGGCTGTTCTGAAGAAGCTGATGAATTCTGGCTCATGGGAGGCTGTCAGGATGATGAAATAAGCAGAAAGCAGGCTAAAAGATTTATCTATTTCTACCTGGCAGATTATAATACGATATGGAGTCATCCTGCTGATCTGTGGATATCTGCATAAAGCATGCTATACAAAGAATGTCATTAGGCTAGACACGAATATTCTCAACTGCAAATTTAGACAATGAGATCATTTGACAGAAGTGCATCTAACTAGGTTACTAACAGCAATATTCTCTCTACCTTTATTAGTAAGGGCTCCCGTATAACTCCATTCTTAAATAGGGAAACAATGAACCTTACACCAATTTAATCTGCATTTAGCAGTCTTCTTGTTTCTATATAATGGCCAAATGCTAATGTAAATCAGTAAATAAAATAGAATGAATACAATAAATATTACATTTAATATAAAACAACATTGTTTATTTTTACTTGTAATCCCCTTCAGCGCTTGATGCAATGGGGGGAATAAATAAAAACTAATGAAGGCAGGTGAAAATCATTTCTCAGACAAACCCAGTTTGATCAGTAATTTTTTAAATCTGCTTTGGAGATAGGGTCATGTATATGGGGACAGCATAAGGGGGTATCTATAGGGGGACAACACAAGAGGGCATCTATAAAGGGGACCAAAGAGGGGCTTTAAGAGGGACCATCTATAAAGGGGATGGAAAACACAGAGGGACCATCTGTAAGAGGGACAACACAGGAAGCCATCTATAAGGGGGATGGACAACATGGGGGGGGGTATTTATAAGGGGGACAACACAGGGGGGCCACCTATGTGTATACTATAGGTGATACACAGAGTGGGACCATCTATAAGGGGGACAACAAAGATGCCATCTATAAGGGGGACTACATAGGGGTTGCGTATATAATAGGGGATGCACAGTGAGGGGCATCTACTATAGTTAACTACACAGAGCGGCCATCTATAAGGATGGGCTACAGAGAGAGGGAGCATATACTTTAGGGGATGCACAGAGGATGTCATCTACTATAGAGGCCCTGTTGGGGGGGGGCATATACTATAGGGGGACTACACAGAGGGGGGCTCTCAAGGAGATGCATATGGGGCCATCTATATAAAAGACTGAACAAGGGGCCATATATAAGGTGACTACACCGAGGTTGACATATAAGGGGGATCACATAGTGTCAGAACTACCCGCTAAATGAGGGTGTAAAGGGGCCAATACAGATGTGCAGTTTGTAGAGAGATAAAGATGTTGCCAGAGTGAGGAGTCTAATATGTTTGTCTGGCAGATTCAGTGGATTCGTGTCTCAGAGAAGTTCTCATAAATGGCCCAGGGCAGATAGAGACGAAAATGAAAAGGGAACAACTTTCATCAGAGAAGACGTCCCCTGTGAGTCACTTAATATAACTGCACTGCAATTTATATGGTGTACAGAGCCTGTGTAGAGCTGGGTGTATTGAAGGAATAGTGGTCGGTCCAGGGGAGGGGGGCACTTAAAAGTTTGCTATGGGGCCCGGACATTTCTATTTATGCCCCTGGATGTGGCTTAGTGTATGGAAACTTTATCTAAAGAGAGAAACAGTTCACTATTTTTGGTGCAAATTTTGGCACATGCTACACCAAAAACAGAATGATGAATGAGGTGTTTCAAGACCCATATAGAAAATGTGACGTATTTGTGCCAAAATTTATGAGCTTTCTGACACTTTCATCTCCAGCTGCTTGCTGGTTTTTATAACTACACAAAAGCATATAATTATAGTATAAGTATAACTAAACCTAATTATACATGATAATTATAGATGATGCAGAAACATATATTTTCTTTACAGCACCCTTGAACTTTCTCAGTCTTCTGGTATCTTTGGAGCAAACACTAAGCTATGTCCTAAACTCCACTGACCACAACACTCATAATTAATCTGTATGTGAGGGCACCTTGTAGAAAAAATCCTTATGTGGGGGCACCGTACATAATTGATCTGTATGTGGGGGCCATAGTGTTTTATTTCTTTGCATTAGGAGGTTCAGTGTAAACGTAATCCGTATGTGGAGGCACAGTGTACAATTCATCCTTACATTATGTGGGGTAACAGTATATCATTCATAGAGAATTTTATAGGCAGACTGCGTTGATAGGTGCTTGATCCTATTAACTTTTTTGAATTACTTCTTTTATGCCTGTACCAATTAGTAAAAATGTAGAATGGAAACAGCAGACACATTAAATTTCAGATTAGACTCCAAAATGTATTTAAATCTCACACTACACCCTTAAATAAATTTTGACCTCAGACCAGATAACATTAACCAATACAGACCACTGACCAGACCCCACAAATTGTTCACATCCCAGACAAGACCCCTATAAGCATCAGACCCCACACTAGACACCTATACAGCCAAAAAGACGTGGTGCCCCATTACTAAGATGAATATTTTTGGGGCTAGCCAGGCTTCAAAGTGACAAGAATATGCAAGGAGGATAAGGAAAGAAACTTAAAATGTCAAGGAATCTGCAATGTTAGGGGAGGGCTCTGTAAGCAAGCAACCTGATATGAGCTGAGAAGGTGTGGAAAGTAGCTAGGATATAAGGATTTTTTTTTTTAATTGAGGTTGCTATCTGTCCAGAACATAGGCAGCTTCATGAACTCCTTTGCCATCCTCATAGTAGGCTCGCACAGACATAGTTATCACACACTTCTGAACTCTTTGCAGTGCTTTGTGTCTACTTTCCTTCTACCTGTCCCATAATCTAACCATGCTTATCAGACTGCAGAGAAAGAGGAGGATAGAAGAGGCTGCTGGAAACACAGTTTGTTATAATGTTTGTATGGGGTTCCTATAGAATTACATTGACGGAAGGAATATGCCCTGCAATGTTAGGAGGCCAGTTCTGTTCACCAAAGTGATAGATGTGCCCCTCTGCAGCATGCAACAAAGGGTGGATTTGTGACCCAACCCACCTGTCTAACACTCTGCTTGTGAACCTTGCCACACACCACTTCAAACCCTATGTGGTAGGCTGGAGTAGCAAGGTCCTTTACTTCTTCAGGATGGCAACAGCAATGAGCAGAAGTCGGATAATTTTGAATGCTCTATACCTCTTGCTCTTCCATGGACCCCTATGCCTGCACAGTTGTGTACATTTGTTAATATGGGTCCTGCACCTATGACGGACTTACCATATTTCTGTGGATACTCCAGTCCTCCCTACATTGGCCACTCATGTTCCTGCCCAGCCACCAGGCCTCATTCTGTGTCTATGTCATAGTTCTCTTTGGAATGGTAGGTGAAGCCGAAAGGCCCTATTTCCCATGGTTACAGGTGGTATTTTAACTGCAGTTTGACCGGTTATGTTTATGAGAGATTGTGGCATCACTTTTTTTAAGGAGATCGAGAAGGTCTAGAGTATCCAGGACCTCAAAATGGAGGTGGTCTTTCACTATTGCTACAGCTCATTGAGTTTCAATCTAGAAATTATGGGATCTATGACATTCTTCAGCTTCCTCAAGTGAAAGCTGCACTGCACTTCTGTAAAAGAAACAGACAGTCTCTGGCTGCTAGAACCTACAAGTAGTGAGTACAGTACTGCTATGCATGGGGGGATGTGATTTACATAACAGAGATGTAGTTATTAAGTCTCTACAAGAAAAGTTGGTTTTCTCTATTTTCCAGAGCCTTTTGACTTCTTCAAAAATCCCTGTGAACATTTACTGTATAAAGAGTCCTTCTGGAGTGATTCCTCCAGTTTTGACAAAGCCTAAAGAATATATTAGATAATGTATATGTGAAAATTTGCATTAAAGGACAACTCCAGCCCAAACTATTTTTTAATATGTTATTACTTACGGAAAGTTAGACAAATTTCTAATGTACATCAATTATGGGAAATGTACATATAGGGCTATTTCCCTTAATTTAGTAGATCAGGGAGACTTCAGATTCTCTGAAATTCTGTGACGTCACGAATCGGGGGTATAATTCCAATGGAGTGTCCAGCAGGGGGCGCACTATATATAGAAGTCAATGAGTACCATGAACTTCTATATATAGTGCGCCCCTGCTGGACACTCCATTGGAATTACAATGGATGTGTATCTGAATGTAATATACAGTATGTTTTTGATTGAATACATTTATGGAATACTTTGGGGAGCAAGTGTCCTTGCTCGGTGCTGCTGCCATACATACACACTGTACTACTCCCCCATCATTTGCTCATAGTATGAGCAGATAATGGGGGAGTAGTACCATGGACGATCTCCACGGTAAGCCCGCTGAACCGCCGCCCGTCCGACTGCCCGCCGCCGCTCTGGACTACTACTCTCATCAACTGCTCAAAGCATGAGCAGGTGATGGAAGGTAGTAGCTTGGTTATCGCTATTACATGGCTGATTCTGCTGATGCCGCGCTGGGGGGAGCCGCTCATCACAGTGCAGCCATCATGCCCCTCCGCTCCCCCCTCCTCCTCCTTCTTCCTGGATCCAGCCAAACTTCAACCCTATCCCATGGCTGACTCCCCGCCCGCCTGATCACACATACCAGCTCCCAGTGCTTCCCCTCTCCCACACGTTCCGGCCGAGGACACCAGGAAGAAGCGGAAGCCGGTATGTGTGATCGGGCAGACAGGGAGTCAGCCATGGGATAGGGTTAAAGTTTGGCTGCATCCAGGAAGAAGGAGGAGGAGGGGGGAGCGGAGGGGCATGATGGCTCCACTGTGATGAGCGGCTCCCCCCTGTGCGGCATCAGCAGCATCAGCCATGTAATAGTGATACCAAGCTACTACCTCCCATCATCTGCTCATGCTATGAGCAGTTGATGGGAGTAGTAGTCCAGAGCGTCGGTGGCAGCGGGCGGGCGGCGGCAGGGAGCGGCGTTTCGGCGGGCTTACCATGGAGATCGGCCATGGTACTACTCCCCCATTATCTGCTCCTACTATGAGCAAATGATGGGGGAGTAGTACAGTGCGTATGTATGGCAGCAGCACCGAGCAGGGAGGGAGGAGGGAGGTGGACGCACCTCTCTCCCTCCCTGCTCGGTGCCCTCTAAATGTACTGACTGATTGCATTTATGGAATACTTTGGGGAGCAAGGGCACTTGCTCCCCAAAGTATTCCATACATATATTAAATCAAAAACATACTGTATATTACATTTGCATACACATCCATTGTAATTCCAATGGAGTGTCCAGCAGGGGCGCACTATATATAGAAGTCAATGGTACTCATTAACTTCTATATATAATTGTAATTACATTGTAATTACACCCCCGGTTTGTGACGTCACAGATTTTTTAAAGAATCTGAAGTCTCCCTGATCTACTTCATTAAAGCGTAACTGTCATTTCAGGGTCATTTTTCTGAAAACAATAAATATCAATAGTACAAGCGATTTTAAGAAACTCTGTAATAGGTTTTATGTACTAAAAGAGTTTCCTTCTGTACTTAAAAAGCAATCTCCCAGCCTCCCCCCTCACTACAGATGAAGCAGGATTTCTGATTCCATTATGTGGCTATGGAGAGGGGAGGGGCTGTTAGGAGTGACTGAGCACGGAGCAGTCCTGCAAAGCACAACACCCTGCAATCTTCTCTCAGTAAGTTCATAGATAAGCACTGACCTTTCTGACACCTGAATTTAGCATTTTAGGTACCCAGAGAGTCTAGAAACAGCTGACCTTCATGTCACCTCTTCCTGCTCCCTCATCTCCCTCAGCCCCTCCCCCCTTCATAGGCTTACAATATAGAGAGCAAAGCCCGTCTTCACTAGCTTCTCTGTAATGAAGACGTGTTTGCCTGATAATGCACAGATAAGAAGTCAGGGGGGAGGCTGGGAGATTGCTTCTTGAGTACAGAAGGAGGTTTTTTTTGGCTGATGAAACCTATTACAGAGTTTCTTAAAATCGCTTATACTACTGATTTCTGCAATAAAAAAAAAACATGACAGTTACGCTTTAAGGGAAATAGCCCTATATGTGCATTTCCCATAATTATTGTACATTTGAAATTTGTCTAACTTTCCATAAATAATAATATATTAAAAAATAGTTTGGGCCGGACTTCTCCTTTAATGTTGTGGCTGAACCCCTCTCATAAATGTAATTATGGTGTAAGTATATTTATTTCATAATTGATATGGGGCTTTGCTAGTTAAAAGATCATTGATGGGTAATGCTGTCCCCTGCAGTCAAACACATTGTTTAAAACACATTGATTAAAATTAACACAAACTTTGTTCTTTATCCCCAAACATGCCACAGCAGCCTTTTATATTGTTTTAAAAAATGTATTGCTCCCATGACAACATAACTTATTATACTTTCATGTCCTGCTCTCTTTCATGGTCTCTATAGAGACTCATATGTTGCTGCTTTTTGTGTCAGGGTCATCTCCAATAACGGGGACTGGAGACAGTCTGTTAAAAAAATGTAAAACTGGCTGTACTTTACCCAAAATAAATATCTTTATCTAAGTGAATAAAAATACAGCAATAAACATGTCATTCTATCAGCACTTCCATTTAAATCATCCAGTTCCATGAGATTTCAGAAATAGTTTTTTTTTGTTTTGTTTTTTTTAGTTAACATATTTAGAAAGTTCATGAATAATACATATCAGAAGTATGTAAGAAAATGATCATCTGCAGCTTGAATGTTTGCTTTATTCCATTTCATGAAGCTGTATAATTCATATACAACATTAAATTGTCTACATTGTTATGACACTTAGCTAGAGATGAACGAAACATTCTTTGTTAAGCTTCGTACGAAGCAGAATGCTTGGCTTTTGAATTATAATGCCTGTCAGCTACATGGAGAAGGTGGAGACAGCCCAATGATCACCCGAGGATCACCTGAAAAGTATGGATACAGCCCCATGTATGTGATCGGCATGGGGAGAGATGCAAAAGGCACAAGGAGGGAGGCATGAGGAGGGAGGGACAGAGCTGACAGCATGGGGAGAAATGTGAGTGGCATGGGGAGGAAGGGACAGAGGTGAGTGGCACGGGGAGGGAGGGATAGAGGTAAGTGGCATGGGGAGAGATGCAAAAGGCACAGGGAGGGAGGCATGAGGAGGGAGGGACAGAGGTGACAGCATGGGGAGAGATATGAGTGGCACGGGGAGGGAGGGACAGAGGTGACGGCACAGGGATGAATGTGAGCGGCATGAGGAGGGAGGGACAGAGGTGATCGGCACGGGGAGGAATGTGAGCGGCATGAGGAGGGAGGGACAGAGGTGACAGCATGGGGAGAGATGTGAGTGGCACGGGGAGGGAGGGACAAAGGTGAGTGGCACGGGGAGCCAGGGACAGAGGGGACAGCACAGGGAGGAATGTGAGCGGCATAAGGAGGGAGGGACAGAGGTGAGCGGCACGGTGAGGGATCTGAATGGCACAAGGAGGGAGGGACAGAGGTGAGCGACATGGGACAAGCATTGGGAGGGAGGGGATAAGCAGCAGCACTTTCGGGGTGGGGGTGCCTTATTTTTGCGGATGCCTTACTTTGGGCATGTTAATAGGCTAGTTGAGGTGTCTTATTTTAGGAGGATGTCTTATTTTCAGGAAAACATGATAAGTATCCTGTTTACCAAGTAACTGGGTGCCTATAGGAATTCACTGGGACCAGTGAAGACACAGTCCATATTATTCACTTACTGGGCACTGTTTCAGTACTGAACTGAGTGTACTTCACTTCTACTGTGTTCCAAAAATTTGTTTTAATAAATTAACTGAGTGTGCATTTACATAATCAGTGCTTGCACTCATGTAGCAGAGGTGAGTTGCTAATGTGGCAGAGCTGATACCAGATACCAGAGATGACACAGCAGAGCTGAGTTGGTGTTGTGCACAGCTTAGCCTGCTAAAAGAACAGAGAAGTGCAAATTATAGACTGTTGATTCTCATTTTCAAATATCCACAGACTATTCAAAATGTTGAAACCAATTATTGTTGATAATGCCATTAAAGGGAACCTGTCACCCCCCGTGCCGGGGTGACAGGCTCCCTACCCCCCGTTAGAGCCCCCTATACTTACCTAATCCCGCCGGGTCCCGCGCTGAGAGATGAGTCCAACACCCATAGAGAATGACAGGAGAGTCCAGCGCTCCGTCATTCTCTACGAGCGTTCGACTCATCTCACAGCGCGCGCGCCGGGCTGCAGCGGCTGAGATCTCCGTCACATGACCAGATCCAGAAGCGGGACCCGGCGGGATTAGGTAAGTATAGGGGGCTCTAATGGGGGGTCGGGAGCCTGTCACCCCGGCACAGGGGGTGACAGGTTCCCTTTAAAAGTCAATTTGAGACTTAAGCTGTTATGCTCATTTCTTCACAACATTATGAGAGTGATAAGAAAATGTAAAGCTCTGAAAAGCCAATACACTGAAGACTGAATGGTTTCTCAGCATTTATTTATTTAAAAAAAAAAAAAAAAAAAATGAAATTTACGCATTACACTGCTAAGTTTCCAACTACTTAACCAGTCAAGTTCGGTACATCAAAACCAGATGGTCATTTGTTAATCCTTAGTAATACTTTGTAGTTTTCAGAACCATAATCTAAATATATTCATGCTAGAAATGTCAACTCTATAATAGATTGAGAGTGAGAATGTGTTATGCTGCGTTTACGCGGAACGATTATCATTGGAATTTGCACGATAACGATCGAATTCGAACGATAATCGTACATGTAAACGCAGCGAACGATCAAACGACAAGCGAGAAATCGTTCATTTTTATATTACAACATGTTCTTAAATCGTCATTTGTCGTTCGCAAAAAATTTGCAGATCATTCCGTGTAAACAGTCGTTCACCAATTTAACCTATGTGCGAGATAGGCTTAAGTGATCGCAAAACGATCGCAAAACGATTTTTCTGTACGATATATCGTTCCGTCTAAAGGTGGATCGTTATAAAAAAAAAACTTTATTTCAAAATCATTAATCGTACGATGGGGCGAATTATTGCTCCGTGTAAACACAGCATTATTTCCTTGCATCACATAATGAATTAATCCTTGCTTTAAAGTAGAAGACAGAAATAAAATGTTATTAGACTTTTCTCATAAATTGCATTGAGGGTTATGAACTTGTTAAGCAAAGTATTATAGGTAAACATTAGCAAGGCACCTATTCTTGAAAATCTAAACTACTTTCAAATAGAGAAAACTTAATTTGCAACAAGGGTTAACGATACATTCAAATAAAACTGATGTCTGAAAATGCTATTACCGTTATAGCGGTGGTCCGCCGGTACCGGGCATTACCGGCGCCGCCTTACATCTCCCCCCACCGTGAATCCACGGTGGGGGGAGATGAAAATGTATCCCCCAGATCCCAGATCAGCCCCCCTAGTGGGCGATCACTATCCCTCCCCGGGCGGCCATCACATCCAAGATGGCCGCCCCCATCCCTGCGAACAAACAATGTTTGTTCGCAGGGATGGAAATGAATAAATGATCAAAGCCCCATGCTCTCCGCCACTGGAGGTAGCGGAGAGCATGGGGCAGTGATCGGGGACCCCCCCGTGTGGTCCCGGAGCAGGCGATCAGCGGTATATACAATATACCGCTGATCGCCTGTTCCCAGTGCAAAAAAGCACTTTTTATCCCCTGTCACCATAAATCATTGGTGACAGGGAATAAAAAGTGGTACAGTGTCGCCCCCCACCCCCCCAAGTCGCCCCCCACCCCCCCAGTCACCCCCCGTCCCCCAGTCACCCCCCTTCCCCATATACATTACCTGATCCTGGAGCTCCGTCCTCCTCGGCATCCAGGCTGATTCTGAAGTGCGCATGCGCTCCAGAATCAGTTATCTCGGAAAATTTAAAGTGACAGAGACCAATTTGGCCTCTGTCACTGAACTATGATTACTGTGATAGAAAATATCACAGTAATCATAGTATTACAGTGAAAATGAATGTATAAAGTACAAAAAGTGAAAAACATAAAAAAAATAAAACAAACACTTTTTTTATAGTAATAATTGCAGTTTACTCCCAGATTACCCCTAACCCCCCCAGGTTGCCCATAACCACCGCAGGTTGCCCGTCTCCGCCCTAGGTTGCCCGTAATCATGCTAGATCGCACGTAATCTAGCACGTAATCGCACGTAATCGCACGTTGCCCATAACCACTGCACATTGCCCATAACCACCGCACGTTGCCCATAACCACCGCACGCTGCCCATAACCACCGCAAGTTGCCCATAACCACCGCAAGTTGCCCATAACCACCGCACATTGCCCATAACCACCGCAAGTTGCCCATAATCACCGCACGTTGCCTATAACCACCACACATTACCCATAACCACCGCACATTGCCCATAATCACCGCACGTTGCCCATAACCACCGCACGTTGCCCATAACCACCGCACATTGCCTATAACCTCCGCACGTTGCCTATAACCACCGCAAGTTGCCCATAACCACCGCACCTTGCCCATAACCACCGAACGTTGCCTATATCCACCGCACATTGCCCATAACCACCGCACGTTGCCCATAACCACCACATGTTGCCCATGACCACCGCACGTTGCCTATAACCACCGCACATTGCCCATAACCCCCGCACGTTGCACATAACCACCGCACGTTGCCTATAACCACCGCACATTGCCCGTAACCACCGCACGTTGCCTGTAACCACCACATGTTGACCGTAACCACCCCGAATTGCCACCAGATGGTCTGTAATCAGCCCTGATTGCCCGTAACCCCCCAGATTGCATGTGACCACCGCACGTTGCCTCTGACCACCGCACGTTGCCTCTAACCACCGCACGTTGCCTCTCACACACGTTGCCAGTGACCCCCTCCAGATTGCCCGTAACCACACCAGATTGCCGTTACCACCCAAAATTACATGTACCCACCCCTGATTACCTATAAGCACTTCTGTTTATCCGTAACCACCCCAGATTGTCTGTAACCACCCCTTGTTGCCCGTAACCACCACAGATTGTCTGTAACCACCCCATGTTGCCCGTAACCACCGCAGATTGTCTGTAACCCCCCAGGTTGCCCCTAATCACATGTAATTCCCCCCAGATTGCCTCTGACCACCGCACGTTGCCCCCGACAACCGCACGTTGCCCCCAACCATCGCACGTTGCCTCCGACCACCCCAAATTGCCAGTGACCCTCTCCAGATTGCCCGTAACCATGCCAGATTGCCTGTAACCACCCCAAATTACAGGGACCCATCCCAGATTACCTATAAGCACGTCAGTTTATCCGTAACCACCCCACGTGGCCCGTTACCACCCCACGTTGCCCATAACCACCCCAGATGGTCTGTAACCACCCCAGGTTGCCCGTAACCACCCCAGGTTGCCCGTAACCACCCCAGGTTGCCCGTGACCACCCGAGGTTGCCCGTGACCACCCCACATTACCTGTAATCTCATTTTTTTATTGTATTTTAGTAACTGCGCTATTCTAATACTATTACTAGCTGCGGTTTTGCTCCAGCAAATTGGCGCTCCCTTCCTTCTGAGCCCTGCTGTGTGCCCATATAGTGGTTTATGCCCACGTATTGGGTACCGTTTTACTCAGAAGAAGCTGCGTTACAGATTTTGGGGTAAGTTTTTTCTCCCATTCCTTGTGAAATTGAGAAATTTTAAACTAAACGAACATATTATTGGAAAAATTCGAGTTTTTCATTTTTACTGTCTTATTTTGAATACTTTCCTCTAATACCTGTGGGGTCAAACCGCTCAATGCACCCCAAGATGAGTTCTTTGAGGGGTGTACTTTCCTAAATGGGGTGACTTTAGGGGGGTTTCTATTCTGCGGACACTACAGGGGCTCTGCAAACGCACCTGGCGCTCAGAAACTATTTCAGCAAAATCTGAACTGAAAATGCTAATTGGCGCTCCCTTCCTTCAGAGCCCGGCTGTGTGCCTATACAGTGGTTTATGACCACATATGGGGTACCGATCTACTCAGGAGAACCTGCGTTACAAATTTTGATATGCAGCTTCTCCCCTGTTCCTAGTAAAATTGAGAAATTTCAAACTAAACGAACATATTATTGGAAAAATTTGAGTTTTTCATTTTTACTGTCTAATTTTAAATACTTTCCTCTAATACCTGTGGGGTCAAAATGGTCACCACACCCCAAGATGAATTCTTTGAGGGGAGCACTTTCCAAAATGGGGTGACTTTTGGGGGGGTTCACTTCTGCGGACACTACAGGGGCGCTGCAAACGCACCTGGCGCTCAGAAACTTCTTCAGCAAAATCTGCATTAAAAAAGCTAATTGGCGCTGCTTCCCTTCTGAGTCTGGCTCTTTGCCCATACAGTGGTTTACGCCCACATATGGGGTACCATTGTATTCAGGAGAACCTGCGTTAAAGATTTGCTCATTTTAACCCTAGATTAATTCTTTAAGGTGTCTATTTTCCTAAATGGGGTCACTTATGGGGGTTTTCAGGATACCAGACTTCTAAATCCATTTAAAAAAAGAACTGGTCCCTAAAAAAAATCAGTTCTGGAAACTTTCACAAAATGTGATAATTTGCTAATAAATTTCTAAGCCCCATAACACCCTAAAAAAGTAAAATATGTTTCCCAAATTATGCCAGAATAAAGAGGACATATTGGTAATGTGATTTAGTAACTAATTTATGTGCCATTACTTCCTTTTTTAGAAGCAGAGAATTTCAGAAGTTCATAAAATGCAAAATTTCCTAATTTTTCATGATATTTTGATGTTTTTCACAAAAAACACACAAAGTAGTGACCAAATGTTGCCACTAATATAAAGTGCCATATGTAACGAAAAAACAATCTCAGAATCGCTAGCATACGTTAAAGCATCACTGAGCTATAAGAGCATAAAGTGAGACAGGTCAGATTTTGAAAAATGAGCCTGGTCATTAAGGACAAAACAGGCTGCGGAGGCAAGGGGTTAAGTTACTAAGGTAAGGTAGCTTTTGTAGTTGTATGCTGTCTGTGCAGTGACAGTCCATAGTTTAGCTTAATCAGGTTCAACTGGCTTGCTGTTGCTGTTTACAGTATATCCAGAGTGCAGAGAAATCTACGTGCTGATATAGAGGCATAGCTAGCAAAGGGCTGAGCCGGCAGCAGCATTGGGCACACTGACATAGTGGGGCTCACTCACTGTGTGCAATTTGACTTATACAGTTAAAACTATCCCTTGTGCTGATTTTCATTCTTTTTCATTAAGATGCAGATATAGTTAAATGCAGCATTTTCCGTGTGGGAACACATTTACTAGAAAGCCCTATTACAGTGTGCAAACACAAAGGAGGGCGCAGTTACATGGGAACATAAATATTGTATAGAAAACTATTACAGTCTTGTGCACTGTCCTTTTGGTTTTCTATTTTTGTGAAGGTGCAGACTAGGTGGTTTGCCAAGAGGTGGAAAGTTTGGTGGAAAAAAGGAGCAAAAGATGCCTTGGTGGACTTTGCAGAAACGTTTGACTGTAACTACTTTTCATGGCAGTATGGGCCCAGTGGAGAAGAAGAGGGAGTGTGAATGACTCTGAAGACACCCCCCATAGTCACTAAATGTAGTTGTACTGTAGTGATTCAAATGCTGTGGGACGTATAAGGAACCTATTTAGTGTTACCTGGGTCAAGGACCCATTTAAGACTTTTTTTTTACTTCCCGGTTTTCAAGCAACTAGCAATATATTATGACATTTATATAACTTTCAATGTATTTTTGAAGAGAAAATTATTTTCCTTATCCGGAGATCCCCTTTAGGAAGGTATTTTCAGTAGGTGGAGGGGCACAAGCCCTCTTCTGCAGACATTGTGCAATGAATTGACGATACAGCGCATGGCCAGCAGCAGAAGACTAGTGGTTCTTTTGAGTGCACACTACTAAAATGTATGTACATAATCAGGGTCTGTTTACCACTGGACTCTATACTTCTGTACATTAGTAAGTGCTGCCTATATTGGCAACAGCACCCACAACCACCCTCTTTTCCCTCAACACACTATGCCACTGCTTTGATATATGTAATACGGTAGTCCCTCTGGTTACAATATTTCTAACATACAATGGTCTTTCCTGGACCATTGTGACTTGAGAACAGACTCAACAAACAATGCCACAGACAATACAAATGTGTGACACGTGTAAATGGTTAAATAATGAGGCCAATAAAATTGAGAATTTCAGTGGTACACCTAAACAGCACATTCATGTTTGGGTGAGTAGGGCCTGTCTTATAGTGTCTCTTTACAGCATAGTACAGTACTGCATTAACCTGTTCCAGCATGAGCTGCTGATTTGAACACCAAGTTAGGGCAGCTCCATTTTATGTTTCAGAGACCCTGTGTGAACCTTAAATCTCTTCCTAGAGAGCGATCTCCGTTTCTGAAGCCGACCGGGGACCGCTCCAAGATGGCGCTGTCCCCGGCTCGGCACTCGTTTACTTCCGGCTGCAGCAGCCGGAAGTAAACGAGTGCCTATCTCATGGATCTCTGCAGCATATCTATGCTGCAGAGATCTCTAAGAGAGATCAAAGCACTTAGACTAGAAGTCCCCTAGGGGGGCTTCTAGTATAAGTGTAAAAGTTAAAAAAAAAAAATGTTGTTAACCCCTTCCCGCATATGGACGTACCGGCACGTCCAAATCTGCATACAGTTCCTGCAGATGGACGTGCCGGTACGTCCACGGGATGACAGGGGCGCAGGAGCTGCACTCCTGTCATCCCCGGCGGGGCCCGGCTGTCAGTGATAACCGGGCACCCGCCGCAACTGCCGAGATCCGGGCCGTGCCCGGATCCCGGCAGTTAACCCCTTAGTGACCGCCGATACGGCGGTCACTAATGGGCCGGCGCTGTACTGCATTTCATCTCCCCCCACCGTGAATCCACGGCCGGGGGAGATGAAATAAGTCAATCAGACCCCAGATCAGCCCCCCTAGTGGGCTGGTCACTAACCCTCTCCCTCCCCGCGGCGGCCATCAGATCCAAGATGGCCGCCGCAATCACTGTGAACAGACTAATGTCTGTTCACAGTGATCAGAAAATAAAAATGAATGAAACACCCATGCTCTCCGCCACCGGAGGTAGCGGAGAGCATGGGGCAGTGATCGGGGACCCCCCTGTGTGGTCCCGGAACAGGCGATCAGCGGTATATATTATATACCGCTGATCGCCTGTTCCCAGTGCTGATCAGCACTTTTTATCCCCTGTCACCATAAATGATTGGTGACAGGGGATAAAAAGTGTCACCGTGCCCCCCCCCCACCAAGTCACCCCCTGCCCCTTATACATTACCTGCTCCTGGAGCTCCTTCCTCCTCGACGTCCAGGCTGGTAATGAAGTGCGCATGCGCTCCATAACCAGCCAACTCTGAAAATTTAAAGTGACAGAGACCAATTTGGTCTCTGTCACTGAACTATGATTACTGTGATAGAAAATATTACAGTAATCATAGTAATACAATGAAAATTAATGTATAAAGTACACAAAGTGACAAACATACAAAAAAATAAAACACACACTTTTTATTATAGTAATAATTGCAGTTTACTCCCAAATTACCCTTAACCCCCCCAGATTACCCGTAACTGCCCCAGGTTGTCCGTAATCACGCCAGATTGCACGTAACCCCCCAGATTACACGTAACCACCGCACGTTGCCCGTAACCACCTAACGTTGCCCGTAACTATCGCACGTTGCCAGTGACCCCCTCCAGATTGTCCATAATCACCCCAAATTACATGTACCCACCCCAGATTACCTATAAACACTTCAGTTTATCCGTAACAATGCCAGATTGTCTGTAACCCCCCCAGGTTTCCCGTGACCACCCCAGGTTGCCGTAATCATGCCAGATTACATGTAACCCCCCCAGATTGCACGCAACCACAGCAGGTTGCCTCTGACCACTGCACGTTGCCTCTGACCACCGCACGTTGCCTCTGACCACCGCACGTTGCCACTGACCACCGCACGTTGCCACTGACCACTTCACCTTGCCGCTAACCACCCCAAATTGCCAATGACTGCCTCCAGATTGCCCGTAACCACGCTAGATTACAGGTACCCACCTCAGATTACCTATGAGCACTTCAGTTTATCCGTAACCACCCCAGATTGCCCGTAACCACCCCAGATTGCCAGTAACCACCCCAGATTGCCCGTAACCACCCCAGATTGTCCGTAACTACCCCACGTTGCCCGTAACCACCCCACGTTGCCCGTAACCACCCAACGTTGCCCGTAACCACCCCACGTTGTCCGTAACCACCCCACGTTGCCCGTAACCACAGCAGGTTGCCTGTAACCACCCTAGATTACCTGTAACCACCCCAGGTTGTCTGTAACCACAGCAGGTTGTCCGTATCCATGTCACGTTGCCTGTAACCACCCCAGGTTGCCTGTAACCACCCCAGGTTGCCTGTAACCCCAGCAGGTTGTCCGTATCCATGTCACGTTGCCCGTAACCACCCCAGGTTGCCCGTAACCACCCCAGGTTGCCTGTAACCACCCCAGGTTGCCGCGAACACCCCATGTTGACCGTATCCACCCCAGATTACCCGTTACCACCCCAGGTTGTCTGTAACCACAGCAGGTTGTCCGTATCCACCCCAGGTTGCCCGTGACCACCCCATGTTGACCGTATCCACCCCAGATTACCCATAACCACCCTAGGTTGTCTGTAACCACAGCAGGTTGTCCGTATCCACCCCACGTTGCCTGTAACCACCCCAGGTTTCCTGTAATCACCCCAGGTTGCCTGTGACCACCCCATGTTCACCGTATCCACCCCAGATTACCCGTAACCACCCCAGGTTGCCTGTGACCACCCCATGTTCACCATATCCACCCCAGGTTGTCCGTATCCACCCCAGACCACTAGTAACCACCCCCAGGTTGTCCGTATCCACCCCAGATTACCCATAAGCACCCCAGGTTGCCCGAACCACCTCCAGATTACTTGGAACCACCCCAGACTGTCCGTAACCACCCCACGTTACCTGTAATCTCATTTTTTTATTGTATTTTAGTAACTGCGCTATTCTAATAACCAATACTAGCTGCGGTTTTGCTCCAGCAAATTGGCGCTCCTTCCCTTCTGAGCCCTGCTGTGTGCCCATACAGTGGTTTATGCCCACATATGGGGTACCGTTGTACTCAGGAGAACCTGCTTTACAGATTTTGTGGTACATTTTTTCTCCTGTTCCTTGTGAAATTTAGAAATTTTAAACTAAATTAACATATTATTGGAAAAATTCGAGTTTTTCATTTTTACTAGTCAATTTTGAATACTTTTCTTCAATACCTGTTGGGTCAAAATGCTCACCACACACCAAGATGAATTCTTTAAGGGGTGCACTTTCCAAAATGGGGTGACTTATGGGGTGGGTTCACTCCACTGGTACTACAGGGGCTCTGCAAACGCACCTGGTGCTCAGAAACTTCTTCAGAAAAATCTGCACTGAAAATGCTAATTGGCGCTCCTTCCGTTCTGAGCCCTGCTGTGTGCCCATACAGTGGTTTATGCCCACATATGGGGTACCGTTCTACTCAGGAGAACCTGCGTTACAGATTTTGTGGTAAATTTTCTCTCCTGTTCCTCAAGAAATTGAGAAATTTCAAACTAAAGGAACACATTATTGGAAAAATTCGCGTTTTTCATTTTTACTGTCTACTTTTGAATACTTTCCTCTAATACCTGTGGGGTCAAATTGGTCACCACACCCCAAGATGAATTCTCTAAGGGGTGCACTTTCTAAAATGGGGTGACTTATGGGGAGATTTTACTTCGCTGGCACTACAGGGGAACTGCAAATGCACCTGGCGCTCAGAAACTTCTTCAGCAAAATCTGCATTGAAAATGCTAATTGGCGCTCCCTTTCTTCTGAGCCCTCCTGTGTGCCCATACAGTGGTTTACGCCCACATATGGGGTACCGTTGTACTCAATAGAATCTGCGTTATAATTTCTGGGGTAATTTTTTTCTCTTGTTCCTCGTGAAATTGAGAAATTTTAAACTAAACGAACATATTATTGGAAAAATTCGAGTTTTTCATTTTTACGGTCTAATTTTGAATACTTTCCTCTAATACCTGTGGGGTCAAAATGCTCATCTTACCCCAAGATGAATTCTCTGAGGGGTGCACTTTCCAAAATGGGGTGACTTATGGCGGGATTTTACTCCGCTGGCACTACAGGGGCACTGCAAATGCACCTGGCGCTCAGAAACTTCTACAGCAAAATCTGCATTGAAAAAGCTAATTGGCGCTCTTTTCCTTCTGAGCCCCGCTGTGTGCCCATACAGTGCTTTACGCCCACATATGGGGTACCGTTGTACTCATGAGAACCTGCGTTACAAATTTTGGGGTGCTTTTTCTCTCATGTTCCTTTTGAAAATTAGAAACTTTACTCTAAACGTATATATTATTGGAAAATTTTAATTTTCCATTTTTTTACGGCCTAATAGTGAATACTTTGCTCCAGCCCCTGTAGGGTTAAAATGCTCATTATACCCCAAGATTAATTATTTAAGGTGTGTAGTTTCCAAAATGGGGTCACTTATGGGGGTTTCCAGTATACAACCCTCCTATATCAACTTAAGAAAAGAACTGGTCCCTAAAAAAATCAGTTTTGGAAACTTTCACGAAAATGTGGTAATTTGCTGATAAATTTCTAAGCCCCGTAACACCCTAAAAAATTAAAATATGTTTATGAAATGAAGCCAGAATAAAGAGGACATATCGGTAATGTGACTTAGTAACTAATTTATGTGCTACGACTTTCTTTTTTTAGAAGCAGAGAATTTCAAAGTTCATAAAATGCACATTTTTTAAATTTTTCATGATATGTTGATGTTTTTCACAAAAACACACAAAGTAGTGACCAAATTTTGCCACTAATATAAAGTGCCATATGTGACAAAAAAACAATCTCAGAATCGCTAGCATACGTTAAAGCATCACTGAGCTATAAGAGCATAAAGTGAGACAGGTCAGATTTTGAAAAATGAGCCTGGTCATTGAGGCCCAAATAGGCTTAGTCTTGAAGGGGTTAATAGTAAAAAGCCCCCTCCCCTAATAAAAGTCAGAATCACCCCCCTTTTCCCAGGTTATAAATAAAAGTAAATAAATAAACAAACATATTTGCTATCGCCACGTGTGTAATCGCCCGAACTATTCATTAATCACATTCCTGATCTCGCACGGTAAATGGCGTCAGCGCAAAAAAATCCCAAAGTGCAAAATTGCGCATTTTTGGTCACATCAAATCCAGAAAAAATGTAATAAAAAGCGATCAAAAAGTCATATATGTGCAATCAAGGTACCAATAGAAAGATCACATCATGGCGCAAAAAACGACACCTCATACAGCCCCATAGACCAAAGAATAAAAGCGCTATAAGCCTGGGAACGGAGCGGTTTTAAGTGACGTATATTTGTTGACAATGGTTTGAATTTTTTACAGGCCATCAGATACAATATAAGTTATACATGTTACATATCGTTTTAATCGTAACGACTTGAGGAACATATATAACAAGTCAGTTTTACCCCAGGGCGAATAGCGTAAAAACACATTTTCCCCAAATAAACAAAATGTGTTTTTTTTTTTTTTTTCAATTTCACCATACATTTATTTTTTTTACTGGATTCACAGTGTACTTTATGCAAAAATTCAGCCTGTTATTGCAAAGTACAATTAGTGACGCAAAAAATAAGGGCTCATGTGGGTTTCTAGGTGGAAAAATGCAAGTGCTATGGCCTTTTAAGCACAAGGAGGAAAAAACGAAAATGCAAAAATCGAAATTGGCTCTGTCCTTAAGGGGTTAATAAATAATCCTTTCCCCTAATAAAAGTTTAAATTACCCCCCTTTTCCTGTTTTATAAAATAAATAAATAAATAAACATGTTTGGTATTGCCGTGTGTGTAATTGCACAAAATATTAATTTATCGCATTCCTAATCTCGTATGGTAAACTGTATAAGCGCTAAAAAATTCCAAAGTGCAAAATTGCATATTTCTGGTCACATTAAATCCGGAAAAATTGTAATAAAAAGCGATCAAAAAGTCGCATATGCACAATCAAGGTACCGATAGAAAGTACACATCATGGCGCAAAAAATTACACCTCAAACAGCCCCATAGACCAAAGGATAAAAGCGTTGGTTTGAATTTTTTACAAGCCATCAAATAAAATAAAAGTTTATCATTTTAATTGTACTGACTTGAGGAACATATATAACATGTCAGTTTTCCCATAGGACACACTGCGTAAGAACCAAGGAACACCCCCCCCCCCCCCCCCCAGAAAATGAATTGCGTTATTTATTTTTTTTTTCTTTTTTTTTTTTTTTTTTCAATTTCATAGCGCATATAATTTTTTTCGGGTTTTGCAGCATATTTTATGCAAAAATTCAGCCAGTCATTGCAAAGTGCAATTAGTGACGCAAAAAATAAGGGCTCATGTGGGTCTGTAGGTGTAAAAATGCAACTGCTATGGTCTTTTAAGCACAGGGCGCAAAAAAATTCAAAAAAGAAAGTAAACCCAGTCCAGAAGGGGTTAAATAGCTCATAAAGGTTTTCTCATTAATTGGCTGTTCAATGAGCCCATTGCAATATCAGAGTGTTTGGCAAAAACTACCCTTTGTAATGGGTCCCTTGCTGCATTTTGGTCCAACTGTTCAAGATATAAATGCCTAAAGTGAACCAATGACTAACAGCCATTGCCAGATGATGGCACAGTCTTGACATATTTGCCATTTAAAATCAGTATAAGGGGATCTGTAGAAAACAATATTTAAATAAATGTAACTTTTATTTTATGAAGCATATAGAATAATAAATAATTAAAAAGTGGATATCACATCAAGAAGATTAAATATATTATTGACTTATTATTGTAGAAAATACTCAGGTTTGACATTAGTTTGTGAGATGGTGCATTGGCTGATGAATTTTCTTGTGGGGCTATTGGCTTTACCATGAGGAGCTAAGGTTTTTGATGCTTGCAAGTGGTTGGAAAATATATAGTAGAGCCCTACTATATGTAACAATTTTTGTATATCAACTACGTACAGTATATCAGCTAGGTGCAGTAAAGTCGGAGAGAGTCTGGACTGTGTAACTGCAGTCTTTGAGGTGTCCTCCTCAAGAAGAATAAAAGCTGAGACAAGGCAGCAAAAGTTCTGTCCTAGTGTAACTCCTTTCTTGCTTGTTTTCTCCTTTCTGCTCACATCATACAAAGGTTCATCAGGAGGCTCAAATATGTCACATTTGGGGGGGGGGGGGGGTGTAGCTAGGCTTCCCTGCACCTGGGGCAAAGATTCAATTTGGCGCACACATCCCGCGCGTGCATTAGCATAGGGGGCCCATGTTGCCCTATACTGTTGCAGATTAGGGACCTTAGATTGTAATAGTGACCTTAGTCCCCTTGCTATCGCTTTCTCACTGGCAGCTGATGCTGCAGAAAAGGAAAAGTGTTTCAGCTCTGCAGAGAGCAGTCACCAGGGGTGAATTAACTTTACCATAGGCCCAGGGCTCTCCAAACTTGCCCCAAACCCCCTATTTTACTAATGCTGGCCGCACTAGTGTGGTGTTCAAAATATGGGATGGATAATGTATTATTTACTGTGTACCTGGAATGTTTTTATGAAGAAATAAAATGGAAGTACTTTAGAAAAAACGATGATTGAGCACTGAGCTGCCTGATAATAATTATTATCAGGCAGCTCAGTGTTCAATTATCGTTTTCTAAAGTACTTCCATTTTTCAATTTTGAATTTGCCGCCTAAGTAACTTAACAGAGGTGCCATTGTCTCTAATCTCTGCTATCTGTACCTGTGAATTAGGAGGCAGAGCTTCCTGATCTATCTCCAGTGTAACACCCAGTGTAATGTGATTGGTGCCATCTCTTAATGCACAAGTACGCCCAGCAGACAGCAGAGACAATGGCACCTCCAGTAAGGTATTCCATCACTAAATTCCAAAAAGAAATAATTTAGAAAAATGACTATTGTACCCAGTGCTGCCTGATGGTCACTGTTCATACAGCTACAGGTACACCATAGATAATGCTGTCTGATGGTCACTGTTCATACAGATACAGGTACACTATAGATAATGCTGCCCGATGGTCACTGTTCATACAGATACAGGTACACTATAGATTGTAGGGAAAGTTTTTTTCTAACGCGAAATGCGAAACATGCGTTGGGGAGGAGGAGAATCCACAAGGTCACCAGATATCAGGTATTATTCATGCACTGTGCACTTTGATCTTACTAGTAAGCTAAACATGCGCTAGGGTATAGAGGCATGTGTTAACTATCCTTTTGCTATGATTTGGCTGTAGCGAGGACAGAGTATGGGGGGGTACTGATATGTGAGCACTTAGCACTTTATTCTCATTCCCTGTGGTTTTCATGTTAATTGTAAATGCTTCTTTGCTATATACAGCACTTACCCTGTGATACTGGTGATCTTTGCGGTGTATCTATGTTTATTCTGCAAAGTATTTTAATCTATGTTATTATATTTTGGTAGTCTAATAAAGTACATTAAGGTATATTTATCAAACTGGTGTAAAGTAAACTTGTCTTAGTTGCCCCTAGTTGTCCCTAGAAACCAAACAGATTCCACTTTTCATTTTTCAAAGAATCTGTCAGGAATTAAAAGTTGAATCTGATTGGTTGCTAGGGGCAACTAAGATAATTCTACTTTACACTAGTTTGATAAATTTCCCCCATTGTGTTTAAGTAATTGTTGTCTATAATCTTTGGAGGAGCTATATTTTGTGTAGGAGATAGCTATAATCTATCTGGACTCTTCAGATCGTTGTTTTAGACATTGTAATGAAAAGGGAACTCTCTTCCATACAATATAGACATGTGCGTCCATCTTGTGTTACTGGCTTCAAAGTAAAGATGTGATATAATTAGTGATACCTTTTCCACTGGAATGGTCTCCCTAACTAGTTCTGCTCTTTATTGGCATGGAAAATATACCTTTTAAACTTAGACCATTTTGTTGCAAGTTTTTTTTTATCATTTCTTAAAAAAGACGTCAATTGAGACATCGAAACGTCGTTTGTATGCTTAAAGGGGTAGTGCGGCGGTAAAAAAATATTCACAGAATAACACACATTACAAAGTTATACAACTTTGTAATGTATGTTATGTCTGTGAATGGCCCCTTTCCCCGTGTCCCACCACCCCCACCCGTGTACCCGGAAGTGTAGTGCTTTATACATACCTGATCCGTGCCGACATGCGTCCGCCATCTTGTGCCAAACGTCATCTTCGGCCGGCCGGCCCGAACACCTCCGATCTTCCCGAGTGCCGGCCGCATTATCAGCTGCTCAGCCGCGATTGGCTGAGCATAACTGATCATTCACCGCCCCACTACCCCTTTAAAGTGACACTGTCACCTTCTTTTTGCATGCTGACATCTCTACAAAGGTGTAAAGGGTAAATTTAGCGATTTTCATAGCTTGTGATGAATATGGACAGCCCTGTTCCTATTCATGAGTGTGTAGTTATATTATATGTGGTTATGAAAGTGAAACACTATAGACTGTTATGTGTATTCCACTCACTATACTTTAGCTTGTCCAAACATCATAAACTCTGAGCAGTTTATTGAGGGTCTCTGGTCAGGAAACACTAGGCCTTGTTTATTGAGGGTCTCAGGAAACCTGGAGTTCTTATCTACTTCAAAGAATGGATAGACCCACTGAAGCACAACACCCCCCAACCATAGGACAATGGTTCAATTAAAGGACATATGCAATGAGGTGTCCCTGGTCCTTCCCCATTATCACCTAATCAGCCAATTAGGGACAACTCATTATCCTAATCACCTGTTGGGTGGCTCGGAAATCTGAGTTTTGACTGTATAAAACATGGTGCCAACAGCTAAACTTGGTGGCAGTGGAGGGGGTCAGTCTGACTGAGATGCGATCCATGATTTCCCCTACCCCCTGGGAAGGCAACAACTATTGTAAGTGTTAGATAGTTTCTGCTTATTTCTCCCTTTTATTTTATGTACCTTATTTTTGTAAGCACTGTACCTTTTTGTCTATTAAAGCTTAAAACTTTAATAAGTTTGGTCCTTGTATGCTCTAAGAATCCATAGCCTTTGGATGTTGTGTTTTAACCCTGTGAGAGCCAGTGAGTGGTGTTGTGGGTTGACAGTGTCCTTTCTCACTTAATTTGAAAGGTGGTGGCAGCGTGTGTGTTGGGGTGCTGGGACTGTGTTGGGGTGTGATTTATGCTCAATTTGCCACCTGAGTGGAAGGTGAGTGCAAGATTGAGTGAGTGGAAATAGATTAACCCCTTGCAGTGGCATCCCTGTCACGTGCTAGTAAGTGTGTATGTGACATAGCTTATTTTATATGAAACGTCATGGTGCTTTTTCAAGTAAAAAGTCATCTTTTATCAACTGCAGATTGTGTTAAGTGATTGGGGCCTCGCGGCATTAGCGCCACTTAGCCTCGCCCACAATGCCACAGTTGGCCTCGCCCCCTCGCCGGCCATTGGAACAGGCTGGCCGAAAGGTCTAGACCCCACCCCTTTACGTCAGCCAATGGTGCAGTTATGGGCGGGGCTAAGTGGCACTAATGCCACTTAATACAATCTGCAGTTGATAAAAGGACACTTTTTACTTGAACAAGCACCATGACGTATGATATGAAATAAGGTATGAAAAACGCTAAATTTACCCTTTACACCTGTGTAGAGATGTCAGAATGCACAAAGGGGGTGACAGTGTCACTTTAAGTTTTTTTTTACCAATGCCAAAATAGTCTTAGCTAGATACTAGAAATCCACATTAACCCGATTAACCTGAGATGATTTCATCAATTAACAACACGCTTTTTTTTTACAAGCGAGTCACGTGGAGAGCAATGATCTGCTGCCATTGCTATAACCCGCATGTAACAGCGCCAGCAGTGAACTAAGAGCAAGCGAGTGCTGACCTGACAGCTTGGCATTCGCTTGTTCCCGGAGATCGCCCTGTGTAATAGGGACTTTAATCTGGTACTTAACTGGTTCTGTACATTCTTATATCCAGTAACTTGTTCACATATACCAAAAACTGTACGGTGTTCATGTTTGTCCCCATTTATGGGCCTTTGAATGTTGTTTTATGCCTTCTGTTCCTCACTGTTATGAAAAAACTTCTCAATAAAAACTATTGAACCAAAATATGTCACAAATGGCTCAGAGATATCAAATATTTCACAAATGGTTCAGAAATATATTACAAATGGCCACTGGCTGCCCTACTTACATTAAACATGCTTCGCCACTTCTTACATTACATGTCTGGAAATGTTGCCCAAAAAACCCACAAACAATCAAAAGCCACGACAATGCTCACATGCAGAAGAAAAACATCAGATCTGTAGTGTTGATTAACATCAACACGTCCGTTTTTGTCAGGAAAAAAAAAAATCAACATTGTTAAATCAATTAAAACAATGGATGTTGTTCACACAGTGTATTGAAAATGCCCATTGTTCAATATGGCCGAACAAATAAATGACCTGTCTGTTGTTCGGAAACAGCGGCCGCAGATAATTGAAAATTCACAGGTGTAAAGTAGAATTGTCTCAGTTGCCCTTAGCAACCAATCAGATTCCACATTTCATTTTCCAAAAATCTGTGAGGAATGAAAAGTGGAATCTGCTAAGGGCAACTAAGACAATTCTACTTTACACCTGTTTGATAAATCTACCCCTATGTGCCTGTAATTTTGGCTATATACAACAGTTTCGGTGGACAACACAAACAGTACAACTGTATAGGACTGTGTCCACCAAACACATAACTTAAGGCAATCTATCTACAAGAATTATACTGTAATTTTGGCTGTAGTGTGCCTGAAAATCAATGGTTAATTGATTTCCAGGCACAGCTTTATGGCGGCTGGATTTAAATGATTTTGAAATAAAATTCATCTGGCTGATAATGCAGCAAAAAAGTAGATACTTATTGTACCGGGTAGCATCAGGTGAAGGGTGCAATAAAAAATCAAGTACAAATGGTATCCTGGATGCACACATGCTACCATGTCCTAATGACTAGAACTCACAAGCATGGAACTCAAGTGCCATGCCAAATATGATTTCAAAATTCAAATATATAAGTGTGCATTCTGACAAACAATTGTTGCTAAAACATTTGATGCTCAGTAAATCGGATATTGTGTTTTATAGGGCAACCATTAAATAGTATGGTATGCTTTGAGGAAGTCAAAGACACATTTAGGGTGCCTTCACACCTACCGTATCGCAGTAGAAAATCCGCTGCGGATCCGCAGCAGATTTAACTAAATGAATGAACACAGCATTAAATACGCACTGTCAAATCCGCTGCGGATCCGCAGCAGATTTGTAAGTCCGGATTTGATGCTGTGTTCATTCATTTAGTTAAATCTGCTGTGGATCTGCTGCGGATCCGCAGCGGATTTTCTACTGCGATACGGTAGGTGTGAAGGCACCCTTAGGATTTTTTCCCAAAGGTTCCTTTAAGTGAGAACAATTTACCTATATTTTAGCAAGTGGTGTTTTTCAACTCTGTGGTGGGCAATTCTTAATAACACCAGTCTCAAAGATATTTCATAGTGCTCCCAGAGCTATACATTACAGCAACTAAACAAAAAATGGAGCAAACTTTTACTCTACCTCATATATTTTGCCAACAAAAAATATTCTTTTTGTTTCAAGTGGCATTTTCTGTAAATACTTACAGAAAAGATAAATAGAAAGCTGCTGTTTAGTAGTGTTAGATCCCAGTGAAATACAGTATGTAGAACCCCTTTGCTACAGGAGCTTTCCTTTTACCTTTAATTTTTTCATTTGTCATCTCAATGATTAATTGATATGTTGTGTGAAGGAATGGTATTTGTTGAGTATTATTTTGTAGCAATATTGTTTATGAGCTTTCACTAAAGTCTCCAATTCTGTGCCATGCTATAGGTATAACAATGATCATAACTTCTATTTTCAGAAACATTAAACATTGTACCATCAGATAGCTGCTTTTAATCCAACACCTGTCTTGGGGTCCGTTCAGCAGGTAATGTAGTAATTGTCCTAAAAAAGAACAATAATGTCAAGACTGGGCGGTAGGGGCAAGACACGACAGTGAGCCCTGACGCTGAACCCACCAACTGTCCCTACCTACTTGCCTCAACCGGCCCTAGTTGGCCGCAGACAACCATGATGGCATTCCCCGGGCTGAATATGTGCACACAGAACAAGACAGACAAACAAACATAAAATGGGATAGTCAAACAGGCAGGGTCAAAACCAAATGGGCAGCGCAGTACAAAACAAGTAACAATCGGGTAGTCAAAAGTCAAAGCCAGAGGTCAGGTAACACAGTCAAGCAAGCAGAGGTAGTTAGGTCAGGGATCGCAGGAATAGACAAAGGGGAGCTGGGACCAGGGAATTAACCTAATAGCCAGCGCTGAGACACTGCCTCAGCTTTGTTTTATGCTGACCAAGAGCCCCGTCCATTTATCTGCCTCTCAACAGCTGGCGCTCCATCACCTTAAAAGCACAGTGGCTAAGTGGTTAGCACTGTAGCCTTGCAGCGCTGGGGTCCTCGGTTCAAATCCCACCAAGGGCAAAATCTGCAAAGAGTTTCTATGTTCTCTCTGTGTTTGTGTGGGTTTCTTCCCAAAACATACAGATAGGTGAATTTAGATTGTGAGCCCTATGTAATTTTTAAGCCACCAGATAAGGGGGCAATATTGTTATTTGGCCTTCTGAGAAATATGAAAGAGAAGCACAAAGACAACTAAGGGATAGACAGTGCTATTCTAAGTTACCTGGAAATCCAACGGAGAGAAATAGAGAAAAATTACAGAAATTGTGCACAAAGGATTAAATGAGGATGCAACTAACCGTATTGTAGGAGATGGATTGACTATTCCCTGTGATACCAAAGATCTATTTCTTGCCTGAGGTCCATAAAAAAAAACAAAAAACAAAAACAACAAAAAATCCCCCTGGGAGACCAATTGTCTCAGGGAAAAGGGGTCTTATTGAACCAATATGTAGGTTTTTAGACTTCTATTTGAAGCCAACTGTCATGGGATTACCGTCCTACATTTGGGACTCCACTAAGGTTTTGCAGCAGTTGGATGGAGTGCACCTGGAGACAAATATTTTTCTATCGAGCTGTGACGTAGAGTCCCTGTACACTTGCATAGCCCACAAACATGGACTAAGGGCTGTTTGTTTCTTCCTACAGATGCAGGGGATGGACACGGACCTAATGGAATTTTTGCTAATATAACTGGAAATCACATTGACTCATAATTATTTCACCTTTCAAGACAGATTTTAACTGCAGGTACGTGGCGTGGCAATGGAGACAACATGTGCGCCCTCATATGCCAATTTTATATTTTGGATACTGGGAAAAGGAAATCCTGTCGTCTTTGACCCATCTGGAAGAGGGAGGAGTAGTGTTCTGGATGCGATTCATAGGCGATGTTTTGTTTATTTGGCAGGGAAACCATATACACGTTTCTGCAGGATTTTAAAAGCTGATTGGTAGGTTATCAAATACTTATTTTGGGCAAATAAAATGCTAATTTATTATTTAAAAATCATCCAATGTAATTTTCTGGAATATTTTTTTATGGACTTTTCTAAGGCATTTGATACTGTGCCACATGAAAGGTTAGTCTATAAAATGAGGATGCTTAGACTCGGCGAAAACGTATGCAAATGGGTAAGTAACTGGTTGTGTGACAGAAAACAGGGTGGTCATTGATGGAACATATTCAGATTGGGTTTTAGTTACTAGTGGGGTACCACAGGGGTAAGTGTTGGGTTCACTTCTTTTTAATATTTTTATCACTGATCTTGTAGAGGGGCTACAGAGTAGAATCTCCATTTTTACAGATGATACTAAACTGGGTAGAGTAATCAGCACAGAGGAGGATAGTATCATATTACAGAGGGATTTGGAGAAGCTAGAGGCTTGGGCGGTGAAATGACAAATGAAGTTTAATGTGGATAAATGTAAGGTTATGTATTTGGGCCGTAGAAATAATAAGTACAGTTATGTGCTAAATAATAAAACACTGGGTAAAACTACTTCCGAAAAGGACCTGGGGGTATTGGAGGACAGTAAACTCAACTTTAGTGATCAGTGCCAGGCAGCAGCTGCCAAGGCTAATAAAATAAGGGGATGCATCAAAAGAGGTATAGATGTTAAGGATGAGAACATAGTTTTGCTTCTTTATAAATCACTGGTCAGACCACATATGGAATACTGTGTACAGTTTTGGGCACCGGTAAATAAAAAGGACACAGCTGAACTGGAGCGGGTGCAGAGGAGGGGGACAAAGGTCATTAAGGGAATGGGTGGGTTACAGTACCAGGACAGGTTATCAAGCTTGGGGTTATTTACGCTAGAAAAAAAAAGACGTCTTAGGGGCGATCTGATCACAATGTACAAATATATGAATGGACAGTACAGAGGTCTTTGTAGTGGTCTTTTTACTCCTAGGTCTGTAACCATGACAAGGGGGCATCCTCTATGTCTAGAGGAAAGAAAATTTCACCATCAGCATCGACGCGGGTTCTTTACTGTACGAGCGGACAGTGAGACTGTGGAACTCTCTGCCACACGATGTTGTCATGGCCGATTCATTAAATAAGTTCAAGGGAGGCCTAGATGCTTTTCTTGAAAAACATAATATCAGAAGTTATGGGCATTAGATTTCCGGTGATACGTTGATCCAGGGATTGTTCTGGTTGCCATTGGAGTCGGGAGGGAGTTTTCTTCCTGTGTTGGGGCGGTTGTTGTCTGCCTCATGGGGGGGGGTTGCCTTTCCCTGGATTAACGCAGTAGGGTTTCCCTAGGTTGAACCTGATGGATTTTTGTCTTATTTCAGCCTTATTTACTATGTTACTATGTTACTAAGTGTGCCTATGATAAAAATTACAAACCTCTCCATTCTTCAAAGGTGGAGAAATGTCGGCAGTGTATCAAATACATAGCTTACATTATTACATCTACATTATGGCTTCAGATACACCAGGCAGATCACTGCTTTTAGAGCAGAGTAGTGGTGGTAACCCAGACAACCAGCAATGGGAGGAAAAGAGCAGCATATCAGAAGGAAACAGGATTGCAACTTGATTAGCCAAAGGTTTGTCTCTTCTAGAGAGACAACAAGGCATAGTTTTATTATCATAATGAAAATTTGAATGTCGAATACAGAATTGTACAGGGATGTGTCATCTACTACAGTTGATAACAGACATTGCACATGTGGTGGGGAAAAAGGAAACATGGGACTTGTGGATAAGCGAGTCCTTTACCGTAATCATACTGTATGTTATATCAGTTGTTCAGTCTATAAAAGTTATTCTTATAGAAGGAGAGTTGGCCTATTAACGCTCAATCCCATAAGAAAAATGCAGACATATGTTCCTAACTACTAAAAACATCTGCCTGCTTACTTGATGTGTACCTACCTGCCTTCTAGAGGGCCTAGTAACCTTCCCACTTAAACTTTGCATGGTAGCAAAGGGGGCATTATTTCCATTGGAGACACAATAGATGAGGGGTAGTATAGATGTAGGAAGTTAATGGGAATATGATGAGCTTAGGATTTTTGAAAGATTCTTAAAAGAATTGTCATCAGCATTCGTGTCAGTATGGACCAGTTGGAAAAGATGAAGAGAGACTCTGATCCAAAAATGTAAGAAGTCTGTAATCCTGAATCCTGAATATGGGATATGGTAAAAAAAAAAAAAAAAAAAAAAAAGGACATGCATTGCTCAATATAATTTTGGTGCTTAATCTATGACACATTGGACCACCAAATACAAAAACATACATAAAGCCATATTATGTATGTCAATGATCCATACCAGCCCAACATGATAAAGTAAATAGATATTCAGATCAACATATGTAGACAATACAAACCCAATCCCTTATTAAAAGCAAAAACTCACAGAGACCATTTATAAGAAAAAAAAAAAACGAGTCCTAGAACCCTCCAAATATAAAAGAACTCCTGAAAATCCTGATAAATGATCATATTATATAAAAGCATACCCACTCCCTGAAATATACAATCCTGTAAAATGCAAGTGCTACTATAAGATAAAATATAAAAATAAGTGTATAATCAAAATATAAGAACACTCCTTGTTCAGAATGCCCCCTGACCTTATCCTGCAGGGAGCCCCTCACTGTGCACATACTTTATCCTCCAAAAGTAGACATATACGTCCAGTTTTTCTCTCCCTGTGGACCTATACCCTACAGGAGCACATGTGACATCAAAAATCTTCTGTGTTTCAATTATCGTAATGCAAGGTTTCACTGTGGGGCCGTGTTCTTCTTCACTTAGTTATTTTTGCCTAGTATTTTTCAACTAAAACCTGGAGTAGGTTAAAAACACAGAAAGGCTATGTTCACACACTAAATACACTAAATTTCAACGGTGTGTGAACATATAGCTTTTCTGTGTTTTAAATTCACTCCCAGTTTTCGTTACAAATTACTTATATTATCAACAAGTGTTTTTTTTTTTGTTTTTGTTTTTTTTTATAAAGGAATGTGTTAACAAAAAAATAATAATTTAGAATCTCCATAGTAACCCTCCAAAGAAGCTTTACAATTCATAAAAATTACTTTTTTCCTAACTGCAATGAAAAGAAAATGAAAAATGAGAGAAAAAATTAAGTCAAACCACACAATGGGCTTATTCAGTGCTTAAAAAAAGATAGTCTGATAGTTGTCTATGATTTTATTTACAATGAATCATGTCAGTGTTCCATGACATTGAAATGCAGATTTCAATTTTTTTGCCCTATTTGCAGGAAAGTGTAGAAAATAGTTTGTGTACT
Source organism: Dendropsophus ebraccatus (assembly GCF_027789765.1). Lineage (NCBI taxonomy): Eukaryota > Metazoa > Chordata > Amphibia > Anura > Hylidae > Dendropsophus > Dendropsophus ebraccatus. The sequence continues at coordinate 70,952,073 of NC_091461.1, read as the reverse complement.
CCATCATTTGCCCAAGGCTTGAAAGAGTTCATGGAATCACCAGGGATTTTAGTAAAGCTGAATACCGTTTAAATTGCTTACTGTAGTTCTAATGTAGAAAATTGCCATAGTAGATAATGCACTGTCACAAACATTGAAGTACATGCTTGTAATGCATGAATAAATTGGTCTGGAGGCAGCACTTTATTGTAAATGTGCTACATGAAGGATTTTGTCTTTAAAACTAAATTATCATTGCTCAGATTAGAACAGTTATTCCTCTTAAGCAATTCTGTAAAATGTCAAACCTAAGGCAGTGCCCTCTAGCATTGTAGGAGCAAAAACAATAGACCGGGATCTCATTTACTCTGTAAAGGTTCAACACAGTATCTGATGGGAAGAAGACTGCTGTTTGCTTCTTTATGTTGAAATGGTATAGACTTTGAAATCAAGGAAGGTTTGCACTAGTATGGGAAAAAAAATCATACTAATCAAACTTCTGTGGGATTTAAGGCAGTGGAAGGGTCATCTTTGCCATTATCTTTGGTGGGCAATGATTGACAAAAGGGTTAACAAAATGTTATGTTGCATGTAGTTAGGGCATTACATTCAGTTATCCAAGTTAGACTGGTTCCACATAAATAACTATAAAACATGACAGCATTTCTGAGTCTGTATTACAGCCAAAAATCTTACCTTTACTGTGGCTCTAACCACCGTATGTAACAGCATCCTAGATTCTGGTGATAAATCCCTATAATGCTTTTAGTTCAGGTCATTAGACCCATGCCTGTGTCAGCACTTGGTTCTGTCATGTTTTGTATGGATGTAAGGGTGCAGGTGGATGGCGAAAAAGTCACTCAGACAGCTGAGTAATGTTAGAATAACTTTACAGATGATAATTCCGCAACGCTGAAATGTACTCTTTAACTGATGCAACAGGCAGATTCCTATATAACAGGGACACTGCCTCTTTTAGAAACCTGGTAATTAGCAGGAAGGATGCAACTTACTCTGTGTGATATAGCACAACTATATGCAGTCTCTCAGTGGGCCACACTTTCTGATCCTCCTAGTGGCAATGGACTTCACTGCAGCTCCAGCTCTGTCTCCCCTGAGCAGTACCTTTCTCCTTGCAGCAGTAATGAGGCTTGCTGGACACTCCTGTGTCAGTGCTGCTCTGCCCCAGGTGCTCTGCACTTCACTTACTTGCACTGGGCTCAGGGCCGTTTTAATACTTGGTGGGCCCAGTGCACAGCCCTCAAGAGTGCCCCCCCCCCCCTTCCCTTTCGGCACTTTGTATAATGTACTGAATTTGCCCCCACACTGTATCAAGAGCCCCAATACATACAGTAGTTACCTTATAACACTATTTCCACCATACAGTGATTACATATTACATGAAAACTGCACTAAACAAAACAGAAAGATATCACCAATGATACCATTACATAATATCGCCACATCATGACCCCTAACACTACAACCCTATAACAGAGTGCAGTTACATCCAGTGACTCACCGGGGGCGTCTTCTCCGATCAGAGTCTGTCACCTTTTCTTTTTCTCTCCATCCAGCCTGGGCCACCTTGACGTCCTCTCCTGGCTGTGAATCTTCTCTCCAGAATCTGCCAGACAAATATTTTAGGCTCCAACACATACAGTAGTTAGGTCCCTTGTACCCCTATACAGTAGTTCCACCCCTCTGTACCCCTACATAGTTACACCCCTCTGTGCCTCCATAGTTTTAAGGTGTCCCTGTAGTATATAGACCCTCATGTGCTCCTCCAGTTATATACAGCCCTGCTGTGCACTCCCCCATTAGTATATAGCCCCCTGTGCTCCCCCATAGTATATAGCCCCCTGTACTCCCCCATAGTATATAGCTCCCCTGTGTTCCCCCATAGTATATAGTCCCCTGTGCTCCCCAATAGTATATATCCCCCTGTGTTCCCCAGTAGTATATAGCTCCCCTGTGCTCCCCAATAGTATATAGCCCCCTGTGCTCCCCAATACTATATAGCTCCCCTGTGTTCCCCCATAGTATATAGCCCCCTGTGCTCCCCCATAGTAATATGGCCCCTTGTGCTCCCCATAGTATATAGCTCCCCTGTGCTCCCCCATAGTATATAGCCCCTTGTGCTCCCCCATAGTATATAGCCCCTTGTGCTCCCCCATAGTATATAGCTCCCCTGTGCTCCCCCATAGTATATAGCCCCCTGTGCTCCCCCATAGTATATAGCTCCCCTGTGCTCGCCCATAGTATATAGCTCCCCTGTGCTCCCCCATAGTATATAGCCGACTGTGCTCCCCAATAACATTAAAAAACTCACCTAGGTCCACGCGTTCCTCTTCTCTTGCCTCTTGTGGCCGCACTTCATGCACTCCTCTTACCCTCGTGCCGACGCTCCAGTGACGTCAGACGCTAAAGGGAGAGTGCGGCCTCTTGTGACCGCAGGAAGTGCGGCCACAAGAGTGACTGACAGGGAGGGAGCCAATCGCTCTCTCTCTCTGTCAGTATTGCTGAAGCGCTGCCGCAGGGGGCCCTGCAGGGGGCGCCATGGAGGGGTAAGTAGCAACGGCTGGCCTGCTCGGGGGGGCCCCTTTAACCAGTGGACTCGGTGCACGTGCAACATGTGCCCTCTGGTTAAAGCGGCCCTGACTGGGCTGTGTTGCTCTCTTCTTTCAGTGCTTTACACTGCTGCTCTGTCTCTTGTAGCCCCTCTGGACCTAGCAGAGCTGTCCTGCTTGCTGTGGATCACCTGGTCACACCACACTTCAAGGGAATGTACCATCAGACTTGGGCTGAAGAACTGGAGGCAGGCTGACCCACCCCCAATTGGAGGAAACCCCCGTTCCTCTATGATACAGCTCAGTTGATTCAAATGGAGCAGTGTCATAGAAAGGGTGGAGGTTTCCTCCTGTGCTTCAGCCCAGGCCTGATGGTACAGTCCCTTTCAGCTCTGTTACAGGTCACTGTCCTTGACCTCCAGCACTGGAATGTTCTCTTGCTACAGAAACTGGGTTTTTCACACTTCCTGGGTCTCTGGCCTTTTCTTCCCCAGTTATCTCTGTATCTAGCTGGGAACCGACTCCCTCTGCTGGACGGAGGAGAGTCTATGCTCTAATGTTGCAGCTGAACCTTCTGGCGTTACATGGATACAAAAACATAGCTCTATTACATTTATGCTAAACTTTGTATTAACCCCTTAGAGACCCATGACGTACCTGGTACGCATGGTGACGCGGGGGGGGGGGGGGGGGTCAGAGAGGGGTACCGCCTGATATGTGCAGCCGGGGAGCGCCTCTATTAGCCGGCGCGGGTCCTGTTGCCGCGCCGGCTAATTAAGCCTCTAAATGCAGCTGTCAAACCTGATAGCTGCATTTCGAGGCTTTGCCATCGGACGGATTAGTTCTTCTGGCCGGGCCGGGACTCAGCGTCGCAATGACACTGATCCCTGCTCGGCAATACAATGCACTGGCATTGAGCAGGCCAGTGCAATGTTTCACCGATCTAATCGATCTTTGCTGTGTATATACACAGCATTGATCTCTATGAGAGTGTATATACAAGACTTCTAGCAAAAAAATTGACTCAAAAAAATTTCAAAGTGCAAAATTGCACATTTTTGGTCGCATCAAATCCAGAAAAAATGTAATAAAAAGCAATAAAAAAATTGCATATGCGCAATCATGGTAACATGTTATGACGCAAAAAATGACACCTCACACAGCCCCATAGACCAAAGGATAAAAGCGCTATAAGCATTGGAATTGAGCGATTTTAAGGAACATATATTTGTTAACAATGGTTTGAATTTTTTACAAGCCATCAAATAAAATAAAAGTTATACATGTTATATGTCGTTGTAATCGTAACGACTTGAGGAACATGCATAACAAGTCAGTTTTACCCCAGGGTGAACGGCGTAAACATGAAACTCCCTGAATTAAAAACAATTTTTTTCAATTTGACAGCGCAAATTATTTCCCGGTTTCGCAGAATATTTTATGGGAAAACAAAGTCTGTCATTGCAAAGTGCAATTGGTGTCACAAAAAATTAGGAGTTAGTTATTGGGTCTCTAGATGAAAAAATGCAAGTGCTATGGCCTTTTAAACATAAAGTAGAAAAAGCAAAAGTGTAAAAACAAAAATTGGCTTTGACCTCAAGGGGTTAAAAAAGAATTATCAGCAGGTTAAACTAATCTAACCTGCTGATAGCTCCCTATTGCACATGATGCACTTAGGATGAAGTTATGTCTTTTTCCTTCATCCTCTGTGCTGTGTTCATGCTATTTCCAATCCTGTGGCCAGTAAGGCTGCTTAGAGCACTGATCTGCCCCATCCGGCCCGCCCCTTCTAATGATTATCAGTGGAGCAAACTGGCCAGAGCGAGCTAGATTAGTGCTCTAGGAGAGGTAGCCTAGACCCATTGGAGGTGGTGTTGACAGAAGCATACTGTCTGTGGTGAGCTCCATGCTGGAGAATAACTCCCATCCCATGCATGAGACTTTGCTAGCATTAGGTAGTATTGTCAGTGAACGACTGGAGAAGGAAATATTTCCTCCCTGCTGTTGTTAAGCTGTACAGCCAGCACGGACCTAAATGGAGATCATTCCATACAGAGAACTAAAATGTTTTTTAAGCTTGTGATGTCCCTTCTACTTCTGTATCTTCTTACCTTTTTACCTATACCTACTGTCGCTGTAATGCCTTTTCCTTGGAGCTTTTTGCATTTGTATTATCTACACACTGAATTTCCCCATGGCTATGTGCAGCCGGTGGCACTGCAGCTATGAGCGGGTGCAGATGATCGCCCAAACCCACTAATTAAGATAGTTAAATGCAGCTGTCATAACTGACAGCTGCATTTAAATGTACGTTGTAGCCCCAGTGGACTAGTGATGGGATCTCTCCCCATGACAGAGACTATCATAAACTTCCAACTAACATCTGGACAAGGGCATTTTTGTTTGAAATAAAAAAAAATCCATACTATCTCTTTAATTATGTTATTTATGTAGTTATGTAGGTAGTGCCAACGTATTCTGAAGTGCTGTATAAAGAATGTCTTTCAGTCTTTTCCTCATTTGGGCTCACAATATAAATTCCAACTTTCAACTTAACATGTCATTATGTTAGAAACCTTCTAACTAAAAAAAAAAAAATCCAATTATTTACAAAGTTTTCTTCACAGGACAAAGACTGGATCCTTGAAAATGTTAGAAGATCACAACCCAATTATAATGGAAATACAATACTGCTGTATACACTGATAACACAATGAATTTCAATGAAGTAAAGAGACAGAGACATAAAACACTTTTTTTTCATCAAAACTGCTATATTCATATGAGGCTGAGGACTCCAAGCTGATTAGCATTTGAAGTTTGTCAAAACAGCATAATGAAATTTAGGAGGTAGAAAGAACGTAAATAAAGTGGAGTAGCGTACATATACTGTAGAGGTTTCATCCCCAACCTTTACAGGATGGTTTAGAAAGCCAGAGAAACTAAAGAGACTGATTTGGGTCTAAAAAAGAAATCTAAGGAGGACCAGACAGAAGTGATTTAAAAAGATAAGATTTATTGACAGATAAATCAATGTATGTGCATAGTGCAAACCAGCACAAAGTAACACATTTTTACAAAAGGACTCCCATTAAAAAATTATCTTCTGGCAGTTTCTGCCCCATTCATTATGTGGGTGGAGAGGGGCCGTGGAAAGTTTATTAACATTTGCATCCAAATAGTAAAAAAATTAGGCCTAAAATCTATGTCAGTTATGAGCTGGCATAGATTTTTAAGCAGCTTCTCTTGATAAATCCAGCGGCACGAACCCGTGTGTGTGTGTGTGGGGGGGGGGGGGAGGGGTTAATTCCTGGTTTCTGAAATGTTTTGAGTTGCTTTCTAATTCTGACCTGACCTGTTTCTGATTTACAATTCAATTTTGCCCTCTGAATTTCATAATATGTGCTGTGTCAAGTCTGTTTTGTATTGTGGCTTGCTGCCCAGTGTGTTCTGTTATTGCCAAGCCTGGTGGCTGTTACCCATAAACCACTGTGCCTATTACTAATTACCCTGGCAAAATTATCAACTTAGTTCATAAAGATATAGTATAACAAGGTTAAAGTATGGTGATTATTATTATTATTAGGGATTTACAGTACTAGGCTTTGCTAGGCTTGGCGATTGGCTTGTCAGCCGGCTGCTTTTGAACTCTGCTCTGCTCTGTGCCACTCCACTCTGGGTGCCTGGAAAAGCTGGATGCAGTCAATTAGGATATACTTAAATAAACCAGAAAACCCCACCCACAAAAGCATATACTATGTGATGGAGAATGAAACAGAGAAAAACTCAGATTTAAAGCAAATGTACCAGCAATTTTCCACATAGATAGCACGGTGTCGGGCACTAGCTAAAGCTGAAGTACTTGAGGTGGGCTGGCCTGTCCCCGCTGGGAGGACACCCTCGCCCCTCTGTTACGCTACTCCCTTAAATTCACTGGAACTGCATCACAAAGGGGCGGGGGTTTCCTCCCCCTGGAGGCAGGCCGGGCTGCCTCCAGAGCTTTAGCCCTGGCCGTTGCCTGGGAATAGAATGACATTCTATGTGAGAACTGGACCGCGGTTCAAAAAAAGGACCACAACACTGGTTTCCCCGAGCCATTCTATCAATGTGAAAAACTTAAAGTGAATGTACTTCTGGTACATTCGCTTTAAGGAAGCTTTACAATGACTGTATGAAAAGAGTGTCAGATTTTTCAACTTTAAGTTGGAGAATATTTCCCCACTCTACTGTATAAAAAATAATATGGGGCAAATAATGTGTTAAAAAAAATTTGCTGAATCTGCACCTCCGACTTTTTTTCCCAAGACATGCATACATATCAACACTATTTTTTCCCAAGACATCCATACAAAGTGCAAGATGCAAACCATGCATGCATCTCTTGGGGTGTTTAAAGCATATCTGTTTTTATAACTTTCAAAATATAAATCAGCAGGGGAAGTAAAAAAAAGCATGTTCGCAATTTACATTCATTATTTTTCTTTAGTTATCATCGAACACATGGCACTTCCTGTGTTGTAACTCTTTTTTTTTCTCCAAAGAGTCTATACACAGGAATTCCAACGTTTCATAGGTCATTTAAGTGCTTAGAGAAAACGCAGTCATTTGATTGATGACAGGTAAGCTGTCCCAAGCAAGGGAGTGGGATACTCCCTGATGGGGAATAGGAGTTACCCTCCAACCCTTGCTTTGGTCAATCTGAAAAAACCTCAATGCACCCTAACGCTAGGTTCACACTCTGTATCTGTGCGGCTGTATTGCGGACGGTAAATCATCGGCCAGATTTTTCCGGTTCATGCGTACGCTGGAAAGTATACGATATACGGCTGCACAGTGCACACTATGTATGAATCTACGGCCCGATCGTAAATGGACCCGTAAAAAATGAACAAGACCATTGTTTGTGGATTGACAGGCGGTTCGTACGGAGTACTTCAAAAATAGCCGGCAATGATGCCGAATGGCGATGCCTCTAAAAGTTAATATATTAAATTAATAAAATACATTTTCTTTGTAATAAAGTCCCTTTCGTTGTACAATAATTTAATTCTAACGAATCCATCATTGTGCAATTAAATATACTGTGAAAATAAATATATATATATATATATATATATATATATATATATATATATATATATAAATAAAGCATTCTGTACTAATCATCACTTTACTTTAATTAAAACATCAAATGTTTTTTCTAATTAGGTTATCACAATAGCATTATTAGAAGAAACATTTAGAATTATATGTGCGCTCAGCTGATTGGCTGATCGGCTGAGCGCACATATAATTAGCGGGTCCGCAGCACAGTGACTTCATTGTGCTGCGGACCAGCAAAGAGGACACATCGGGGTGAGTATAAAGCTTTCCCCACCCCCTCCCCAGCACTGCACCCCTCCCAGCAAGGAAGGGGGGTCACTTAACCCCTTCCTTGCTGGGATGGGTGCAGTCTGAAATCAGTTTGGCCCCCAAGGGGTTAAGGGGGATGCAATACATCCTCCCTTAACCCCTTGGGGGCCAGACTGTAAGCAGCGATCTGTAAAGATGCTGCATACTGTAAGGAGCACAACACCGCTCACAATGATGGGTGTTGTGCTCCTGTTTGTGTGTTTTTTGTGTGTTTCTCCCTTTTTGTTTTTCAGATATCAGTATCCTGTGGATTACGTCGGATTCCGTGGACTACGTCGATGACCAGCGGTTGTTTGTTGTTTTTTTTTTATAAAATGGTCATTGAGGGGTGTGGGGTGTTTTTATTTGAATAAAAACATTTTTTAACTTGTGTCTTGTCTTTATTTCTTTACTTTATAGACTTAGTAGTGGAAGCCGTCTAATAGACGGAATCCATTACTAAGTCGGGGCCTAGTGTTAGCCGGTATAAAATGGCTAACACTAACCCTTCATTATTACCCCAGTACCCAATGCCACCAGGGGTACTGGGAAGAGCCGGGTGCCAGTGGTCCCGGAGCGTCAAAATTGGCGCTCCTGGACCGGGCGGCAGCAGGCTGGTAAGATTTAGGCTGGGGAGGGCCTAAACCAATGGCTCTTCCCACCCTGGTGTTACCAGGCTGCTGTCGTTTGGTTTTTAACCCGGCTGGTTATAAATATAGGGGGGACCCTATGCGTTTTTTTTTTTTTTTTTAATAAATAAATAAAAAAAAAACGCATAGGGTCCCCCCTATTTTTATAACCAGCCGGGTTAAAAACCAAACAGTCTGGCCCCCAAAGGGTCATCCCCCCTTAACCCCTTGGGGGCCAGACTGATGTCAGACTGCACCCATCCCAGCAAGGAAGGGGTTAAGTAACCCCCCTTCCTTACTGGTATGGGTGCAGTGCAGGGGAGGGGGTGGGGAGAGCTCTATACTCACCCCGATGAGTCCTCTTCGCTGGTCCGCAGCACAATGAAGTCACTGTGCTGCGGACCCGCTAATTATATGTGCGCTCAGCCGATCAGCCAATCAGCTGAGCGCACATATAATTCTAAATGTTTCTTCTAATAATGCTATTGTGATAACCTAATTAGAAGAAACATTTGATGTCTTAATTAAAGTAAAGTGATGATTAGTACAGAATGCTCTATTGCCGGCAATATGAATTAACGGCTTACTGGAGCTTCCTGTACTAATTAATATTTAATTAATAAAACACATTTTTGTTGTAGTAAAATCAGTTTCATTGTTCAATAATTTAATTTAAACGAATCCATTATTGTGCAATTAAATATACTGTCAAAAAATAAATATATATATAAATATACATTTATTTTTATATATATATATATATATATATATATATATATATATATATTTTAACAGTATATTTAATTGCAAAATGATGGATTTGTTTAAATTTAATTATTGAACAATGAAAGGGACTTTATTACAACGAAAATGTGTTTTATTAATTTAATATATTAACCATGAGAGGCATCGGCATCGGCATACTGCAGAGGATCGCAAACCCCGGTAATAGCAATTCATGTAAACTGTTTCCCTGCTTTCCCAGAGGTGTTTGCATCACTTTCCTAAGATTTTATTTGTTATTTTTAGTTGAACCAGATTTCCAATGAATGACCGTATGTTTTCAGCCGCATGTCTATTTTTTCCTACGGCCGTAGTTTCAGCCGCACATTTCCAGCCGCATAAAAAATACAGCCGCACACATACATAGTGTGAACATAGCCTAATGGTGCATTCATATGTCGCTCCAAGGCTGCTGTGTAAAACCATGTTGGATTTGACCCTTTAGTTGCTGCCTGATGGACACTTCAGTGTCGGGCTTTTGGGTTTCTTCCTCTGGTGACTTGAGGAAGTCACTCATTATTGACTGGAGGCTGAAGTGGCTATTGCTGCACCCCCCACCTCCTCTACCAGACCAAGGTCCTCATGACCTGTTGGCATTGCCGGCTGGCATTGTTGCTGATAAGCCTCTGTGCTGTGTAAACGACTGTGCTGTGTAAAAAAATTTCTGATGGAAATGAGGGTCAACCAGGGTTGTCAGCCAGTACTTATCCCTCCTGTGCATGTCCTTTACACGTGTGTTGCAGTGCAAACACTCCAACAAGCACATGGCCACATGGATGAGGTTCACTGAGTGCCTTTCCTCACTCATGTCCTCTGTATAACTCCAGGGTACGCTGGGGTCATCCTCTTCTAAAACAGATTCCTCCATCTGCTCTGGTTTTTCCAGGCCAGAGATGCTACCCATTAGTGTTTGGAACACCTAGCTGTATACCTCCTCCTCCACCACCAGTTCATCTATTTTCAGGCTCAGATTGATATCATAGACGGTCGCACTCCTCTCGGCTATGATGTTCGTCTTCAGGTCTTCAATGTTGCAAAGCATGGGGAAGACATCATTCACACCTTAGACGTTGCAGCTGACCAATAGAGTAGCTTCCTTGAATAGTACCAGCAATCAACAGACATCAAGCATCATCTGGAAATTACTGACCTGCGAGAAGCTGCTGGAATGCATGACAAGAAAGTCAGAAACTGCCAATCTCTTATGGGACAACTGATTCAACATGTGGAGGGATGAGTTTCACCTAGCTAATGGGCCATTCCATTATTACGGGTGTTACATTTGCACAGATTAAAATGTATATATAAATTAGAAGGACATATATTCCATTTTTTAATGGTATATACAGATGCATCTTAATGTATATTTTTAACTTATGTGGTGAAATTGCAGTTTCTTTTTAAAATAACAGTTTAAAAAAAAAATTAACTATGAAAAAAAAGACCTAGCATCCTGACAGGAGTAAGAAGAGCTCCAAACTCTGCTAACTGGACAATAATTATGCTTAGGTTTTTTAGTGGTTGAAGTTAAGATCCCATACTATAATATAAGATATTTATTTTTATTTCATAATGTAAACATTTTTATACAAAAACATAATTAGACTGTTATGGGTGTTACATAAAATGTTATGGGTATTACATAGTACAAATGTTTTCAGTCTCCTGTGGTTTCTAAATGTAGTACTCTCAATTTTAGACACATTTAAGCCACTGATCGCCCTTTAATATGTTTTTAAAATATTTAGGAGTGTGGAAAGTTTTTTTAAACACATTTACTGGAGGAAAAAGTTTTTTTTTTTTTTTACATTTAATTGTTAGTGTTAAGGCAATACAAATCCCATTTACAGGGCCAGAAGGATAAAAAAATATGTCATATTAGTACACACTTCTCCTTCTTCACACATTCTTTGTCTTGTATGAGAGTCACAACTTCAATTAGCCAACTGGATTATAAGGCAAAGCAAGGACTGCAGTCACACCCCTCCTCCAGCTCTAATTGTGGGAATTAACAGAAAGCAGGTAGAAGCCACTTCTCCCTTTGTCCCCAATTTAGCTGTTTGATTTCTCAATCCCACAGGTATTCCCCGCCAGCAAGAATAGTGGTCAGTCATATAATATTGGCAGCTTGGTTACCATAGCAAAAACATGGAAACTTTTCTCAACTCCTAATGTTAGTGAGACTCTTAGATAGCTCAATCAGTCTTATCAAATGGAACTTTCTTATGCATGGAAAACTAAACATTATCCCTTAGTTAAGTCTCACTGGGCACCATCGTCTGAATATATCACTAATACCCATTTCTCTTAAGTTGCTGTAAGCAGGCTTATTCTCTGAATTCGATGAATTGTTTACCACTATATATGGAATACAGTTACTCCACTTACTATTACATATGCTTAAAGGGGTTATCCAGCACTACAAAAACATCACTTCTTTTGCCCTACTCATGTCTCTAGTTCAGGTGTGGCTTGCAATTAAGCTTCATTTACTTCAATGGAACCGAGTTTCAAACTCCACCCAATCTGGAGACATGAGTGGTGCAAACGTGACCATGTTTTTGTAGCACTGAATAACCCCTTTAACAGCTCCTTGAAGTGTAAATAAACTGCTCTGACTGCTCCTGAAAATACCATTTTATGGTGTTTGTGGCTATATTACATCATCAGGCAACCAGTTTTTTTTTTTTTTTTACTTAATATTATCTCTTGTATTATATGTATTTTTGTTCTCTCTTATATTTATATTACATTTTTATGACTTTTTTCTAACTATATTTTATGGTCAATATGAAGTTTATTGTTTGTTGCTCTTTTAAGGTCCTGTGTGACCTTATGTTATTTGCATTTTAAACTTAACCATCAATTTAACATATTTTCCAAAAGCGAAGCCTTATTTATTTTTTATTTTTTTTGTTTGTTTATTTTGCTACTGTTTGAATGAAAATGTTGTGGGGAAAAATCATCACATTTTGCTTAAAATTTGTAAATTACCACTGCTGAAAACAATGGTGATTGGGTTGAATAAAAATATCCATAAAAATACTAGCCTAGCAGAAGTAGAATGGCTTTAAACATATGCATGTTTGTGTTACGAGTGTGAATGGTAACACCTGTAACAGCACATGTGTAACACCCATAATACTGAATTAAGGATTAAAGATATGTAAAAATCTTAAACGATTTAATATTGTTAACTGGCACATCCATAACCTTACTTTCAACAAAGGGTTTTGTTAGAGTACAGCATAAACTTCTATCTTTTTTGTTACGGGTGTTACAAGCTGCGGTTGTTTAGTATTTAGTAGAAGTATAATAATGAAGAAAGTATTAAAATTTCCAGTTAGATAAAATATGTAGATGTTATAACAATGTTCAGTCTACTTCCTTTCTAAATTCAGAACAATAAACCGTTGTTAAATAGCTACAACATTCAGCTCGAAATACCCCCCCCCCCCAAAAAAAAAAAAAAAAAAAAAAAGATCCATTATCACTGGGGTCATGCTGTTCAGACACCCCAAAAACAGGTAATTTTTTTTCTTCCAGATATTTGTCATGACCTATCAAAAATATGTAGATTTAACAGTGAAGGTAAAGTTATAAAATTAATAATTAAAAAAAAAAAAACGTTTTGAAATGTTCTTGCCGTCTACATTTATACTAAATCTTGGGGAGGGCATTCTGTGCCACATACGAGAAGTGGGTACATACTTTCATTGTCATCTTAAGGAAATCCTTCAGTCCTGCAAAGGAGTAAAAGAATGTATGCACAATGAGGTTCTGCACGTGAGCCATACATGGAGCATGTACTGCAGTGCCAAAACTATGTTCCTACCATTGTCTGCCACTGCGGTGGTAACCTTCAAATCCTGAGGGGTTAGACCCTTGGAAATGTCGTCCTTCATCACCCAAAGAAGTTCCTGCTCAGTGTGGCTGCGTTCACCCAGACTGTTAGGGTGAAATACAGCTTGACAGCGCTGGGCTTGGTGGTGTTGGTACACCACAGGGACAGGGTGTACAGTGGCATGATGACCGGTTGAGGTAGTGGAGCCAAACAATGAGATCTACATATATTCAACATGCTGAAATCTTGGAGGAGATAGTGGTGTGACCTCCGTTGCTTCTTGTTGCTGCTGCAGTTCTCCCAGAAAGTCATTTATCCAGTGGGCAGTAATGGACATATATGTCCTCTGGCCAAAGCTCAAACTCCAAGGGGGAGATTTATCAAAGGGTGTAAAATTTAGACTGGTGCAAACTGCCCACAGCAACCAATCACAGCTCATCTTCCAGTTCTGGTAAAAGAAAAGAGGAGCTGTGATTGGTTGCTTTGGGCAGTTTGCACCAGTTTAAATTTTACACCCTTTGATAAATCTCCCCTCATATGTCCACATTTAGGTGCACCCGATGAGAGACAGAGAGATGCAAAGAGCCGCCTACCTTCTTCTGCAAGTATGCTATTCACCTTGTTGGCAAAGAAATGGCGACTTGACACTCTCCATCTCAGTTGTGCAAAAGCCATAGGGTCCTTATGGCTTCAACTAACTGGAACTGGAAAGACTGCAGGGCAATAGCCTTCTGTGCTGTTGGGAGGTTCTACAAGTACTTCTATTTCCTGGTAATGGTTTCCAAAAGCGACTGCTGTCTAAACAGTGGTGTTTGGTCACTATGGCCCATAGAGGAGGCAAATGGTAGAAGTCAAGGACCGACTGCTTTGAACCGAGGCAGCAGAATCCTGGCATGGAACGATGGATTGTGCAGTTGTAGCTCTAGCAGTTTGTTTTTTCCAGAAAGACATGGCGTGGGGGTCCCACTTCTTCCAGGTAGTGGGATGGTGGCACTCCGTAAGCTGAAGCATAGAAATGGTGCCTGGGTTTGAACCCGAACCCAGATCATTTTATAGTACAATCCCGTACTTTTGCCTGAAGCTGCCCCTGTCTGGCTCTTCTGATTGCTTTGGGGCCTGTAAACTACGGGAGTCTTAACGCTCCCTTCCAATTGTTGACTGTCAAGACATCAATTCAAAAGAGCCTCTTTATAAAGCGGCTGTGACTCTGAGGGGGAGTGTTAGGCTGGCCAGGAGTACTGACAAGGTCTGAGACACCACATGAGATGGGGCAAAGGAATCATCCTGTGCTTGAAATGAAATGGTGGTGACACTACTCCGGGATAACCCTTCTGATGACTGCTGTCTCCGGGATAGGCTACCACCTGCCGTAGAGCTGGAATTTTTAAGGATCCAGTCAACTATACCAGCCTGGCTGGTATTCACCTACCCACTTGGTGTAATAGGAAGCTGAAACCTTTCTCCAATATAGTGGGAATCACCACTCACACGAGGCTGTGTTCCACTGGGACCACCTAGTGTGCCTCTTTGGCCACTGACACTGGCTAAAACCTAAATAGGGCCAAATTTTTAAGCATGCTTGGACATATTGCTGTTTTTGACAATTTTAGAGGGAGCCAAATATTTTTTTTTTTCCAGATGGGGGATAGTGTCACTGGCTTTACAACACCCACACACTGTTTTAATTGGACACTGGCTTAACAGAACCTACAGACTGGTTTAAATGGACACTTGCTTAATAGCACACCTCCATGAAGTGTCTCACACTATATACTGGGTAAGGGGGAGGTCCCTACTATTGATGATCAAACAGTAAAATGTTCGAGTTTGAGTCGAACCTCGAACAGTAGTGGTGTTCGGATTGAAGTTCGACTCGAACTCAAACCCCATTAAAGTCAATAGGAGATGACGGTTACCCACCTTTTCAATCATCTTGTATAGTAGTCAGCATAATGGAGGTCACACAGCTTTCCTAGCATCTTGTATAGTAGGCAGTATAATGGCGGTCACCCAGCTTTCCCAGCATCCCGTATAGTAGTCAGTATAATGGCGGTCACCCAGCTTTCCTAGCATCTTGTATAGTAGTCAGAATAATGGCGGTCACCCAGCTTTCCTAGCATCTTGTATAATGGCAGTCACCCAGCTTTGCTAGCATCTTGTATAGTAGGCAGTACAATGTCGGTCATCCAGATTTCCTAGCATCTTGTATAGTATTCAGTATAATGGAGGTCACACAGCCTTCCAGCATCTTGTATAGTAGTAAGTATAATGCAGGTCACCCAGCTTTGATATTGGAAAGATGGAAAGCTATGGGTTGTCTATTTTTTTTTTTAATGCAACAAATGATTTTTGGGGGGATACCCCTTATAAAGTGCTTATAGCTTTATTGCCAGTTTGCTTAGAAAGTGAAAAGTTTTAGCTCTATGAGCCTTTGTCAAGCATATAACATACCGTAGTTATACAAGTCGCCATTTTATATTACAAATACCCAATCACCAGGGAAATACAATTAAAAATTGTCTAATCAATGCAGAGTAGGCGTGAAAATAATATGTAAACAAATCATTACTAAACCACATCCGTGGACTAATTGCATTTACATTAGTCATCACATTCCATGATTCAATGTCTCTATTCAAACCTAATATTCCACCTTATAAACAGCATGCGATCCTCCTGGCAACAGTACTGCGGATCATCATGATCTCTCATGCTGGCTCAGGCACTCGGTTTGTAAACAACTCCACGGAGGTTATGCGCGGTCGACCACATGATAGGGGGATTCACAGCGTCATCAAGATCACATGTGGCTTCACCACCCACGTTGGCTTCTTCCATAGGGAACACACTCTCATCGTCTTGGTTACTCAATACAACTTCATCTCTAAACACCTATGCTTGCAGACACCATTCCATTCACTGAAGCAGCAGACCAAAATGTTCCGTGTCCATAGGCTTTGAATTTATTAATATAGCAGAGTGCAATCAAGCACATCCGCCTAATCGTCTCTTATAGCAGCAGGGCAATTTACCCATAGTCGCTTGCTTATTCCGGAGCTTAGGCTTCACCACGTCTCTTACATCAATGTCCTTGGTCATGCAGCACAGGACCCACACATATTGCATGTATGTCGCAAGTGGATGTTCACATTGTGAAAAAACAGCAAAGTGTAATTTTGTATAATAATCAATAAAAATGCAGGATGGAGAGGAAAGCAACAGTTAGTATTTATTAGAACATGCAGCCTGGCAGGTCTGCAAATCAGATGATCTGTATAAAAAAAACGTCTCTGTAAGATATAGAAAAATGATACAGCGTGAAAATCTATTAAAAATGATGGAGCATATATACTAAGAAACAGATTAGGTGTATAGTTAGTCAAACACATTGAGATTTAATTCCTGATTGATACCCCTGGGCCACATGCAATCTAGTGTACTTATCCATCTTGCCTCCTTTTGCTTCAATAGCTTTTCCCTGTCACCTCCCCTTCTTAATGGAGGAACACTATCAATGACTCTAAACCTAAACTGGCTCACAGAATGCCCTGCTTAAATAAAATGTTTCGCTACAGGGTGTTCTGTTTTTTTCAAACGAATCATGCTTTTGTGATTGTTCATTCTTACTTTTACCTCAGTTATAGTTTCACCCACATAACATAAGCCACATGGGCACAGAATCATTTAAACGCAATATCTGTGGTATTCTGCCGCTATATGCATTATAAACAGATACAAACGGGATTCTTTTATTACCCGTAGACTTCTCCCTAGGCACCAATGTCTGTGCCCTAGTGCAGGGCCATTTCTAGCACTGTGCAGGCCGGGCTACTGCACGGGGCGCTGACAGCTAGGGGGCGCCCTTCCTCACCACACACAGCAGCAGTGACATTGTCCAGGGCAGCAGACTCAGACTTCAGTGCGCCCCCACACACAGCACCCGGCTCCTGGGGGGCTCCTTTGTGGCCTGTGACTTCAGGGAAGAGTATACAGGAGGCAGCGGGGGCTTCTGGTTGTCCCCCCCCCCGGTTCTGCTAACGATCTATGACACAGGCAGCAGTTCCCATGTGACAGAGTCTCCTCCCCCGACCCGGCCTGGACGCACCAGAAGAGAAGCTTCCTGTAAGTCCTGCTGCTCTCTTCTATTGATGAGTTGGGGGCAGGGACGGGGAGTCACTGTGGGGAATCAACAGTGCAGTGTCCTGGTTGTATGTGAGTGGGGGAGGGGGGCTATAGGCAGCTTTATTCCCCAGAGCCTATACTTTTTCCCTATCAGGCACCAGGCCAGTGCTGGAGGGGAGGCTGCAGCTGTAATGTCTTTTGGCCTGGACTGGGGATTATCTCTGCAGGTAATTGCTGCTGCTAGGTTTACTTCTCGGTTTGTGCTGTCCATGCCCCCTTAAGACCCCCCCCCCCCCCCCTTCCATTGCCACCTTATGAAACTTCCCATCATCCCTTCCCCTTAGCCCACAAGGCTCTGCAGCTTTAGTCAGGACAAGGGGGTGGGTTAATAGTATAGGACCTCTGGCTGATGATTTAACCCTTACTAGACTGCACCTAGTGCATTAAGTCCAATATATTTGTGTGTATAGACTACAATGTGCATAGGTATGTATTATATTCTGAATCTATGTTATGTATAGTGTGCTGTTTGTGTTCTATGTATGTGTGATGTCCATACTGTGTAATATACAAGTATAGTGTATATATACAGTATATATAAATATATGCAAGTACGCATGCAAGTATGCATTCTTAGGCTATGTTTACACTACGTAAGCTACGTATTAATCACGGGCATCTTTGCCGATTTGCAACAACGGCTGTGATTACTATGCAGCTAGCGTAGTGCTGCCTAGTATACACTTCGGCCGGGATCCCTAGCGGGCTGTGAGAAACTGACTTCAGTAAATAGCGTCCACAGAAAACCCAGTCTTTGTAGAATGTTTAGCTGCTGAAACCGTCTATTATTTTGGCGCATGAAACAAGCAGGGAGCCGGGAACTAGTCATCTGTGCTGTTACTAGTCACGGCTCTCTGGCTGTCAGCGAGCTCTGCGGGATGACTGACAGGAAAGAGGTCAGTTAGAAGCCTCTCTGTCAATCATCGCAGAGCGCATTTTTTTTTTTACGTACACAAAAATTCAGTCTACCACGTTTTTGTGTATGTTAAAAAAACAGATGCATTTTTTTTCACCATCGAAAATTGGATCAAAACAGATGCACACCAATGCATCCATTTTTCCATTCATTTTTTACATCCCTTTTTTGGAAAAACAGATCCCAAAAACGTAGTGTGAACCCAGCCTTAGTAAATTCAGTAGGATCTGCACCAGTTTCAAAGGTGGTGTGCCATGATTTACACCTGTTTGCAGGCATAAATCATGATAAACCAATGCACCCGGGACCCTTCAACCACAACAGCTGAAAACACTACAAATCCCAGCATGTACTCACTGGCCACAGCCCTCAGAATATACTGGAAGTTGAAGTACAAATGAACAGACACCTCAAGGTGTCCCACAAACTACAACTCCTAGCATTCCCTGAGAGCTTCATAAGTGTAGGGCATTATGAGAGTTGTAGTTGTTATTCAAGAAAGCTGTGATGTCTGTAAGTGTCTGGCAGCATCAGCCCTGCCAAGAATTGGGGGGGCACCTTTTTCAGAGTAGCCCTGTTGCCAAGATGGCCTAGAAACTGCCCTGCCCTAGTGGTTACCTGTAATCATTCTTTATGTCTATCCAGTATCCTCCTGGGATAACCTGTAGTTTATCATCTGAGATATACACCATTGTGTCCAAAGATTGTAACTCACTCTTGGATGGCAGCGGTCATATGACAGGTCATGTGACAGAAGCGGTCATGTGACAGAGGGGTGTCGCATATTCAATGACGCTCTTGACAGCTTTGGCGTGACGCAGTTAATGAATCTAATAGGTGTATAAGGTAAGTATACGTTTGATGAGGTCCCAATGAGACCGGAGGTGATTGGTAATGCATGACTTGATGTTTGGGGCGGATCTATACTTTAAAGGATGGAGTACACATATAAAAGACAGCTTATAGAGGTAGCCAGAGTTGCCTGTTTTTCTCCTGATGACTTTCCTGTTGCAACAAAACATGTAGAGAGGAGGCACACTGTTGTTGTTTTAAATAGCATCCATCCAGTATGAGCTCTCTAATTCTGGCATAGTAACTGCAGGCTATGCTCAAATATAGATAGGAGGATAATTATATCTCCAACAGATAGTGATATTGAGCTAACACACTGGGTGTATTGTGATTTTTTTTAACAGTTTACCTATTATTTTAATAAATATTGAATAAAAGTTATATTTTATTTATTGGGGGGTTGTGTGTAAAAAAAAGGGGTTTTTTACCCTAGGCCTAGGCCTGAGGGTTTAGTGAATTGTAAAATTTAGACTGGTGCAAACTGGCCACAGCAATTAATCACAGCTCAGCTTCCAGCTCTGATGAAAGGAAAGAGGAGCTGTGATTGGTTGCTGTGGCCAGTTTGCGCCAGTCTAAATTTTACACCCTTTGATAAATCTCCCCCTTAGTGTGAATAAGAAAATAATGGCATTCACCTAGCTTTCCTAGCATCTTGCATAACGGCAGTCACCCAGCTTTGCTAGCATCTTGTATAGTAGGCAGTATAATTGCGGTCACCCAGCTTTCCAAGCATCTTGTATAATATGCAATACAAGGCTATGTTCAAACTACTTAAAAGTACGGCCGTTGTTTCCATCGGCAATAACGGCCGTACTTTGTGCGGAGGGGAACATAGCCTACTGTTCTATGGGATCCCCACCGGAGCGTATACACATCGACATGTCAGTTTTCTGAATTGCGGCCGTAGGAAACCCTGTCAGTTCACACAATGATGCACCCGCATCAGAACACTACGGCTATAAAGATCATCCGACCGGTACTGCAGTACCGGCCGGAATGATCTGTGCAGAGACCGGCTGTTCCGTGACCCAGCCGGGGTCACAGAACGGCCGGTCGTTTACGTGTGAACATAGCCTAATGCCGGTCACCCAGCTTTCTTAGCATCTTGTATAGTAGTCAGTATAATGAAGGTCACCCAGCTTTCATATTGGAAAGATGGAAAGCTATGGGTGGGCTGTTTATAAATGTAAACAATGTTTTTTGTGGGGATACCCCTGTAAAAATTTCACTTTTTGCCATTGAGAAAGATTTAGCAACAGAGAGAACATTAATACACTGTATATATATGACAATAACAAACGGTATATTTGAATGGTATTTCACCCCCAAGACTGACAAAAAAGAACATTTACCTAAGCATCTCCTATGTATGATTGATAGATGCGTATGACAGATGGGAAGACTTTTTTTATACTATAATTCATTAATAAAAACTTACAAAAATAGACTTTTGGGCACTGAGTGTGAATAAGAAAATAATGGAGGTCACCCAGCTTTACCAAACCAAAGTATTGCTGTCTATGGAGAGTGAAATGCTATCTAAGTAAGTCTATGCTTCTCCCTAAGTCCCTGGGCTTGTCCCTAAGTCCCTAAGCTTGTCCCCAAACTTGCTTTACCCCCCCCCCCCCCACTAACTAAGTTAAATAGCAGCATGCAAGCAGACAGACAGACAGAGAGCAATCTGTACAGCACAATGAGTAAGCAGAAAATGACGCCCAGAACACATCACAGTGATACTGTATATATATATATATATATATATATATATATATATATATATATATATATATGATATGGTCATGTAAGTTTAGCAGACAATGAGACCTTTACGCCTCAGCAATGACATTTCTGACACTTCTATATGCTCTGCACTGATTGGCTGGCAAAAAGGTGCTCGAATTTGAACTCAAAAGAACAGTAAAAAGTTTGGTTTGAGCTTGAAAAAAACGAGATGTTCGACTCGAACTTAACTTTTCTCAATCAGTTAGATCAACACTAGTGCTGAAATCACAGTGGGGCTTGCAGGTGATTGGACAACTGCAAGGGATTATGACTAAGTGACAGTCCTGTAAGTAAACATTTGTGTCCGCCATGTTTAGCAAATTTTTAACGTTAATTCATTTCTCAATTTCGTTTCTTGATTCACCCATCTCAAATTAAAAGGCTGGCAGGGGGTGGTGGGGACATAAAGAGGAAGTTATAGTTACCCGTCCCCATGTCCCCACATTGCAAAGCCACCACTCACTGTCCCCTTTCAGTATTTTGTAGCTCCTGGTCCTGGGACACTTTTTTATTATGTCACATCCAGCACCTGATCATCCTGGATTTTTACATTTGTCCGCTGTACGCATTTAAGTAAACAGGGCTAAACTCCAGTTATGGTGTTAATTGGTCTTAATAAATAAATAAATAAATTAATTAATTAAAAAATACCCAATTTGGTAATTGATTTCGGATTCAGTTTTAATTTGAAAGCACATTCTGAATTAACAATACGTATTTGTTGGGCCAGGTACAATGTACTAGTGAGGGCAAGTCACTACCTCCAGCAGATGCACACATTTATTTTTATCAGAATGGGGCACCGTGAAATGTACATAGAAGAGCAGAGACTCCTTTCACACTGTAGGAATTCCTGCTCCTTGTGTAAGTTTAAACAGAAGTGAATCTCAAATGTGTAGAATTTTTTTCACTCAACTAGTTTATGATATTCCTGTTACAGCCTTCTTCTGTTTCAATTGGTTTTAATGTGTGGAGGTCTGAGACCCACACTGATTATGTCTCTGCGCCTTGTTTTCAGCAGATAAGTAGGGAACTTAGCAGCAGGCCACCCACCAATCCATCTCATAGCAATTCTGGTTGTATTATTATTTATGTCTAAATGTTGTTTATTTTATTAATTATAAAAAAAAATAATAATTGACAATTGAAAATAATTGACAACTTTTATATTTTATATCCAAGTCACTTAAGTTTTATATATGTTGTAAAAAATTATATCAATTTAACTTAAATTATATAACATGATAGCTACTCTTGGCCTCAAATTGCCTTTTCTTAGCCATCTGCTTAGGGATGACATGATGACGGTGCTGTCACTATGTGCACGAAGCATCTGCTATTACCTCTTTAGCTAACAATGTAAAATTGGGCATTGAATTATTCAGAACATTCTGGGGATACTAGACCTATAAACTTTATTTTTAATTACTAGTGTAAAAGCAGAATGCTGTAAATGTGCTGGTAGAAAACTTTCATTCTTTTTTGTCATTTTGTAAAAGGAATGTGAATGTTGTATTTACATGCATTTGAAAATATAAATGTATTCATACATACAGTATGTAAAATTATAAATAGAGGTGAAATAGTCTGTTTGGTATATTTTAATGGCACCTACAGATAAATCCCACTTGGGAGAGTGGTGGAGATATGCTTTGTGATATATTCAGAGGAGACTAGGTCACTGTGTAGGGATAAGGAGGAAGTAAACTTACCCAAATATATTTTGTCAGTGGTGTTATCTTGTAAGTCCCTCTGACTTTATAGTACGGGTGTTACTTATCACTAAATGGAAACTTTTAGCATGTTAGAAGCGTTCAACCTGCTGATATGTCTCTATAGCTCACAGAGAGCTCAGGATGAAGATATATTTTTCTTTTTTTTACCTTGTTCCTCTCAACCATTTTTGGCAACTGTGTTTATCTTAGATTTTTAAATGAGACTTGTCAGCAACTTACCTGCCGGGGCTCCAGAGTTTTCCTTAGCTTCTTCTCCAGCTGACGGCGCTAGGACACAGCTCCAACGGAGTCGGGTGATGTCAAGGAGGCCCGACGGTGTCCCTAGCAACCAAGGGAGCCGCGAGTCTCATGTCACTCGCAGCCGCCCGGCCACTCGGCCTGAAGTGCATCAGCTGCAATGTGGTTGGATTCAGGAGGCCAGACCAATCAGCTTTTCGTCCAGGCTCCTGATTAAGTATAAAGTAAAGTGCAAGCCAGCATGTTATCGATGGCTATTAGGTTAACTTCCTGGTCCCAGCTTCCCTGTCTATGCCTGCGTACCCAGTTCTTAATCCCTCTGTTTTGCCCGACTTGTTACCTGACCTCCTGCCTGACTATTGACTATCCGTTGTTCTTGCTGATTTTATACTGTGCTGCCTGTTTGGATTTGACTCGGCCTGTTGACTATTCTTTTATGTTTGTTCATCTGTCTTGTTCTGTGTGCACGTACTCAGTGTAGGGAACATCTCCGTGGTTGTCCATGGCTGCCTAGGGCTGACTGAGGCAAGTAGGCAGGGACAGTGGGTGGGTTCAGACTTAGGGCCCACTGTCTGGTTGTGTCTGTACCTTCCTGTCCTGATAAGACTACTACTCTCTGGGCACCGATCTGGCCTGGTTGGCCTGCCCATTCTATTTACATATCTAATAAACTACAAAGTTTCCAAAAACGATGCAGAGAATTAAGGTAAGAAAATTACCTTCATCCTCAGGACACTGTGAGCTAGAGGGACATATCAACAGGTTAGATATTACCCTTTAAAGGTGAAACCTTCTTTTCTCTAGGCACAATTGTGTCCCCTTGTCATAAATGCAATCCCAAGTATAAAAAGAATGCTAGAAACATGTTTGGACTATCCATTCATATATTTACACATTGGTAATTAATTGGTAATTAAAGAACCCCAAGTTTGATCTCCCCCACAGTGTTCAGACTGGGCTGAGAAGCCTATAAAACTTTCTCAGAGGCACTGCATGGGCTAAGGAATGCACTGAGCTTCACACAGGCACAGACCTGATAAGAAGAATGAGCAGTGCAATGGGACAAGAAACAGGCCACTGGAGCAATGATATTAAAATAAAAACTTACATAAGACAGAGTACATAAGGCAAGCGTCATACATACATATATATATATATATATATATATATATATATATATATATATATATATATATATATTATATATATATATATATATATTATATATATATATATATATATATATATATATATATATATATATATATACACATACACTACCGTTCAAAAGTTTGGGGTCACCCAAACAATTTTGTGTTTTCCATGAAAAGTCATACTTATTCACCACCATATGTTGTGAAATGAATAGAAAATAGAGTCAAGACATTGACAAGGTTAGAAATAATGATTTGTATTTGAAATAACATTGTTTTTACATCAAACTTTGCTTTCGTCAAAGAATCCTGCTTTTGCAGCAATTACAGCATTGCACATCTTTGGCATTCTAGCTATTAATCTGTTAAGGTAAGCTGGAGAAATTGCACCCCACGCTTCTAGAAGCAGCTCCCACAAGTTGGATTGGTTGGATGGGCACTTCTGGTGTACCATACGGTCAAGCTGCTCCCACAACAGCTCAATGGGGTTCAGATCTAGTGACTGCGCTGGCCACTCCAATACCGATAGAATACCAGCTGCCTGCTTTTGCTGTAAATAGTTCTTGCACAATTTGGAGGTGTGTTTAGGGTCATTGTCCTGTAGGATTGTAGGATGAAATTTGCTCCAATCAAGCTCTGTCTACTGGGTATGGCATGGCGTTGCAAAATTGAGTGATAGCCTTCCTTATTCAGAATCCCTTTTACCCTGTACAAATCTCCAACCTTACCAGCACCAAAGCAACCACAGACCATCACATTACCTCCACAAAGCTTAACAGATGGCGTCAGGCATTCTTTCAGCATCTTTTCATTTGTTCTGCGTCCCACAAACGTTCATTTTTGTGACCTCAAACTTGGATTCATCCGTCCACAACACTTTTTTCCAGTCTTCCTCTGTCCAATGTCTGTGTTCTTTTGCCCATCTTAATCTTTTTCTTTTATTGGCCAGTCTCAGATATGGCTTTTTCTTTGCCACCCTGCCCTGAAGCCCAAAATCCTGCAGCCGCCTCTTCACTGTAGATGTTGACACTGGTGTTTTGCGGGTACTATTTAATGAAGATGCCAGTTGGGGACCTGTGAGGCGTCTGTTTCTCAAACTAGAGACTCTAATGTGCTTATCTTCTTGCTTAGTTGTGCAATGCGGCCACTTCTTTTTCTACTCTGGTTAGAGCCTGTTTGTGCTGTCTCTGAAGGAAGTAGTACACACCGTTGTAGGAAATCTTCAATTTCTTAGCAATTTCTCGCATGGAATAGCCTTCATTTCTAAGAACAAGAATAGACTGTCGAGTTTCAGATGAAAGTTCTCTTTTTCTAGCCATTTTGAGTGGTTAATTGACCCCAAAAATTTAATACTTCAGAAACGTAATCTGCTCAAAGGAAGGTCAGTTTTGTAGCTTCTGTAATGAGCTAGGCTGTTTTCAGATGTGTGAACATGATTGCAAAAGGGTTTTCTAATCATCAATTAGCCTTCTGAGCCAATGAGCAAACACATTGTACCATTAGAACACTGGAGTGATAGTTGCTGGAAATGGGCCTCTATACACCTATGTAAATATTGCACCAAAAAACAGACATTTGCAGCTAGAATAGTCATTTACCACATTAGCAATGTATAGAGTGTATTTGTTTAAAGTTAGGACTAGTTTAAAGTTATCTTTATTGAAAAGTACAGTGCTTTTCCTTCAAAAATAAGGACATTTCAATGTGACCCCAAACTTTTGAACAGTAGTGTGTATATACATATATATATATATATATATATATATATATATATTATTTTTTTGTCATGACAGGTATACTTTTAACAATTTCTATCATTAGTCCTTTCTTCTTAAGGTTCATCAAATTGGAAGAATAAATGACGAAAAAGAAGCATCTATTTACATTTTTTCCATCTTCATTTAGGCTATGTTCACACTACGTAAATCTACGGCCGCAGAACTACAGCCGTAGATTTGCGGGGGGGAACATAGCATTATTTGCTATGGGACCCCGGCCGGAGCGTACACACATCGTATACGCTCCGGCCAGTTACCATATGGCGCCGTAAACAACTGACAGGTCCATTTTTTGCGGACGGAATTCAGTGAATTCCGCCCGCAGAAGGACCTGTCAGTTCACACAGTGAAGCGAGCGGCCGGAGTCACGGAACGGCCGGTCTCATACGCAGTGTGAACATAGCCTAAGCTTGCATTTAACTTCTCTAAGGTACATTAATAGAGAAACCAGTCAATTACTGACAAAATTTTGCTATTATTAGAGTTGCTATTGTAGCCTTTTCAAATAACTGTAGAGAAGAAAGGGATAATATCAGTTCACCCTTGATCCAAAAGTTCAGGCACCAGCCACCATGAAGCACGAGACCTTGAGTCGGGCCGACTCTCGATACATATATGGAATACAAATAGTTGCTATCCGGCTCCAAGTAGTATAAAAATCTTTTCTTTATTGTAGCATATTAAAAACTGTACATGACAGTATCATAAACTCCAACGCGTTTCGGAAAAGCTTCCTTAATCATGGCATACAAAAAAGTAAAAAAAAACATCTATTCATACATATATCGCAATAAAGGTAAAAGGGAAGGGAACAAAGAAAAGAGACAGGAAGGGGCAAAGTTCTATATCAAACACCTGTGGAAGCGAACACAGGGAGTAGCATACATAAAACCAGAGACTGATGAATAGCATGGAAAGAAGAAAACGCATAATACATCTCATGGTGTAAACGCAATATGTGAATATAAACAAATATTAGAAACATGAGCACATACAGTTAATGAAAAAACACAGCAGGGGGGGTCTATACTATGAGGGAGAAATACATTTAACATGCTCAGAACAAAAAAAAAACTTAAAAAAAGAAAATAAATGTACAGACTGTTGCGAAGTTGTTAATAAATAAAAGCCAGATCATTCTTCCTGTTAAGACCTAATGGTATACGACAGTCTAATTCTAGGATCCAAAAGGCTTCCCGTAGTCCAACCTGATGCAACCAGTCCCCCCCCCCCTCCGAGGTCTATTGACCCTCTCAATGCCACATATAGAAAGAGATGACACATCTCCCCCATGCCGTTCGATAAAATGTCTGGAGAGACCAGACATGGGGCGATGTAGCAACATTCTGGAAGCAGCTGATATATCTCCAAGGTGTTCAGCTAACCTTTTCTTGAGCTTTCTAATTGTGCACCCCACGTATTGGACATTGCACGTTGTACAGGTGGCCAGATATATGACATGATTAGTTTTGCAGTTGATCAAAGTGGGAATATGATAGTTCCTCCTGGATACGCTGGAGACGAAATGTCTCTGGGCTGTCATATACTTACAACAGGGGCATCTGGGGAGGGAACACCTGAAGCAGCCCGTGGTAGCTAGCCAGCTACTTTTGGCCTGTTCTCTAAACACAGAAGGTGATAAGATGTTGGCAAGGGATCTGCCCCTCCTGGCCACACACCTAACACCCTGAGACAATACAGTAGCACAATCGTCGTCTGAATATAGTACAGGAAGATTTTTGCGAATCACATCTTGAGTATCATAAAATTTGTGCTGTAAGGTGTAGAAAATGTTATGGGAGCTCCCTGAGTATCGGTCTTACGATGTTCTCTGTCGCGCAGATGATAATCACGGTCATGTGATTCTGCAATTTTTCTAGCTCTAGTGATCACATTCCTGGTGTATCCCCTTGCCTGTAGTCTCCGTGTGAGATTATTACATTGTGAAAGATAGGTGGGATTGTCAGAACACGCACGGCGCGCTCTGACAAACTCCCCGATGGGGAGACTTCTAATAGTGTGCCAGGGATGGCTGCTGGATGCATGCAGGATGCCATTTCCCGAAGTGGGCTTACGATACAATGAGGTAATGATGCTATTGTGCTCACAATCAGCAGTTAAACTAATATCCAAAAAAGAAACAGTGTGTGGATCCGAATGTAATGTAAAAACCAAATTAAGCCCATTATCATTGAGAAATGAGAGAAAGAGTGAAATGTCGTCCTGTTCCCCCCGCCATATCAGGAGGAGGTCATCTATATAACGGCCGTACCAGACAATGGAGTCTCGGTACGGGTTGGAATCTGCACATAGATGAACCTCCTCCCAATAGCCCATATAAAGATTGGCTAATGACGGGGAGAATTTCGCTCCCATAGGACAGCCTTCTATTTGTAAATAAAATGTGCTGTTAAAGCAAAAAAAATTATGCTGTAACAAAAACTCAACCACCAAAACAATGTAATCTTGTAAAATTATTTCATAATTACTGTACTTGCGAAGGTGGAAATGTAGTGCTACCAGCGCCAGATGATGTGGAATACATGTATATAGTGCAGTGACATCGCACGTGACCCATGTATAGTTGGATGCCCGGTTGAAACCACCTAAAGCCACTAGGAGGGACTTGCTGTCCCTGATGTAACCAGGAATCCGGACCACCAAGTGTTGAAGCAAGTCATTTACCCATAGGCGTTCACACAGGGAACCCACTCCCGACACAATGGGACGTAGGGGAGGTGGAAAAATGGCTTTATAGGTTTTCGGGAGGGCATGAAAAGCCGGTACCATGGAATGTTCCACTAGTAAAAACTCATACTGACGTTGCGTAATGATATTAGCTTCTAGACCACACTTAAGTATCTCAATAAGTTTGGTTGTTATCCAAGTGGTGGGATCTGAGGACAGGGGTCTGTACGTGCGACGGTCAGAAAGCATATTAGTAGCCTCTCGCTCGTACAAAGCCCTGTCCAAAACCACCACTGATCCGCCCTTGTCAGATGGGCGGATGACTATGTGTGGGTTCTGTGCTAAATCTTTTAACCCTCTTCGCTCAGCAGCAGTATGGTTACAACCAGTGTTCTGCTGACTAGAGGTAAGATTGCATAAGTCCGATTCTACCCGGGACTGAAAAATTTCCATAGCAGAAACACGGGACTGTACAGGATAAAAGTTGATATTAGGTAATTTAAGGCGATTTGCCGTAGAATGTACTTTAGAGGATGATTCCTCCTCCTGTAAGTCTGTAAGTGCCTGTACCGCAAACTGTTCTTGAAAAGACATAGATAACAAAGTGGTACCGCGACCGCGTGTATTAAGATCGGGAACAGCAATTGCGGCAGAGGCACACGGAGTGGCGGACTCTGCACGTAAAAAATGTTTTTTAACAGTAATTAGCCGAATGAATTTATTCACATCTCTGAGTGCTTGGTATAGATTAAACTGACTGTCAGGCACAAAATTCAGTCCTTTCCTAAGTACATTGAATTGAGCATTACTCAAAATACAAGCCGATAAATTAAACACATCAAATGAAGTCTCTAAGTCCGTTTGTAACATATTATCATTGCTTACTTTGTCTTTTTCTTCGGCACTTGCTTGCCCTTTGCTTTTATGTTTCCTTCCTGCCCCATGGCGGAATCTCCGTTTTTTGGCAGGGGAGCAGTGGCATGATCAGAGTCGCCATCTTGATCCCTATGTACGGACCTTGTCTTTGGGCGATAATGGGTGTGGGCTTTGTGATACTTGCGTTGCCTTGCTGGTGGAGACTGATAAAAGTCCTCAGAGGCAGAGAGCTCTGTCTGTGTGTCTGATGTTTCACCATCTGTGGTACTGAAAGTTACAGACCTTTTAACCCCCGAAACACCTGGGCCCGTGTTGTCTTTAAGAATCGGACGTGGGGTTCTGAGACGTCTGCGTTTTTCTTGCCACGTGTAAACGGTGTCTGACATATAGTCATTTAGATCTCTGTTGAACTTAGTCTTTTTCACATCCATGATAAAAGTTTCCATCTCCTCCAATGTTTTGGTGATTTTAGATTGAATATCAGTGAAATCACTGATATCTTAACTATCTTCAGAACAACTGGAGAAGACATAAGTATAAGACAAAAATATTGAAACATAATTAATTAAAACTAACTGGAAGGGTGGGTGGATAAACTTTTATCTAAAAAAAAAAATTGTCATTTATTTTTAAAATTTATAACCTAATTGTAATTAAAATTTAAACATCATAAACATGAAAAAAATTTAATTCTAAGTTAAACTAAAGAAAAAAAAAACTTGGTTATTGGTCAAGAACAATGGAAACCTAATATGCAGTGTAGATTGGAGGTATCACTTGTAAGGTAAAATGAATGTGGAAAAAATACTTTCAAACTGCAGTACTAGTACCGCGGCGGTCCCGGGTGCCGCTTGTAGCCCGGGACCGTAGGTATTAGCGGGCACGGTCTGATCGCCGCGCCCGCTAATACAGTAATCAGATGCAGCTGTCAAACATGACAGCTGCATCCGATTACCGGATTCAGCCGTTCCCTGGTGTCTAGTGGCGGAGATCGCTCCCCCAAGATGTTATCCCGGAGGAGCGATCTCCGTTTCTGAAGCCGGCCGGGGACCGCTCCAAGATGGCACCGTCCCCAGCTCGGCACTCGTTTACTTCCGGCTGCAGCAGCCGGAAGTAAACGAGTGCCTATCTCATGGATCTCTGCAGCATATCTATGCTGCAGAGATCTCTATGAGAGATCAGTGCACATATACTAGAAGTCCCCCAGGGGGGCTTCTAGTATAAGTGTTAAAGTAAAAAAAAAAGTGTTGTTAATAGTAAAAAGCCCCCTCCCCTAATAAAAGTCTGAATCACCCCCCTTTTCCCAGGCTATAAATAAAAGTAAATAAATAAATAAATAAATAAACATGTTTACTATCGCCGCGTGCGTAATCGCCTGAACTATTAATTAATCACATTCCTGATCTCGCACGGTAAACGGCGTCAGCACAAAAAAATCCCAAAGTGCAAAATTGCGCATTTTTGGTCGCATCAAATCCAGAAAAATTGTAATAAAAAGCGATCAAAAAGTCATATATGGGCAATCAAGGTACCGATAGAAAGAACACATCATGGCGCAGAAATGACACCTCACACAGCCCCATAGACCAAAGGATAAAAGCGCTATAAGCCTGGGAATGGAGCGATTTTAAGTGACGTATATTTGTTGACAATGGTTTAAATTTTTTACAGGCCATCAGATACAATATAAGTTATACATGTTACATATCGTTTTAATCAAAACGACTTGAGGAACTTATATAACAAATCAGTTTTACCCCAGGGCGAATGGCGTAAAAACACATTTCCCCCAAATAAACAAAATGCTTTTTTTTTTCAATTTCACCACACTTTGAATTTTTTTCTGGTTTCGCAGTGTACTTTATGCAAAATTTCAGCCTGTCATTGCAAAGTACAATTAATGACGCAAAAAATAAGGGCTCATGTGGGTTTCTAGGTGGAAAAATGCAAGTGCTATGGCCTTTTAAGCACAAGGAGGAAAAAACTAAAACGCAAAAATCGAAATTGGCTCTGTCCTTAAGGGGTTAAAAGGTAGTAAAACTTGCTCAAACTAAAATAAATATATTTTAATAAAATCCCCCCTTATAAATAAATAAGTGATTGTTTTGTCTGTATTTTGTGGTGTATTAGGCATTACTCCCGCCTAACCAGAATCGTACTCCATACCGGGAAAGCACCCTGAAATAACTGTCTGTGGATACATACCTGACTTTAGTATTTTCCTTGTCATATCATTAGAATAAAAACCGAGTTGGATATTGACTTACAGGGCCACTTATCATAGTGGTTTTCGTTGCCTCCTCACAGGAGCCACTTCTTTTCTTGGTTTTCCTTCCCTTGAGGGATGTCTGGCTATTCGTGTTTTGAGACTCGTTAATGATGCTCTGCAGACTCTTGCACATTTGAATTTCCCAGGGGGAAATACACAGAGGTTTTCACTTTGTTTAGCAATTTAACAAGCAAACCACATTTTTAGCTGGTCTCCCTGAGATCAGTAATCATTTTCAAGTGGCTGTCATACAGGAAGGGCTAACAGAAACGAATTATGAGAAAATCCTCCAGGCCATGTGATCTTTCAAGGTCATGTGATCCTATCTGTGAAATGCAGACCACCATTTTGCAATTCACCTGAAGCAAATAAAAAATGATTGAATTTATCAAAACCTAAACCTTTAGTCATTTTCTTAACAAATCAGATTTGTGATGACACAATTTGCTCATCTCTAGTTTTGGTAAACAAAGCCTATGAAAACAATGTGTGAACATAGCTTATATGTGTGGATGTTATTAGAGTAAAACATGAATGTTTATTGGGAAAAATTACATAGTTACATAGTTTATATGGTTGAATAAAGATGCATGTCCATCAAGTTTAACCAAGGAAGGGATAGATGTAGGGAAGAAGGATATACAAGGAGGGGATGGATGCAGGAAAGGGGGATATACAAGAAGGGGATGGATGCAGGAAAGGGGGACGGATGAAGATAGGTTTTATACATATGCATTTATGTTGTTTTGGTCTGAGACCTTGTCTAGGCTTGCTTTTGAAGCCCTCTACTATTTTTGCTGTGACCAGATCCTGTGGTAGACTGTTCCATAGATTCACAGTTCTCATTGTAAAGAAGGTGTGTCGCCTCCGGATATTGAAATTGAACAAACAAAAGGAAGCTCTAGTACCGTGTTGGCACACTTTTAGTCTCTATACAACATAAGATATGATTGAGCATGGAGGCATACAGGGTTTGTATGGCATTGTGAAAAATATTTGCTCCAAGATGTTGCTGCTCGGCCGCTAGATCTTGAACATCCTTAGGCTGCCAAAGTTGGTGTTCCAGCTGGTCTCATAAATGTTTTATTGACAATTAATTTGATAAGCAGACAAGCTAAGAAGGTGTTCACATCTTCATAAAAGTCATTTATAATAAGCCTTTGATGTGGGTGAGCTTTATCCTGCAGAAATATGAGAGTTGGATGCCCTGCCATGAGAGGCAACACATGTGTCCACATGATGCCCTGTACATATTGATGATCTGAGTGTCCCTCGTATCACTTATACCTAGTCATATACGATGGCTTCCCAAATCATCATACCATAATCAGATGCCAAAGGGAACCTGGATTAATCAAAAGATGATACAGTTATAAAACATATTAGTCCAAAATTCTCATTCACTACAAAAGTGAAAATAAAGGTTGTGAATTTCAGGACTGGAGTTACGCAAACGTATCAAAAGTTTGTTTTAGATAGTTATCAAACTTCATAAAAAATGGTTTGGTCCAAGTTAAATGTGTCTAAATCCAGACTTCACGAACAGTCCTAATACTGTTGTAATATGTAAATTACGTAATATGTAATATGTAAATAAATGCAATACTGTAATGTCACCTAGAAGTGTATCTGGAGTGTGCCTTTGCCATCCAGCGCCTTTTTGCAATGAATGCATGTCCTCACATAACCACTGCTCTAATCGCCTCCTTACTAGGGATGAGAGAACTTTTGAAAAGTTCGGTTCGGTTCGATCCGGCGAACTTTCGTGAATTTCGGATTGGTCCGAACCGAACCGTAAATGAACCTTGCTCTAATGGCTGAATAATTGCAGCTACAATAGTGGGAGTGTGATAGGGTATAGTTTCGTTTAGTTGCAGTTGATATTACAATGAAAAAAAAGTGGGGAAAATTTTTTTCCAAAAATAATGAGAAAAAAAGTAAAAAAATAAAAAAATAATAATAATAATTATAGGAATAAAATTAATCAAATATAGTGAATCAAAGTGCCAAAATAGTGAAAAAATCATTGGAAAAAAAGATTACAAGGAGGATGCGGCAGCACTTGATTGCACCCAGGCCAGTATTGTTGAGAAGAGACAAGTTGAGAACCAGGAGGAGGCAGCAGTAGATTGCTCGCCTCTCAGTTCAGTATTGTTGAGAAGAGACAAGTTGAGCAGCAGGAGGAGGCAGCAGTTGATTGATTCCAGTCCAGTATTATGGAGGAGAGGCTACTTAAGGAGGAGGAGGCAGCAGTTGATTGATTCCAGGCCAGTATTATCGAGGAGAGGCTATATGAGGAGAAGGCAGCAGTTGATCGATTCCAGGCTAGTATTATTAAAACCAGACTACTTCAAGAACAGGAGGCAGCAGTTAATCGATTCCAGGCCAGGATTATCAAGGAGAGGCTACTTGATGAGGAGCAGGCAGCAGTTGATCGATTCCAGGCCAGTATTATCGAGGAGAGGCTATATGAGGAGGAGGCAGCAGTTGATTGATTCCAGGCCAGTATAATCGAGGATAGGCTACTTGAGGAGGATGAGGCAGCGGTTGATCTATTCCAGGACAGTATTATTGAGGAGAGGCTACTTGAGGAGGATGAGGCAGCAGTTGATCGATTACAGGCCAGTATAATTAAAAAGAGACTACTAGAAGAGCAGGAGGAGGCAGCAGTTGATTGATTCCAGGCCAGTATAATCGAGGAGAGGCTACTTGAGGAGGATGAGGTAGCAGTTGATCGATTACAGGCCAGCATTATTGAGGAGAGGCTACTTGAGGAGGATGAGGCAGCAGTTGATCGATTCCAGGCCAGTATTGTTAAGGAGAGGCTACTTGAGGAGGATGAGGCAGCAGTTGATCGATTAAAGGCCAGCATTATTGAGGAGAGGCTACTTGAGGAGGATGAGGCAGCAGTTGATCAATTCCAGTCCAGTATTATTAAGGAGAGGCTATATGAGGAGGATGAGGCAGCAGTTGATCGATTCCAGGCCAGTATAATGGAGGAGAGGCTACTTGAAGAAGATGAGGAAGCAGTTGATTGATTCCAGGCCAGTATTATGGAGGAGAGGCTAATTAAGGAGGAGGAGGCAGCAGTTGATTGATTCCAGGCCATTATTATCGAGGAGAGGGTACTTGAGTAGGATGAGGCAGCAGTTGATTGATTCCAGGCCAGTATAATCGAGGAGAGGCTACTTGAGGAGGATGAGGCAGCAGTTGATCGATTACAGGCCAGTATAATTAAAAAGAGACTACTAGAAGAGCAGGAGGAGGCAGCAGTTGATTGATTCTATCAGGACAGGGGAGGCAGGGACCAGACACAACAGTGAGCCCTGATGCTGAACCCACCAACTGTCCAGTACAAAACAAGTAGCAGTCGGATAGTCAAAAGTCAAAGCCAGAGGTCAGGTAACACAGACGAGCAAGCAGAGGGAGTTAGGATGGGGAGCGCAGGAATAGACAAGAGTAGCTGGGATCCGGATGTAACTCAAAATAGCCAGCGCTGGGACTGAGTCCCAGCTTTGATTTAATGCTGACCAAGAGCCCGGTCTGGATCCCTGTTGGACCAGCGCTCTGATCTTCCAGGTTACAGACAGGCAGAGAGACCCATCAATCACAGAGACCAGACAGGTGCAAAATCAAGTCCAGAAGCTTCTCAGCTTAACTCCTGCATTGCTGGAAGCTGAGAAGCAATTGGGTGTGGCACACAAAAGCAAAACACCAGGCCCAGTTCAGACCAGGCTACTGCATATTCCTGACAGTACCCCCCTCTTATGAGGGGCCCCAGCACCCTTATTGAACGGACCTGGCTTAGACGGATTACGTGCGTGAAATTGTCGAACTAGGCGAGGAGCATGCATGTCCCTAGAAACAACCCACGTACGCTCCTCTGGTCCGAAGCCCTTCCAGTGGACCAGATACTGTAAAGAGCCTTGTACCCAACAAAAGTTCAGAATTTTCTCTACCTCATACTCCAACTCCCCCTGGACGATAAGTGGAGCAGGAGGAGGAGACGGGGACACCGGTGGCACATACCTTTTCAGTAGAGCTTTATGAAACACATTATGAATGCGAAACGACGCAGGCAATTTCAATCTAAATGTAACAGGATTTATGATCTCCACAACAGTGTATGGACCGATATACTTGGGTGCCAGCTTGCCAGACTGTACCCGTAACCTTAGGTTCTTAGTAGAGAGCCAAACCTTTTCCCCTACTACGTATTGATGGCCAGGTATGCGTCTTTTATTGGCATGTTTCTGAAAAAGCTCTTGGGCTTTAACCAGGTTCTGATGAGCCTGGGCCCAAACTGTGCACAGTTTTGAAAAAATAGCTTCTGCTGAGGGGTTAACTGACTCGGTGGCATGAGTAGACGAGCAGCTCAGATTAAAACCATAGTTGCAGAAGAACGGTGACATTGTTTAAGGCAAACTCTGCTATGGATATAAAGTCTCTCCATTTATCTTGGGCATCAGCCACGAAACACCTCAGAAATTGTTCCAGAGATTGATTTATTCTTTCCGTTTGTCGTTCGACTGCGGATGGAAGGCAGATGAGAAGGACAAGGATACACCCAATCGACCAGAATTCTCTCCAGAATTTAGCAACAAACTGAACACCTCGGTCAGACACAATGTTCTCTGGAATACCATGCAGGCGCAGAATATGATTAATGAATAATGTGGCCAGGGTGCGAGCATTAGGTAGTTTGCATAAAGGGATAAGATGGCACATCTTAGAAAACCTATCCACAACCACCCAAATTACAGTCTTTCCCTTAGACAGAGGCAAGTCAGTAATAAAATCCATAGATATATGGGTCCAAGGTCTTGTAGGCACAGGTAGAGGGTGTAATAACCCTTCAGGTGGCCTCCGAGGGACCTTGGACCTAGCACAGGTCTCACATGCATCCACGAAGGCCTTCACGTCACGGGCCCAGGAAAGCCACCAGTAGTGTCCTGAGAGCAAATATTTTGTTCCTGCCACCCCTGGGTGCCCAGCTAACACAGAGCTGTGAACCTCCTCCAAGACTCGGAGACGGAGATTAGGAGGCACAAACAGCAGCGACCCTGGAGTGTTCTGGGGTGCCAGGGGCTGAGACTCCGTGATTTGAGTCACCAGATCCGGCTGTAAAATGGCCACTACCACACCAGGGGACAAGATGGTATCGGGTTGTACCCTGGGCGTGGTCTCAATGTCAAAGCTGCGAGACAGGGCATCAGCCTTGACATTCTTGGAACCAGGCCGGTAGGTTATCTCGAAATTGAACCTTGTGAAAAACAAGGCCCATCTAGCCTGGCGTGGTGTGAGACGTTTGGCTTTGTCCAGATATTGAAGATTCTTATGATCAGTAAGAACCATGATCTTATGTTTTGCACCCTCTAGGAAGTGTCTCCATTCCTCAAAAGCCATTTTGATCGCTAGCAACTCCCTGTTACCTATGTCGTAGTTGCACTCGGCCTTGGAGAACTTTCTAGAGAAGAATGCAATAGGTCGGAGATTGGTCAGTGAATCAGATCCTTGAGAAAGAACCGCTCCTACCCCCACCTCAGATGCATCCGCCTCAACAATAAAGGGACGCTTAAAGTCCGGCTGTATTAACACTGGAGCCTCTGAGAAACACTGCCTAAGTCTGTCAAATGCCATGATAGCGTCTGAGGACCAATTAACCAGATCGGCTCCCTAATTGGTCATATCAGTAAAGGGTTTGGCTATGAGTGAGAACCCCTTAATGAATTTCCTGTAGTAATTGGCAAAACCCAAGAACCTTTGCAAAGCCTTAAGGCTATTGGGTCGCTCCCAGTTTTCGATGGCTTGGACCGTTAGAGGGTCCATACTGAACAAGTTTGAGGTTATTTTATACCCCAAGAATGAGACCTCCTGTATGCCAAATTGGCATTTTGACAGCTTAGCACACAAATGATTTACTCTCAGAAGCTCCATGACAGTACGGACATGCAAAATGTGAGAAGACCAATCGGGAGAAAAGATCAAAATGTCGTCAAGATAAACCACTAGAAAACGACCAAGATATTCGCGGAAGACATCATTGACAAAATGCTGGAAGACTGCCGGAGCATTGCATAACCCAAAAGGCATGACGAAATATTCGAAATGGCCTTCTGGGGTATTAAAGGCAGTCTTCCACTCATCGCCTTCCTTAATTCTAATCAGATTGTAAGCACCCCTCAAATCTATCTTAGAGAACCATCTAGCACCCACAATCTGATTGAAAAGGTCAGGGATGAGAGGCAGCAGGTGCTGGTTCTTGACCGTGATCTTGTTAAGCTCACGATAGTCAATACAGGGTCTAAGTCCACCGTATTTTTTGCCCACAAAAAAGAATCCCGCCCCCAAAGGAGAAGAGGAGGGGCAGATATGGCGCTTACGTAAACTCTCCTTTATATACTCCCGCATGGCCTCTCTTTCTGGACAGGACAGGTTAAATATACGCCCCTTGGGATATTTAGCCCCTGGAATGAGATCAATAGAGCAATCATAAGGTCGATGGGGGGGCAACCCCTCCACCGAACTCTCGTCGAACACATCCGCATAATCTGCCAAAAACTCTGGAATCTCCCCTTCTCTGGGGGAACATTTCACAAGTGATATAGCAATACAGTGGGGAGCACACTTAGGCCCCCATCGAATAAGTTCCCTGCTGGACCAATCGAACACTGGATTGTGCGCTTCCAGCCAGGGTAACCCCAAGATTACATCAGAGGACAAATCCTGCATAAGAAGGAAATCAAGGGTCTCGACATGAACTGACCCCACCTTAACTTCAAGGCGGGGGGTAATATACTGTACATTCCCTTGGGCAAAGGGGGCTGAGTCTGCTCCAGTGACATTCACTGGACACCTGAGCAGAAGTGGACATGCCTTCAAACCAGACCAAAACACAGGATTGATGAAATTCTCTGATGACCCAGAATCTACCTGGGCATACCCAGAAATGCATCTATCCCCCAAGACCAAAGATACAGGCAGTAACAGTTTGTTCCTTTGAGCGAAGGTTACCTGTGCGCCTGAGTGACCCCCTCGATAGTCGCTCAGGCGCCTGGAGCTTTCTGGCGGTGGTTCCGGCCTGGAAGGACATTGCCGTACTCTATATCCCGCGTTCCCACAGTACAGGCAGAGGTTGTACTGTAAGCGATGTGCTCGTCTGGCCTTCGCATCTGTGGTGTCTTCCCGAGAGGGTGAGAAAGGAGGGGAAGGTTTAGAGAAGGAGGTTGGAGACAAAGAGGGTCTAGTCAGATCTGGGGAACCCCTCTCCCTTTGTCGGTCCCTCAACCGTCGATCCACCCTTATGGCCAAGGTCATACTCTCCTCTAGGGTGTCAGGAGTGGGGAAGGCCACTAACATGTCCTTTAGTCGGTCGCTCAGCCCGGCCCGGAATTGGAACCGGAGAGCAGAGTCGTTCCAAGTGGAAGGGCCGCTCCACTGTCGGAATACTGAACAATAGTCCTCTACTGGACGTTCACCTTGCCGTAACCTGGTTAATTGTCGCTCCGCATTGACTGCACAATCTGGGTCATCATACAGCAGGCCCAATGCGGAGAAAAAACGGTCAACTGTTTGCAGGTCGGGGAAGTCAGGTGACAGGGAGAAGGCCCATTCCTGAGGTGGTCCTTGGAGGAGGGACAAGACAATGCCCACCCTCTGCGACTCATCTCCAGAGGAATGAGGACACAGTCGAAAGAACAGCTTACAACCCTCCCGGAAAGTGCAGAAGCATCTCCTGTCCCCCTTAAATTTCTCTGGGAGCTGGATAGGAGGCTCAGGAGGTATCGGGGAGGTCATGGTAAGCTGTCGGGGGGCAATCTCCTGCACTTGGACCCTGTCAGCCAGCTCCTGCACCATAGTGTTGAGCTGCTACATGTGGTCCACTATTGTGGCCATGGCGTCTATGGTGTCCGTGAGGAAAAACCAGTAGGCTGGCTATTCTGTCAGGACAGGGGAGGCAGGGACCAGACACAACAGTGAGCCCTGATGCTGAACCCACCAACTGTCCCTACCTGCTTGCCTCAATCGGCCCTAGGCAGCCGTGGACAACCACGAAGACGTTCCCTATACTGAGTACGTGCAACACAGAACAAGACAGACATACAAACACAATATAGAATAGTCGAACAGATAAAGTCAAAAACCAAGCAGGCAGCGCAGTACAAAACAAGTAGCAGTCGGATAGTCAAAAGTCAAAGCCAGAGGTCAGGTAACACAGACGAGCAAGCAGAGGGAGTTAGGATGGGGAGCGCAGGAATAGACAAGGGTAGCTGGGATCCGGATGTAACTCAAAATAGCCAGCGCTGGGACTGAGTCCCAGCTTTGATTTAATGCTGACCAAGAGCCCGGTCTGGATCCCTGTTGGACCAGCGCTCTGATCTTCCAGGTTACAGACAGGCAGAGAGACCCATCAATCACAGAGACCAGACAGGTGCAAAATCAAGTCCAGAAGCTTCTCAGCTTAACTCCTGCATTGCTGGAAGCTGAGAAGCAATTGGGTGTGGCACACAAAAGCAAAACACCAGGCCCAGTTTAGACCAGGCTACTGCATATTCCTGACAGATTCCAGGCCAGTATATTCGAGGAGAGGCTACTTGAGGAGGACGAGGCAGCAGTTGATAGATTACAGGCCAGCATTATTGAGGAGAGGCTACTTGAGGAAGATGAGGCAGTAGTTGATCGATTCCAGGCCAGTATTATTAAGGAGAGGCTATATGAGGAGGATGAGGCAGCAGTTGATCGATTCCAGGCCAGTATAATGGAGGAGAGGCTACTTGAAGAAGATGAGGCAGCAGTTGATTGATTTCAGGCCAGTATTATGGAGGAGAGGCTAATTAAGGAGGAGGAGGCAGCAGTTGATTGATTCCAGGCCATTATTATCGAGGAGAGGGTACTTGAGTAGGATGAGGCAGCAGTTGATTGATTCCAGGCCAGTATAATCGAGGAGAGGCTACTTGAGGAGGATGAGGCAGCAGTTGATCGATTCCAGGCCAGCATAATCGAGGAGAGGCTACTTGAGGAGGATGAGGCAGCAGTTGATCGATTCAAGGCCAGTATTATTGAGAAGAGTTTACTTGAGGAGGATGAGGCAGCAGTTTATTGATTCCAGGCCAGTATTATTGAGGAGAGGCTACTTGAGGAGGATGAGGCAGCAGTGGATCGATTACAGGCCAGTATTATGGAGGAGAGGCTACTTGAGGAAGATGAGGCAGCAGTTGATTGATTTCAGGCCAGTATTATAGAGGAGAGGCTAATTAAGGAGGAGGAGGCAGCAGTTGATTGATTC
Source organism: Dendropsophus ebraccatus (assembly GCF_027789765.1). Classification (NCBI taxonomy): domain Eukaryota; kingdom Metazoa; phylum Chordata; class Amphibia; order Anura; family Hylidae; genus Dendropsophus; species Dendropsophus ebraccatus. Next base: position 70,911,121 of record NC_091461.1, on the reverse strand, counting down.
CAGGCCAGTATTATGGAGGAGAGGCTAATTAAGGAGAAGGAGGCAGCAGTTGATTGCACCCAGGCCAGTATTGTTGAGAAGAGACAAGTCGAGAACCAGGAGGAGGCGGAAGTAGATTGCTAGCCTCTCAGTCCAGTATTGTTGAGAAGAGACAAGTTGAGCAGCAGGAGGAGGCAGCAGTTGATTGATTCGTCCAGTATTATTGAGGAGAGGCTACTTGAGAAGGAGGCAGCAGTTGATCGATTCCAGGCCAGTATTATGGAGGAGAGGCTATATGAGGAGGATGAGGCAGCAGTTGATCGATTACAGGCCAGTATAATTAAAAAGAGACTACTAGAAGAGCAGGAGAAGGTAGCAGTTGATTGATTCCAGACCTGTATTATCGAGGAGAGGCTACTTGAGGAGGAGGCAGCAGCAGTTTATCTATTCCAGGCCAGGATTATGGAGGAGAGGCTAATTGAGGACGAGGAGGCAGCAGTTGATCTATTCCAGCCCAGTATAATTAAAAAAAGACTACTTGAGCAGCTGGAGGAGGCAGCAGTTGATCGATTCCATGCCAGTATTATTGAGGAGCGGCTACTTGAGGAGGAGGCAGCATTTGATTGATTCCATGTCTGTATTATTTAAAACAGACCAGTTGAGGACAAGGAGAAGGCAGCAGTTGATGGCTCTCAGGCTAGTATTGTTACAAACAGACAAGTTGAGAAGGCAGTTTCCACCCAGTATGTTTCCAAATAGACAATTGACTGTGGGGGCATTAGTAGGAGTAGTATTCTTTTGGACCCAGAAGGACCTAGTACAGACAACTAAAGTTTGAAGCTAAGGATATGCATGTGTATAAAAATCATTCTTTAAACATGACAACATGTTAATGTAGAGTTCCGCACAGGACAGTCAACGTTAAAAAACACCCCCTCTAACATTACACCTACTCTAGCAGGATACGGATATGGTAAAATAGACAGAGAACCTCACCCTCAGAATCCATGAGATGAAGAAAGGACATTTAAAAAGGTACAGATTCAAGAAGGCTTTACCCCAGTTCCATTATCCAAAAATACGTGACCAATTTTCATTAAATTGACACCTCACTGGCACTTGCTTTACAAATTGACGCAACTACTCTGATGTCAAACCTGTTGAATCTGGGCCTATGGCTGTTGGCGATACACATATATATATATTTTTTTCTTAACACCAGTTTGATGTCCTAACCGGGTGTAGCGTCCAATACAATGGATGTATGCTTTTGTGTTTTTTAAGTGCTGTCGCCAGCTGGCTTAAAGGATAAGTCCGGTCAATTAATAAGTTTCTGGGTCAAGTAAGGGTACAGAAAGTTATTGACTGCCTGGACTTATCTTTTAAAGTGGGTAGGGGAAAAACCTCCCACCCTCGCTTGTGTCACTCCCAAAAAACCTCACCCTATGGGTACCTTCACATGTGGCTGCGGGTCTGCTGAGTAAAATCCACAGGGCCTTTTTATACCGTTCACCAAATGGCATTCAGTACTAGGGTGCCGGCCGGACATGCACTGTTCTGCGCTGAACTGGGTATATGCGCCCAGCCCCATAGTACTGAAGTTGGCATAAAATCAGCCAACGATGTGCTTTGGATTTTAGCCAGCAGGGAACCACAAAAAAGCCTTCTATTGTAAAGGCACCCGTAAAGAAGGCAAGATAACCTGCCTTTCAGCAACTGTTTGTTGCTGTAACTAACTGTGGGGGTTTTTTATATCACAGTTGAAGGACAGCAGCCTCCGTGATATATACCCCATAGACAGCCTTATTCCACGCGTGACTGCATGACAGGCGTGAAATAATTTGCACACAGAAGAACCCCATCGGGATTTGCGGTGCAAGATTTCACTACTCTCATGATATCCACAAAATACCTCAAGAACAGTTAGTACCCGCTCACAAAACTGTGAGTAGTGTTCCTTGGCACGGGTGCCAGGGATAGAACCCCACGGCTATAGTTCACAAAAGGTGAAATCCACACTTTTTGAAGCATAGTCGTGGGGATTATTTTAGGGTTGCTACTGTTCTTGGGGTATGGGTTGGACGGTGCACTAGTGCAAGGCATTAATCTGGTGTGGAGATGTTAAATGGCCAACACACCATGGGCATCAAATTTGGAAATAGGGATCTGTTATTTCAAAGGTATCCGAATTAAGTTGGGAATTTTTAAGGTGATTTTTTTAAAAAAAATTGGGATCTAAGGCCGGAACATTACTTAATAAGTTAAATTACGGATTTTTACGTTGGGCACATATTTAGGATATCAAGGTCAATTTCTTGGACACACAGATTGCCATGCAAGACGGATGACTGATGACTTAGTCATTCACATCAGGCAGGGGGGTGGTATAATCGGATGTAATCCAGGCACGATTCATCTTAACAAAAGTGAGCATCTCCACACTGTGGCAAGAGAGCCTCTACCAGCTGGCTGCATGAAATCGCTCATGAGGGCTTGCAGGCTGTAGTGACTTTTGATGCCTCCACTAGTGGTGGTGGGAGTGGAGTGCGCTGGTTCCCCCCCAGAGGATGTTGTCTGGGAACCTGGCTGGTCTCTCAGGTAAGTTGAGACCAACTGACTGGTGAGCATGTCCCTGTAGTACACCAGTTTAGCCTCCCTCTGTGATGGCGGGAAGAATTCTGCCATTTTGCGGCGGAAGCGAGGGTCCAACAGGGTGGCCAGCCAATATTGGTCCCTCTGGCGGATGTCCACAATCCGGCTATCATTCCGCAGACACTCCCGCAGACACCTTGCCATCTGCACCAAGGACAATGACCGCCTCTCCTCTAGACTGTCCTTGGTGTAATTCCAGGGTCTGCTGGGGTCTTCCTCCTCTTCCTCTACCACCTCATCCTCCATCTCCTCCTGTGATGGAGAGGCAGAGAAGCCAGGTGGCGGTGTGCGGAATGGCTGGGCGTAGACATCTTACTCCTCCTCAACCTACATCTGCACTTCATCCAGCTCTGGGCTCAAGGCGATGTTCAGCCTTGGAGTTGTGGCCTGGGAATCCTCGCTGATGATGTTGCTCAGCGCACTTTCCAGAACATGGAGGAGTGGGATGATGTCGTTGATCCCATAGTACTGCCTGCTCACAAAGAGAGTCGCGTCCTCAAAAGGGATCGACAATTGGCAGACTTCCCGCATTAACTGCCAGTGTGTTACTTGGAAGTCGCAGTGTGGCGTGAAGCTGCCTGATTGCCCCATGAGGTAGTCTGTTACGGCTGACCTTTGCTCGTACAGGCGGTCGAGCATATGGAGGGCAGAATTCCAGCGGGTTGGCACGTCGCAGATTAGCCGATGTTGGGGCATACCGCGCTGTCTCTGTATTCTGAGCAGGGTGTTCCTTGCTGCGTAGGAATGGCTGAAATGTTTGCACACTCTACGTGACATCCTCAGAAGGTCATGTAGTGCATGAAATGATCGGAGAAACCTCTGCACTATGAGGTTGATCACATGTGCCATACAAGGTGTATGAGTCAGCCCTCCCCGCTGAACTGCAGAGACAATGTTCCTCCCGTTGTCCGCTATGACACTTCCCACCGTTAGTCGACGTGGGGTCAGCCATTTAGCTATCTCCTCCCTGATGGTCTGGAGGAGCTCCTGCCCACTGTGGCTTCGTTGACCCAGGCTCACCAAATGGAGGACATCCTGAGAGCGGCGGGCCTGACATCGGTGGTAAGACACTGGGTCAGGTGGACTGCAGTGGTGGTGGAGGCAGAACTTGTGCAGTGGTGGTGGAGGCAGAACTGCTTGCCCCCTAAAGCACCGTGGAGGTGACAGTGGCAAGAATGGGCCAAGTTCCTGATGGTCTCCTGGGAGGATGTTGACCCAATGGGCAGTAACTGCCATGTACTTGCCTTGCCCATAATTAGAGGACCAGACATCAGCACTCAGGTGCACGGTCTTGGACATCGAGAGTCCCAATGAGTCGCTAACCTTTCTCTTCACATAACTGTGCAGTGATGGGACAGCTTTGCTCGAGAAGTAGTGGCGGCTAGGGACTCGCCATCTGGGTTGCGCACACGCCACAAAATCCCTGAAAGGCTGGGAGTCTACAAGATTAAATGGCAGGGACTGAAGCACCAGCAGCTTAACCAGGTGTCTGGCCAGTTTCTGTGCTATGGGATGGCTGCTGGAGTACACCTGACGTTTGGCCATGGACTCAGTCAGGGATTGCTGCCTCATTAGGGGTGTAGATGGCAGGGAGACTGTGCTGCTGCTGGCAACTGAGGCTGATGAGGCCTGAGTTCCAGTGAGAGGATGCTGCATGATGGGATCTGCAGTGTATGGTGCATCCTGACAGGAGGTGCTATTGGGGTCACGGTTTTTCCAGGCCTGTTGGTGTTGCCTATCCATGTGCTTCCTCATGGATGTTGTCCCAAGATTATCACCCTTGCCACAACTGACCCTCTCATTGCACAGCAGGCACAGAGCGATGTGCTTATCTGTCCCCAGCCGAAAGAGCTGCCAGACAACAGAGGACCGTGGTTTGCTGCCAGCCACGGGGGGTCTTGCTGGTTGTTCACTGCCACCGCTGCCTGAGGATCCCCTCTCAGGACCAAGGCTTGGAGGTAATGGACTCTGCCTGGTAGATTGTCTTCTACCCCTCCCTCTTGTGCCTCGCTTCCTTGCACCAGTGGGATGTTGCTGCTTCGGTAGAACCTCACTTTCCTCCCCTGATGACACTGAGGATAATGGTGCTTGGGGGCGCCACGTCCGATCAGCGACATCATCATCACCACCACTGCTACTGTCCTCCAGTGGCTGGGACAGGATCTCAGGTGTGGCACTGGATGCCCCTCCCTGGCTTACAGCCACCACCTCCTCTGCAGTCTCTGCACGTTCCACCTGCTGCCTTTGGTGGACTTCCTCCTCCTCATCATCATCATCACTAAAAAGTGGTAGAGAATCCAAAGGCAGATCAAGATTTGCCAACAGTTCCCTGGCAGAAGGTGCCCCAGAGGTGGGTGGCATAGTAATAACAGGGGACGGGGCAGAGGACTGTTGCTGACCCTCCCATGTAAGGGTGGTGTCGGATGATCCAGCCGACCTCGTTTGGGAGCTTTGGGCGGTGGAAGTGGAGGATTGGGTAAGCCAATCTGGAATCGCTGGCTGTGTGGTTCTTACAGAACCACTGGGTGTCTGGGGTAGCTGCACCCTGCTGCCACGCCTGTTGCCCCGGCTGCCGCCGGGCCTGGTGCTGCCACTTCTCCTACCTGCCATTGCAGTCCTTGCCTGGGAAGTGCTGGAAGTAGGACGCTTGGACATAGTTCTTTGGTTGGTGTAAATTTAGAAAAAGAAATAATCTATTGGGCAGAAGGCACAAATTTTCAGTGACTATTGCTTTGTGGGTTGGAGGCACCCAGCAAAGGAGAAATTTACAGGTTATCCCAAAAAAATTATTTATTTATTCTTTTACTTTTTTGGTTGCGGGTGGCTAGAGGGGTTTGACGGCAACCAGCAGAGCACAAACGGACAGCTTTTGTGGGGCGCTGACTTCGCCTCAAATAGAACAAGCTGATCACAAACAAACCAACAAACAAACAAACTTTTTTTTATTTTTTTTGAAGGGTTTTTTTTTTTACTTTTTTGGTTGCGGGTGGCTAGAGGGGTTTGACGGCAACCAGCAGAGCACAAACGGACAGCTTTTGTGGGGCGCTGACTTCGCCTCAAATAGAACAGCTGATCACAAACAAACAAACCAACTTTTTTTTTATTTTAACTAACTTCGTCACAAACTTTTTGCAAAGTTCGTAACGAATCTGATTTGTAACGGTTCGGTTCGCTTATCCCTACTCCTTACAGCTTTGTCAGAATGGCCTAGATGTCAGGTAATTTTTAGAAACAACCATCTTGCTTCTATAAGTCCAGTGATGTGTCTGTTATCAAAGTCTGTCAGCTGGGCAAAATGTCTATCAGTGTGTCACAGCAGTATGGCAATAAACAATCTTCCACCAAGATTTAAACTACCCAAAAGTAGCCTCTGAGAGCCTTTTTATAAGGAAGCAAGGGAAGCACTTTGTGACAAGACCCAGTGTCTAATTAGACCGCAATGCCTGTCTGCTCCAGTTCCTGCAGATTTTTGCACAAATATGACATTTATACTTGGGATTTTTTAATAAATGAATGTACTTTTAGATTTTTAATTTTATGAAAGCAGTAAAATAAAATAAATGTTAAATACATTTCCTATAGTTCAAATAGCACTAACTGATAACATGTCAGTTTTACAACATGGCAAACAGCGTAAACGTGAAAGCCTATAGTTTTTTTCTTTTTTTTTTTCTTTTCAATTTCACCTTTTTCCCCCAGTTTTGCAGCAGATCTTATGGAAAAATAAAGCATGTCATTAAGATTGGTGTTGCATAAAATAAGGGCTTGTGTGTTTATAGGTGAAAAAATTTAAGCGCTATAATTTTTTAAACACAAGGAGAAAAAATGAAAATGCAAAAATGTAATTTGTCTGTAACAAGAAAGGGGTAAATTGTAGACCACAATCAGATGCGATCATCAAGTATAAACAAATGACACATACTGCTGCTTATAACTTTTTTTTTTTTTATACCGTCTACTAGTGATAAGCAAGTACTAAAATGCTCGGGTGCTCGTTACTCGAGACGAGTATTTCCCGATACTCGAGTGCTCATTTAGAGTAACGAACCCCTTTGAAGTCAATGGGAGACTCGAGTATTTTTGCAGGAGACTCAAGTTCGGTGGAGGGAAGGTCGTGTGAAAACCTGTCAACCTCACAAATTGATAGAAACACAACAGAAATGGACAGAAAACAGCAGAGGCAGCATGTATGCATGCCTCTGAGGATGCCCAATGGCACCATTATGCCTAATTCTGTGCAACAGCCTGGTTAAAACAGAGGTACAGCAATGCATTCTGGAACCTGTAGTACTGAGTACATCTGCTCAACCAGGAAATACAGAAAACCACAAACAAATGGATTTTTGGTAGTTTCAAAACTGGGATAGATAAGTAATAAATAATGCTATATGCTTCTGCAAAAGTTGCATTTTTCTCTTGACTCGATCTGGAGTCCCCCTTTAAGGGAAAAAAAAAGAAAATATTAAATTAAGAAAAAAGTACAATATATCTATATATCTATATCTATACAACCAATGAAAAGTGAGATAAGTGCAGAACTTTAAACATTTACAATGTGACATTCCATTCCCTAGTTAACTAATGTGATAATTCTAAGTGCTAACTGGTTTAAGTGCTAACAAACAAGCATGAGCACAGCTAGATAGATTTCTCTCTCATACTGCACAAACTTACAATATGTATATATCCCAACAAATTAAACTGGAGGGTAACCATCATTTCCAAATTTCTGAAAAGTCACCAAACTTGTTATGGTCCAAGTGCTGACCCTAAACCTACTTGCTTAAAGGAAGGGGCAGAGGGCCCTCAGCAGAGTGCGGCATCTGTACTTTCCCTGCATCTGATCATCACTTCCCGGATAGACAAACAGAAACAAAAAGATAACGACCTGACCTACATACACGCAGTGATACCCCCTTACAATAAGCAGTGAAGTTTTATAAAGGTGTACTACAAATCCCAGCAATACAGTGTAGTACCCACTAGTTTAGGGGGGCTGTACAGTACTATCTGGTACTGGCTGGACCTAGATACATGCAGGGCCGTCTTGCCCATTGGGCATGGTAGGCGGCTGCCCGGGGGCCCTTGCATCCTAGGGGGCCCCTGCCCCAGTGGCAGACCTATCGCATGTGCAGCTGGGGCCCCGAGGAGGAGAGGGGCCATCTGCGGCCGCTGCTCCCTGCCAGGCAAGGTTTTAAAACAGGGGCCTGGGGCTGCTTATAAAGATCTCTGCAGCCAAACGTCCCCTAATCAATTAAAGCAAGCAGGCTGCGGCTGGCTACATTGAGGTACGCACGCACACTCTGCAATTTCCTCAGTGCCTAAGTAAGCAGCTGGAGTTTGGTGGCCTCACAGCCGCCTCCCGACCTCCTAGCCCCGGCACACAAGACCTGTGCAGTGCACGTGCACAGCTGCTGGAGTCTGCTCTCCCCCACCCGGGCAGTAGAGTGGCCTGCACTCCCCCCCCTCGGAGGACACAGTAGAACAACCCCTCCCCCCGAGCCCTCACCCGGGATAGAGCATCAGAGTGGGAGTGTTCTTGAGTATGCAATGGGGTAAGTGTTCTCTGCTATGTTTATATCCCAACAAATTAAACGGAAGGGAAATCATCATTTCCAAATTTCTGACATGTCACCAAATTTGTTAGGGTCCAAGTGCTGACCCTAACCCTACTTGCTTAAAGGAAGGGGCAGAGGGCCCTCAGCAGAGCATGGCATCTGTTCCTTTCTGATCATCACTTCCCGGATAGACAAACAGAAACAAAAAGGTGACAACCTGACCACCTCTGCCCTATTTTGGCAACATGTCAATTTGAAAGTTATAGTCACGTCAATTGTTCTATGAAGTGATAGTTACCCTCCCCTTTAAGGCACAAACAGCATTAACAAACCATTAACTGTGGCGGAGTGTATCCTAAACGGCATTTTTGTCAACTCCATTTCCTCACTCTTCTTCTCACTTTGAGTTACATCCATGACAACAACCTCACTCTCTGACAACCGGGTCTCATCGTCATCATCAGACACCTCTTCCAACCCAGCTTGCAAGTCCCCACTCTCATCACCCACTGACTGCGTGAGCTGCATAGTTTGGGCATCAGGACAGATCGACTGCTTCGGTTGCTCTGACTCAGGGAAGGGTCCAGAAAAGAGTTCCTGGGAGCATGGTGGTGGATCTGAATCCCTTCTTTCCCTGGAGGGGGCAGGCTGTGGGGAAGGAGGCAGAGCTAATGGAGCAAGGGTTCCACTCCCTTGGGTAGCATGGGTGGATTGCGTTGAAGACTGGGTGGTGGATAAGTTATTGGACACATTATCTGCTATCCACGTGATCACCTGTTCACACTGCTGCGGTTTCAATATCGGTGTACCTTGAGACCCCGTAAGTTGGGCATAGATGCTAGGGAGTGGACGTCTGCGGTGTGCCACTGCTACCTCCTCAACAGGTGCTGCTGTCTCACCCTGCCCTGAACCACGGCCTCCAGCAATGGCATCACTTGGAACCCCACGCCCACGCCCTCGTCCTCAACCCTTACCCCTGGGATTCACCATTTTATGGACACTGCACAGTATGGAACTTAGATAGGCCTTGCGTATGAAATACAGAAATCAGGAAAAATACTTGTAGTACCCACTGGTTTTGTTGGGCTGTATGGTACAATCTGGTAGTGGCTGGACCTAGACACACTCTCTGACACACCCTTTACTCTAGAAAAAAGGGAATCCCACAGCATCCGATGCAAAATAAAGTGTGTTTATTCACACATCAGGGTACAGAAGTGCAACATTTCGGCCAATCCTGGCCTTTGTCAAGCATGCTTGACAAAGGCCAGGATTGGCCGAAATGTTGCACTTCTGTACCCTGATGTGTGAATAAACACACTTTATTTTGCATCGGATGCTGTGGGATTCCCTTTTTTCTACAGTTCAGTGCTCACACTAAGGATTGTGAGCCGTCCTGCGTGCATCCTACCTCTATTCTTTGATCAATTTTTTGGAGTATCTCCGAGGTGCTGTTGGAACTTTCTGTTGTTTTGGTATGTCACACCCTTTACTCTGTGAAAGCAGTTGTGATGTTATTAAAATCAGATAGGCCTTGCGTATGAAATACAGAAATCAGGAAAAATACTTTTGCTCCCACAAGTTTGGGGGGCCTGTACGGTAAAATCTGGGACTGGCTGGACCTAGATACACGCTGTGATACCCCCGTCCAATGAGCAGAGAAGTTTTATAAAGGTGTATTACAAATCCCAGCAATACAGTGTAGTACACACTAGTTTAGTGGGGGCTGTATGGAACAATCTGGTAGTGGCTGGACCTAGATACACACTGTGATACCCCAGTCCAATGAGCAGTGAAGATTTATAAAGGTGTACTACAAATCCCAGCAATACAGTGTAGTACCCACTAGTTTTGGGGGGGGGGGGCTGTATTGTACAATCTGGTACTGGCTGGACCTACATACACGCAGTGATACCCCCGTCCAATGAGCAGTGAAGTTTTATAAAGGTGTACTACAAATCCCAGCAATACAGTGTAGTACCCACTAGTTTACGGGGGGGCTGTACGGTACAATCTGGTACTGGCAGGACTTAGATACACGCTGTCATACCCCTGTCAAATGAGCAGTGAAGTTTTATAAAGGTGTACTACAAATTTCAGTAATACAGTGTAGTACCCACTAGTTTAGGGGGGCTGTACGGTACAATCTGGTACTGGCTGGACCTAGATACACGCTGTGATACCCCTGTCCAATGAGCAGTGAAGTTTTATAAAGGTGTACTTCAAATCCCAGCAATACAGTGTAAATACAGTGTAAATACAGTAAATTTGACCATTTAGCGGTCACCAAAAAACAAGCATTTTTCTCCCGTAAACTTTTAATGGAGTTCAATATCCGATCGAATATTTGAACATTGCGGTCCATTCGAATCAAATTTATATGTTTAGAATATTTTACTACTCGCTCATCTCTATTCTTTTTTTTCTGTCTCTGTCTTGATTTTAATATAGACAATAACAAGTGCATCATAATTTTGTTACCAAATTGATATTAAATCATAAAAACATATTTTACTTAAAGATCACCTGCAGTTTTAAAAACCTGTATGGGTTTGTTATATTAACCCATAAAGGGATGACAAGGTGATCTCTATGAGAAGATCGTCGATCCAACAGGATGGAGGCAAGTATAACTTCACCTGTCCGGAAAGGTTATTGAGATCTTTTAAACTCTGCTATAGATGGTGGCAGTTAAGGGGCATGATCGCAGCTGCCTGTCATTATCCATGGCTTCTGGCACTTTAATGAGTGTGCTTCAGAGTGAGCAGCCCCACACATCAAAGAGGACCTCTGGATTGGGATATTTTTTTTAATATTAAAAGTACATTAAAAGTTATATAAATGTGTCTATATAATCTATTACCATATCTGTGTGGTTCTGCCACACTGTTAGCTGATTAACATTCAGGAAGTGAAAAAAACTAGCCTCTTTTCCAATCCAATTTGTCTCCTGCACCCTCAGGAGATAGAGATTACATGCCTTTATCTAATATTGAGTTTGTTTGCTGAGCACAGGCTGATGATGTAGACTTGACAGGGGGTGGAATGTTATGTCACAGGTGGCTTGTCTCTTGTCTCCCACCTCCCTGAGTGGTTCACTATCTCTGACCAGCCCCTCTAGCCTACACCTGACCAGAAAAGGAGTGACAGAAGCAGCTGCTGCAAATTCACTGTGAAAAAGTCTGCAGTGAAATTAGGTGTTGGGAGCATCATTGCAGTACTGCAGCGGTTTCACAAAAATGATGTAGTAACACAATTAATTTATGCTAAACGGCACAGAGGATCAGAGTCAGCACCACCAATCCCACCTAGACAAAAAACAAGGCATAAACAGTATATCCCATGTAAGATTATATTGGATAAGATCCTTTTTGTGGTGCTCAACTTCAACAATAAAAAAAAGCTCGATCATAATATGCGAGTGGAATTTCTTTTTTATTAATTTAAAACAAAAAAAGGAACATTTAATTCAAAACGTTCTATACTTTATTCCAATATTAGTGTTCCAGGTACAGAATACAGTGTGCTGTGTGATTTTACAGGTGTAAAGAATGCAATGTGCTGTGTGATGTTAGAGGTAGAGAATACAGTGTGCTGTGTGGTGTTACAGGTAGAGAATACAGCGTGCTGTGTGGTGTTACAGGTAGAGAATACAGCGTGCTGTGTGGTGTTACAGGTAGAGAATACAGTGTGCTGTGTGGTGTTACAGGTAGAGAATACAGTGTGCTGTGTGGCGTTACAGGTAGAGAATACAATGTGCTGTGTAGTGTTACTGGTAGAGAATACATTGTGCTGTGTGGGTGGGACCACAATAAAATGATAAAGTACTGCAATTAATTCAGTAACACAATGAAATTGCAAAGTGTGAACACAGACTAGATGTTCTGCAACATCATTGGGCAGGGAATAGACAGGGTGGAGGAATGTGATGAACAGCTGAGGGAAAGCATTGCATTCTGGAACCTGTAGTACTGTGTACAACTGCTCAACCAGGAAGAACAGCCAAAAATGTTGGGATTTTTCGTATTTTCACAACCGGGTTAGACAGGTAAACAATTCTATATGCTTCTGCAGCAGCCCCCCCCCTCCCCCCCTTCAAAACCTCTTCATATCCAGAATGTATTTATATATTCCTACTGCAAGGGGACATTGGCAGTAGGAATGTGTATAGCTGTATGGCTGACGTGAGGGGGTTGAAATACTGCCTACTTTAAAAATTAAATAAATTAGTTGTGAATTTTATTTTGAAGTGCTTTTAAATGTGAGCATCCAAAAGTACAAATGTGTATAATGAATATCTGAGACAAATTACAAAAAAATAACACTTCTATTGAGTAGGAAATGTGTTCTTTTTCTAGGCTTGTGATAAAGAAAACTTTAGATAATTGCTTTGTTCTTTTTCGGTTATTTAAATTAGAGCTAAGTGACAAATAGCATAAATACATTGTATCTTTTCAAACTGTATCCAACTGAAATAAAATCCAAAAATATATATTAGATAAATTGTATATAGTCTTGTTCAGATGTATAAAAAAAATTAAAAAAAATCTTATGCACGGTCCAAGTTTTCTGCCATCTGAGGCAAACCTGAAATGGCATCCCTTGCCCTCCTTACACCCTGCGTCCGTCAATCTTCCACTTCAGTAACCTTGCCCCAAGACATGTCAACTGTTAACCACCGCCTGATCTAGACCATTCCACGCTCACCTCCCCCAGCATGACCTTCACCCACTGTACTCACCAAAGCGCAGGAGGTAGAGAGCTTGCAATGGACTTCTGTGGTGCCGGGTGACGTCATGGATTGAATCTGGTGGTAGTGGGGATGGTAGATGAGTGAGAGGGCCCTGGCTGCTGTCATTTTTATTAAAGGGCCACTCCCGTATGAGAAATTTGTATTTAAATTAACCCCAAGATATATAACTTTCTGATATAATGTTATTACCAATAGTCCTAGATTCAGTGGCTTTTCACCACTGACAGGAAATGGATAATAAAAGGACTACTAAACTTGTGTTGACTCCGAGCTTCTCTCTCTCTGATGTCACTGGAGGCTTGGCTGGATCTCCCAAACCCCTGAGTGATTCACCAATTCAAGATCTCTGACCAGCCCCTTCAGCCTACACCTAAGCAGGCAAAGAAGCAACTGCTGCAGCTTCACTAAAATTAGGGTTATGTTCACATATGTTGGAGTTTCATTGCAGTACTGCAGCATCTTCAGAAAAATTATGCAGTACTGCAATGAATTGATGTAGTAATGCAATAAAATTATGCAAAATGGCACAGAGCATCAGAGTCGGTACAGCCAATCCCACCCATTTAAAAAACAAGGCATAAAAAGTATATGCAGTCTAAGACAATACTGGATATTGTCCATATTGTGGTGCTCAACTTCAAAGATAAAAGATGCTTAATCATAATACGCACATGGAGCTGGAAAAGAAAAAAAAGGCACAAATTGAATTCAAAAAGTTATATGCATTATAATGATTGCATGTTTAACAGTAAAATAAATGTGTAAAATAAAAAGTGTAGTAAAAAAAGTTTTTAAAAGTATAAAAAAAACTTATAACCCCACCATAAAAAGTTGAAAATATTTCTTGCCCATTATAAAAATTAAAATATGCAAAATAAAGAAATAAACATTATATATTGTATCGTGCGGAATTTTCCAATCTATCAAAATAAAACAAAATTTTCTCTTTGGAGTGAACGGCGTAAAGAAAAACAAAAAACACCAGGATTGCTGATTTCTTTAAAATTATAAGTCAGAAAAAAAGCAATCATACACCAATATGCTGCTAAAAAAAAAATATATATCATGGCATAAAAAAATTACACCCATACCAACCCGTAGGTGGAAAAATAAAAGTGTTATGGCTCTTAGAAGGCGTGGAGAAACATTGCATTAATTTGACCTGGACATCCGGGCATCAATGACCTTGGTCATGAAGGAGTTAAATAACTCCTCTGCAATCTTTAAATCCAGTTCTTTGAGCCAGTCATAGAAGTAGATCTGGGGAAAAGTATTTTCTTTCATATTGCCTATTTTTGTTTTTCAAATCCACTTCTAACTTCTTAGCTTCAGTATAAGCGTGAATTTAAAAAAAAAAAATGTTTCATTTTCAAACAAGGGCTATTGTTATATTTTTGTATTGTTGTAAATTTTGACAGAGTCACCCATCACAATAAGTTTTACTCTGGAGGTCTGCTGTTATTCCAGGACATACCCAGGAGGAGTATGTTATTGCATGCCTACCTCCCTGGCTGTCTACAGAGCAAAAAAGTTAGATGCCCCTGAGCTGAGCAGCTGGTGTGAACAGTGACTTGGCCTGGTTCACACAAGGTCTCACTTCTGAGATACTACCTTGGGGTGGGTTCATACTATGGAATCTGCATGGAGAAATTCCGTTGGATTCCGTCGTTTGTACCCACTCACAGCAGAGCACATCTCCACCAGTGCCATAGATACCATTCTATGGCCGGGCCGATTCTGCCGTCTGCCTGACATGTCAATTCTTTCGGCGCTAGGGGGAATCGGCCTGGCCATAGATGGTGTCTATGGCAGGAGCAGAGATGCCACCGCGAGCTGATACAAGCGATTCCTCAATGTGAACCAACCCCTTATGGTGAGTTTACACAGAGAGCAAGGAATGGATTTAAAAAGAGGTTAAATCTCAATCTTTTCTTTATGACCTGTTCCCTGTTTATAGTTTTTTTCCTGGCTTTGGCTTAAAAAATCTGTCAGATAAATCTCACACCATTATACATGTAAAGAATTAGTAGAAATGACAGTGCCACTTTAAAAATTGCTTGAAACACATAAATGCATTGTAATAATTTTAGATCTTTTTTCTTTTCTTTCTTTTTTTTTGGGGGGGGGGGGGGGGTGAGCAAGAATTCTGATGCAGTACACAATTATGAACTACTAGAACTGTCACTTTTTAATTAAAATTGTAAAATTCTCCAACAAAAGTTCTACGTGTAGCCCTAGCCTTATACCACTTTCTGAAGAATGATAGCATTTTGAGGCAACTATACCCTTTTAGAGTCTTGCTTAGTTTTCTTTACAATGTTCTTTTGTATTAGTCCTATTTTTGCATCTGAATTAAATCTTTGACTTTTTACCAAAGTCTTCATCTGAACTTTTTCCATTAGCAAATGTTCCTACTTATCTGAACTTCAAAGATAACACCCCCGTTGTCAGATAATCAGCCTCATGTTCTTCACATAATTTATTTTAATAGATTGGAAAAAAAAGATTACACTCATTGATTTTTATAAAGGAAATATTACTTAAATTCTCAACAAAAGCACTTCTTCCTAGTTCACTCAGAGCTGCTGATAAATTGAATAGTGAAGTCAACGTTTTTTTAAAAAGCTTCCCCGATGGCTTTATGATTGTAAAGTTCTGTAGATGATAAGACCAACAATTGTGTCAATGAACCCCTGTGGTGATTAAGACTGAAAGCTAAATAGAAAGAAGAGTTAGGTTGGGATGGCCCATTCTCTAGCTTTAAACCTTGTAGTCATTGCTGTTCTATACCTCATCCACTAATTGGGACAGAACACAGTTATTGGTTTATTTCTTTAAATATTATCCTGTTGCTATCATAATAATGTTAACATTAAATGTTGAGTACTAGTTATAAAGTAATATAGCTTATATATTCTATAAGTATCCAGATTTATCTTTATCTATATGTGCATTCAATAAATAATTACTTTCCACTATAAATACATATTAGAATTTTTTTATTTTTTTATTATTTCCTGCACACAGTAGGGTCCCAATGCACCTTCGGAACTTTATCCTTCAGTTTGTTTTTTCACTTTTGAGCCATAGTCATGAAGTGATTGAAAAAGACTGTGTGTGACACCAGTCTTAAGTAGAGATGAGCAAAGCAGCTGAAAATTTCACAAGGTTCACAAATTTTGAGTTGGATTCGTAATTATATATGAATCAAATATAAACAAATCTCATAAAAAAGCCAAACAAAAGTAGCTACATTATTACAGAGTAGTGATTTTATCAACAGATGTTGTTACAGAGGCAAAAATTGGAAAATGGCAATTTGAAAAAAAATCTCAATCAGCCAGTCAATCGTTCAATTTTCGCTATGGACAGTAGAGGACATTGGTGTATCTGTGGTAGAGATGAGCGAAGCAGCCAGAAATTCGCTTTGTGATGTTTGCAAATTATGGGTCAAATTCAGCATTATTTGCAAATTGAATTTTAAAGAATTCCAACAAAACAGTCAAATTATAGTAGGGTACAGTACTGGAAGGACAAATTTGTTAATGCATGTTTTTGTAAAATTGTTAAAAATTGGAAAATCACAATTTAAAAAGAAAAATGTCAATCAGCCAATCATTCAATTTCCGCCATGGACAGCAGTGGACATTGGCTTGACAGTGTCAGAAAATGTGAAATCTCTCTATTAAAACATTTCACACATTTCAATCCCCCATCAACAACTCTTTCAACTACCCTTGTGTTACAATAAATTGTCCTCTGCAAGGATGTTAAAGTGTCTAAAGAAGTCTATCGCTTCTCAGGGTTTGGCCAATGGCAGCAGGAAAGGTGGCAATGGAAGGTGGAAGTGGTGGAACATGGGGTCGTGGTAGCGGCCATCCTAACAGGACTGAACGAAGGTTGTAGCTGCCAGTAAGAACCAGTGGTAAGGTCAGTTATAGCCAGGCTGTTCTTGTGGAATCGACCCCTCAATGTTTCAGCTCTACAGCAGTCAGTAGTCAATCCCAGAGCCAGCAACCATGGGAAGGGTCTGGACTGTGCTAGGTTTGTCCATAGTTTTCTGGCTGATGGTCCCTCAAATGTTGATTGCAGTCAAGACACAAGACGTGTCTGAGGAAACTTCCCCCAGACTCTCGGCCACTGTAGTAAGGATCTTTTTGAAGAATGAAAGGACAGGCATTTAAAAGGCAGTGTTGAAATTTCAGGGGTGGCTTGGCTTTCTCGGAAGCAGAAAGCAAAGCATTGCTGTATTGCCCCACTATACAAAGCCTACACATTTGTTGTTTTTTTTAGTCTGTACAGCACTGAAAAATATTTACGGAAAAAAAAGAAAATGCCTTAAGTGCAATACAAGATATTAAACTCTGCTTTGGTACTTAGTCCAATAAACAGTAGTAGATATTACAACTGTAGCTTGAGGTAAAGAAAAGTAGAAGAAATCTGTGCGTAGATAGTGGCCAGATAGGAGGCCCTTGCCTAATTAGTCTTATACTCTGCTAGGATGCCAGGACATTTAAATAACTCTTTCTTATCTGACTGGCTTCTGCCTCTCAGTTTTGGTGACTGCCCTGAAAGGTAATTCGAGCCCCAGGTCTCTGTATCTAGGTGAAGCTAACTAGTAGAAATTTTCCAAGGCAGTCGAGTGTAATTAATAGAGAGCGAGTTACTTGCATCTGTGCTCTATTGCGGAACAGCCCAACTGCTTTTCTCTCTGTAGGCCTGACTGTCCTGAACTGTAAGTCCAGGGGTTAGGGAAGGGGTGAACTCCTGTTACTCCAAGGGGTAACTCTTGTTACCCCAGGATTGGGTTCAGCAGTGCATGACTGCTGTAGTCTCTCACTCTGGAAAATAGGTCTTCTCTCTTCCTTAGCTAAAACCTAACTTGACTGGCCAAGAGCTAGGCTACAACTAAATAACCCCCGGGAAGTGGTGTGTGAGCGAGTAAAAAACAGGCTAAACCTTCCTTCCTTAACTGCAGCTGTTCACAGGGGAATGAGAAATCTAGTGGCTGGAGTAGGGCAGAGTAGCTAACTGCACTAACTGTGGCACCTGACACAACTAGTTTTACCTGGGTGTGTAAAGATAGAAGAACCACCCATAGTGGGACACTACAAATACTCCAACTAAACATGGGGCACGACAATTCCGAATGGCCCATTTTGATAACTGGAGGTGGTTTAAAGTAAGGGGCATTGATAGTGCTCATTTGGGCTCTCGTGACGTGATGAGAAAACTTGCATAATTGGAGTGCAAAAGTCTGAACAGTGGAATTTGCTTGCTTCCTGTGATGAACTCAGACCTGCTTCTGTGCAGTATGATATGTTTTGGATTTTTCTGTTTTTGTATTAATAACTTTAATTAATAACTCTAATTCTAACTAAATTCTCTCAGGTCTTAATCATGTATTTTAATTTGTAGCTTGATTTTGGGGGAGGAAGGTGGGGTCCTATACATTTTGTGATTGCATTAAGGATTTAGGATAGCCATGATACTGTATGTGTGATGATTACTATTATTTAATAATATATACATATATGTGTTTTTGGTGCATTTTTGTTCATTTGATGTAAATATTCTGATGTCCCCAATGTCTGTATTGAGAAAAGAATGAATTATTTCCATATTCAGAATACCCTTGAAGGAGTAGAAGATTTCTCCATGCTATAGCACCTTTTTTCATATGGTGCTTGGTATTGTCTATTAGGCCAAGAGACAGCTGCAAAAAGCACTTACACTTGGGGATCTGTGGGTAATATTGCTGCAGCCCTTTGAGATTGCTGGTGGTCCCATCAGTGAGACCTTCACCAGCATTTTATCCCCTATGCTATGGATAGAGGATAAGAAACTGAGATAAGCAGCTCCATAAGTCCATCTCACATGTATTCAGGCACTTCTTAGAATGTCATACTAGGATGTGGAGCTCTTTACAAGCATATTTGGGTAAAAAGGTTCATTCCCCCACATGGGGTGTAGACTGACAAACAAAAACACTATTCATACTAAAAGGATTGTGGATGTTTAAATTAGATTCATAGTCCCCAAAGTGTCTTAATTCCCCAAAATGATTTAGTTTATTTTCATTGAATATGTGACATGCTTCAGCCATGTCTATAACTCTTAGACGACCCTTGGTATGCCAGGGCTGCCTGTCACCAAATGACCCTGGGCATACCGGTATGTCCAACTGCATTAAGCACTATGAAGTGAGCTGAGTGATTTCAGCAACCAGGCCTTACTGATAATGACGGGCAGCAGCAATTACGTTGCAGTCTGTCATTAAACCCTTAAAATTACCTCCTATCCCATTATACAAATAAAAAAATGCAAAATTAATCAAATAAATAAACATATTATATACTGCGGCGTACGTAATTGTCGAATATATTAAATTATAATAATCGTGTTCCTGTACGGCAAACAGTGTAAAAGAAAAGAGAAGAAAAGGCCAGTGTTGCAAATTTTTTTAGTGTATGTATATATATATATATATATAATATATATATGTGTGTGTGTTAAAACGTCCGATCTACAAACATATGATACAAATAAAAACTAGAGATCATGGTGCAAAAATGACACCATATACAGCCCTGTAGGTGAAAAAATAAAACCGATATAAGAGTCACAATAAAAAATCTGGTAAACTTGCACATCATTGTGTCTGGACTGACCTATAGAATAAATGTATCATGTCACCTTTACTGTTAAGGGCATTATGTAAACACAGCAGCCCCCCAAAATCTACAAAATTGCTAATTTTTTTTTTTTTTTTTTTCAATTTTTATCAATTTTATTTCCATAAATAATATTTTTTGGGTTCCTTCATACATGTAATGGTAGATTGAAAGGCGCCATTACAAAGAACATTTTCTCCTGAAAAAAAAACAAGCCCTGTAGATAGAAAAATGAAAGCCTGATAGCTCTTAGAAGGGGAGGAGGGAAAAAACGAAAATGCAAACAGGAAAATTGACTTTGCCATTTAAGTCATTTTGGGCTGGGTCATGAAGAGGCTAAAGAATTAAATTAAGTTGTAGATTTATATATAGAATACTATAAACTTCTTTATACTTTATTCTTCCTCTGGGGACAATTTTTATGTTGTTCATACTAAAAAAGGCTGAGCTATTGGTTGGAACAGTGCTCTGCTAGTAAAATCTGCCTGAGACAGATTCATCCTGCAGAGTTCTTAGAATGTCAGCCTTCAGCTGCCATAGTAGCTCCCTGCAGATGCTTCAAGAAGTTGCTAATTGGGCACAGGGCAAGCATGTGACATGAGGCATTTAAGTGGTTAAATGACTGACTTCTGTATGCTGAGAGCAGCCAGTATTCTCAGATCATGTCCCGTGTCCCTTGCTCCAACCAACGGTTACTTATGAAAATAAATCCTGGGACTGCAGGGAATCTCTCGCTGGTTTCCTGAACTGATTGGAAGTGGTGGAGTTCTCCTTTATTTCCATGTTTTATGTTGAAATGGGCCCTTAGATTATGCGGCTAAGTCACAACCTTCGCAATCTCTGTAGTTACACCACTGGACATCACAGACACAGCCTCTTGCTGTTAATAAATATATTTTTTCTTAGCAGCATATTAGAGGCTGTCTGGCAGATTTTCATGCTGCCAGGCACATGTGTACACTTCAACATTATTTTAAAGGCTGCATCCCAGTGGCAATTTAAACCATGTTGTCTATTGTTTTGTGCATGATCATTTTTTCTAATAATTGCTAGAACTGCCAAACCTGTGTAGAATGACACAGATTTTTACAACATACATATTTATTTAATTCAGAGATGAAGTGATGATTAAAATTTTTAGGGTACATGAATCGGATGCAGCTTGACTACAAAATTACACTAGGGTAGCAGTGGAGTACTCAGTAAATGTATACTGCTACAGAACCTATTATTGTTTGACCTCTTTTTTTGCTGTGTCACAAAATCAGTCACATATATTTTAGCAAAGTACATTTATCTGCCATTCTGAGTTCAAGTGGCAATTAGAAATTTTTGGTCAACAACTATGTTGATAATTTGTTATATTTTTGTGAGGGACACAAATCTTGTTATGATTCGGCCTCACCAACATTTTCACTATAGGCCTTTATCCATCATTTAGAGTTCAAGTGGATTTAAAAAACTGTTTGTCAATAAGTACATTTAGTTAGAATTTGTTATTATATTGCTAGTACCACAAAACCTGTTATAATTCAGCCTCATAAACTGTACATTTACCCGCTATTCTATTCAATTGGTGTGTAAAAGTTTTTTGCCAAAAGCTCTGCTTAGTGGAAATTCAATTTTAAGTTGCTAGTGAAACAAAGCCTGTTATTGTTCAGCCTCACTCCAGTTTAAACCATATACTGTACATTTATCCGCCATTTAGAGTTCAAGTGGCAAATAAAATGATTGTCAAAAGCAATGTTCAGTGTTATTTATTTTGTGCTAGTGCTAGATAATTTTTTTACTTGTTAGCTTTATGCGGGTTTAGTATTCACTATGTACATTTTCCACCAGTTAATAAATTAATAAAAAGTTACAATAGCTTTATTGGGTGTAAATTTGTTACTGAATTTCCACGAAACTGTGTGGGCAGATACTGGGTTGCTCACCACCATTATTCCTAGTGTGAACAGAGGAGGATTTTTCCTTGCCTAATTGATTACAATCAGGTTAATGCACATGCATTTTCTTGAGTGAATTCTACCAGCACCTTATTGGTTAACTCCTTGACTCCTGTCTAAGTTCTTGTCTGTCTGCATCAATTGCCACTAAGACCAAGACTTTGTTTCTTTTAAAACTTAGTCATTCTTTATTCATGATGCCTGCTATAGCATAAACTTAAGGCCCTATTCCACCAACAGATCTGACGACAGATTATCTGCCAAAGATTTGAAGCCAAACCCAGGACTGGATTTGAAAAGAGTTGAAATCCAGTCTTTCCTTTATGACCTGTTCTCTGTTTATAGTCTGTTGCTGGGTTTGGCTTTAAATCTTTGGCAGATAATCTGTCGTCAGATCTGTTGGTGGAATAGGGCCTTTAGTGTGCCTATACTCCCTTGCTCACCTCCCTGTGATTTGCTATCTTAATATTGATAACCTGACTTTGGCCTCTGTCAGTGACTACGTGTTTGTCTCCTGACTTGGTCTGTAGGGTGCCATCACTTTATTCTAAGCATAAGTAACTTTTTGTTATGGGGGGACCAACTTCTGATGTTGTTCTCCATTTACCGTGGCTCCATCTGTCTTGTCGGTCTCCATCTGTCTCGTAATTGTCTCAGGTTTTGTCTCATATTTGTCTTGTGTCCTGTTCCAACTATATTAATGTAGGGGATAGCTCCAAATTATCCTGTGTTACCTAGGACACGTTGAGGCAAATAGGCAGTGACATTGGGTGGGCCCGCTCAGCAAATCACGGGCTGACTGGGATGAGACAGCACTGCGGTCTGTGATTGGCTAAGCGGGCTGTCACTCTTGTCTCCAGAGTATCAGCTTGCTCAACCAATCACAGGTCATGGCGCTCTAGCGTCCCAGTCAGCCTGTGATTGGCTGAGCAAGCTTTCACTCTTGTTTCAGAAGTGACAGCCCGCTCAGCCAATGACAGGTTCACGAGGACAGCACAGAGGCCTGTGATTGGCTGAGCGAGCTGTCACGCTAGAGACAACCAATCACAGGCTGCGGAGCTCTCCCATCCCAGTCAGTTTGTGATTGGATGAGTGGAAATTTACCAGAGAGCCTCAAGAAGTCACAGGGGGAGCGTGGACAGGTGAGAGTAATTTTTTTATTTTATTTTTTGTGACGTGCAGCTGCTCTTCCTGATCCTGTCCGAACTTTGCAAAACAATTGGTTCGGTAGTTTGGGACAAATCTAGGTTCAGAAGGCTCAGTTCACTCATCTCTAGATTTAGGGATCTCATCACACACCACTTCAATTGGTATTTTGGGAATTGCCCAATGCAAAATGGCATCTGAATCCTTCCAGCTCTACATTGTTAGAGAAGAGTCTCACATCATCACACCAAAGGTTTGGAATTTCCTTGGCAAAGAAATAAAGCTTTTTATATTACCATTAGTATGGCAGATTCTACATGTAGCTGCATCAGCGTCAGCTAGAAATTGGGAATCATCATAAATCCCAACAATTTCCAAAATGAACAAGTCTCATCTACTTGCCTCTAGGAAGGAATGTTGGCTAATCATCAAAGGACCTATGAAAAAACCCATATGAAATAAAAATATAAAAAATTGTTTCATCTGTCTATCATTCTACCCCCCTCCCCCCCCCCCCCCCCCCCCCCCCACACACACACTTTTTGCCTTCCTTTTTAGTTACAGATGTTTGCTGTCAGATATACAGTATGGGGACATGTATCAAGCAGTGTACCTTGTGCTCCTTAGCACTTTTTGGCATACGTGTGATGTGCACAGACCTTCGTCAGATTTACTAAAGAGTGTAGCTCGGTGTATGTGTGAATATCACAGCTTGCGCCTGTTTTTTTCCCTCTTGACTTATGTGGGTGTGGTTATTCCTAATAATTTTCTTAGCTGTGATTTATCATGTGCGCATTTTGGAATATTTGCATATTTATTTGCATCTGTAGTCCTGTCCCAGGGTAGCGGAACTTTCCTAACTGAGGTCAAATTATGAATACCTGCAGTAAAAAGAGCAGCACCAGGGAAGCTATGGCAGGTGATTTATGAACCAACATGCAAATATTCTTAAATACTGACTAGGCTGCAAACATATAAGCCAGTGCACAGTGATAAAAATATTCACAAAAAAAAGGTGCAAATGATAAATGTCCCCCTCAGTGTTTTCTTCCTTATAAATATATGTTAATAGGAAAAGGTTAAGTTAGAAGGAACCAATGACCTTCCTCGCGGAGTGTGAACCAGTACCAGGACCTTATAGCTGCTGGGCACAGGTCTCTGACATTGATGGGGCAGCAATTAAATAAAATCTTTTTTTTTTATGACAATATTTTATTGAAAATTTTGATTTTCACAAAAAGCATAATACAACCGTGAAGCCACATCCGGTCTACTAGTATAAAACAGGATTTTGTCATAGCAAACCAAACCAAAACAAACTGAACACACAGTTCTCGCATATCCAGATAAAGCAGTCATAAACACAAGTCCTAATGACGTCCTTCCAAAGTAGAAAATAGAGAAATCCGGCATAGGACTGGAATGTAAATTTTTTCACAACAGAGGGAAAAGCTTAAATAAAATCTTTATTCTTCGGTCCCGGCTTCTGGTGTCTAGACATTGAGGCTGATTCACAGTGGGATATAGTCACGCTGCCCCTGCCCTCTTCCTAGCCACTCATACTAGATTGGTAGCCAATGACCTTTCCATCAAGTTTCCAGTGTTCAAGCTGCCAATGAAGCATAAGTGGCTTGGAAGAGGGAGAAGGCAGCATGACTATATGCCGCTGCAACTCTGCCCTCATGCCTAGATACCGGGAGTTGGGACAGGGGATTAAAGAAGGTTTTTTTTAAAAAAATTGCCACCCCGCCAGAGATTGCTGGGCACAGCATAAGGTACCGCCTCCAATTCACACTCCACCAGGTAGGTGATTGGCTCCCTTGAAGAGAGATTTTAGTTAAATGAACAATTACATTTGGTTGTAAAATTTAAAATATTTATTTAAAATGAAGGTCAACACATATTTACAATTTTTTTTATTGTCTGCTGTATTTTCTGATCTATTTGATGACATCCTGTATGTTTCGATTGCTCACCTTTCTTTTACATTAAAACTCTCAATACAAATCTAAAACAATACATACAGTATATTGTAGTATGTGTATCAAAATGAACTGTGACAGTACGTTATAGCAACTTTATACTAGCAAAATGGTCAAACATTATCTTTCAGCTTCAGTAATCCTACTGTGGTTGTATGGAATTCCCTGCCTGTAAAAGAGACAGGACTTAAAAGCTATCACAGAATAAAAAGTTCTGATGTTTAGTGTAACCAAAGGAATATTGTAAACAAGGGCTTCTCTAGGGAAAAAACTATAGAATTCTCTAAAGCAAGTGGTAATTCAAATATAAGCACATACATCAGACTGCCCCATGTGCACTCTATAGATTTTTTTTTCTTCTTGCTCACAAGACCATAGCAAGAAGATCATTCTGTTCCCAAGCTTATCAGGAATTTTATAGATGGCATTCTTAGTCCTTCTGGTTCATGTAATGTGTCTGAAGCTATGCTTGCGTCAATAGGTTTTCTGTCCCGGCTGTCAAGAAGTATACAGTGTGTAGACAGAATGAAGCGGCGTGGAGAGATGTTTCAAAGCTTTGTGGAAGAATTTAGGCAGTCTGTACACCTTTGTTATATTTGTAAATTCAATTTTTATCAGAGTTGTCAGAGAATGCATAGAATAAATAGAAGCTACTATGAATACAGTCCCAAAAAATTCAAGTATAATGTGCTTCGATGCATATTACTATATTTTTTGCATTTGAAGTAAACCAAAGATAAGAGGGCATGAAAGGTAGTAGCAACTTTTCAGGTTTTGAATTCATAAAGATACACTTGCTTATAAGAAGAATCTTTAAAGTGATACTGTCACCCCCTTTTGTGCATTCTGACATCTCTACACAAGTGTAGAGATTTTCACACCTTATTTTATATCATACGTTGTGGTGCTTGTTCAAGTAAAAAGTGATCTTTTATGAACTGCAGATTGTGTTAATTGATCGGGCCTCACGACATTAGCGCCACGTTGCCCTGCCCACAACGCCACAGTTGGCTCCGCCCCTTTGGCGGTCATTGGTGGGCCGACCTAGAGGGGGTGGGGCCTAGACCTTTAGGCCAGCCTGTTCCGATGGCTGGTAAAAGGACGGGGCCAACGGCTGTGTTGTGGGCGGGGCTAAGTGGCCCTAATGCCACGATGCCCCGCCCACTTAACATAATCTGCAGTTGATAAAAGATGACTTTTTACTTGAACAAGTACCATGACGTATGATATAAAATAAGGTATGAAAACTGCGAAATTTACCCTTTACACCTGTGTAGAGATGTCAGAATGCACAAAGGGAGTGACAGTGTCACTTTAAGATTTGTGTCACTTGGTACAGGTAATAAGAACAACTAAAAATAATGTGTCAAAGAAAAAGAGGGAGGTCTGCTACACCTGTTCCATAGAGATGGGATCCACCCTTATCGAGTGCACTACTGTCCCGGCGCTGACGGGATAAAAATAGAAATCAAATGTATAACAATGTAGTAGGCTCTCAAGAAGTGGGTGAAATAATACTATAGGTGTAGCTATAATGATTATATGTCAACAAAATTGAATGAAAATATTTAATGCTACAATTCATAAACGGCAATAATCTAAATGCATAGAGAAATAATTAAAAATACCATAAAAAAAAAAACAAAAAAAAAAACGGATAAATACACGTATATATATATCTGATAAAACGTCCACATGGACAATAAAATATCCAATGAATGGTGGAATATATATATATAAAAATAAGAAGAGAGCCAAGTGATGAGCACCGCGCCGGGCCCAGCGCGGTCACCCCACTTAAATAATGGTAGTCCCGAATCACGGTTTTTAACCTAGGCTCGTATTGTTGTTGAGCCGGTGTACTTGTACTTTAGATAAATAATACTCCTTTTAGAATGAGATCATGCAAGGGAGAATTAAAAGACAAGACAAGACACCACCATTTACTTGTCTTTTAATTCTCCCTTGCATGATCTCATTCTAAAAGGAGTATTATTTATCTAAAGTACAAGTACACCGGCTCAACAACAATACGAGCCTAGGTTAAAAACCGTGATTCGGGACTACCATTATTTAAGTGGGGTGACCGCGCTGGGCCCGGCGCGGTGCTCATCACTTGGCTCTCTTCTTATTTTTATATATATATATTCCACCATTCATTGGATATTTTATTGTCCATGTGGACGTTTTATCAGATATATATATACGTGTATTTATCCGTTTTTTTTGTTTTTGTTTTTTTTTTTATGGTATTTTTAATTATTTCTCTATGCATTTAGATTATTGCCGTTTATGAATTGTAGCATTAAATATTTTCATTCAATTTTGTTGACATATAATCATTATAGCTACACCTATAGTATTATTTCACCCACTTCTTGAGAGCCTACTACACTGTTATACATTTAAAAATAATGTGTGTTTTTTAGATTTTACAGTGCAATAACTGAGAGAACAATCATATACAGTATATTATTGACATGGAAATATATACAAAGCAAATGTCTAAATATTGTCAGGGCTGCGGCGGCGTCCCGTGCTCCGGGCCTCCGCTGCAACTCCCCTCTATCCCAGGCAACCGCCGATGTCCGTGTGCAGGGACCCGGTGCTGCGGCTAGTTCGGCCCCTGGGGCGCCTTACCTCGCCCCGCTCCTGTCTCCGTCTGTCCCAGCCTAGGAGGCGGGGACGAGCGTGCCGGCTGTCGCAGATTTAAAGGGCCAGTCCGCCCCTAATTAGTAGTTGCCATAATCACTCCCTATAAATCCCAGCATGCCCTGTCCCTCGTGTTGGAGCCTTTACTTGTTTTCCTTAGTGTTTTGGCCCAGCTCCCTGTCATTTCTGCCTCGTTGCCCTAGTCCATTGTTCCTGTCCACTGCCCTTGTCTGTTGTTCCTATCCATTGCCTCTGCCACCTGCGGTTACGCCTAAGACCACCATCTGCACTACTGCCTACTGCTCCTGCTCACCTTGCCCGCCGTCACCAGCAAACCAAGCCAGGGGTAGTGACTTGGGGATCGCCTGACGAGGCAAGCCCATCCCGCCTTGCGGCGGGCTCTGGTAAAAACCAGCGGCCCCTTCGACTTCGCTCCCTGGTGCGGTTTATGCCATTGCTGGTGAAGGTACATAGGATCCACTACCCCAGTCATGACAAATATGCACTGTTAGCCTAACTTTTTTTATTGTTTCCTATTAGGAAAATGTATTTACTTCATATAAGACCTTAAAGTCTAAAATATGGGCCAATTTTTTTTTAGGAAAATACAATTTTATGCGATAGACAAATTGGCATTTTACATTTCACTTATCCCTAAGATATAGCAAAATTTATATGTAATGCCCTTAAAAAACTTGAACTAATTTTTATGTTCCTTAAACCATTCCTGAAAAAATGTGCATTGATGCAGAATTCGTCATTCATTATCTTGCTGAAAAATACCACTACCATTTATGAATAACATTATCATAAAAGGGTGTGGTTTGCAACAATACTTAGGTAGCGAGTATGTGTCAGATTAAGGCTATGTTCACACAACGTTTTTTTTAGCTCTGTTTAAAATGACATCCGTCATTTTGAGTCTAAAAAAGCGGACGTTATTTAGCTGTCTGGCCTCCCCTTAGTACAATGACTGGTGTTTGTACATTATTCTGGTTTGGGGTTACTAATTGCTCTTTGGGTGTGGCTTAAATGAAAAGTCCATTGAATTTAATAGTAAGAATGGTGGATAAAGAAAAACTGCATGTGAACTACTAATAAAAAAAACATCTGCTGTTTGCAAAAGAAATCCAAAAATAATGATTCACTATTTTGATGCCCGCGTTAAAAACTTCCATTATACAATGCATTGTGTGCATTGGACGTTAGTATTTCTATTGACTTTAATGCATTGCCATTGCAGTCTGTTAAATCGAATGTTTTTTAAAATATCAAAATTTTTGACATTGTGTTAACATAGCCTAATGCTCACATGAATGCCAGAACCCAAGGTTTCCTAGCAGAACATTACCTAGAGCATCACTATGCCTTTTCAGCTTTCCTTTTTCAAAAGTGTATTCTGGCATCATCTGTTCCCCAATAAATGTCAAAAGTTCTAATAAATTAACACCTAATGAAATTTAACACTAACCCCTTAAGGACCAAGCTAATTCTCCTTTCTGCACTTTTGCTGGTCCCCCCTCCTGTTTTTTTTTTTACAAAGCCAATTGTAAAATGTAAAAAAAAAAAAATTCCCAGGGTGAGTTAGTTGTCTTTACGCAATACCCAAATTATACCACTATTATTACAATTTTTCAACTTTTTAAAAATAAGAAAATGGGGGAGATTTATTAAGTGAGAAGGTGCATCTTGTGGCCTTCTACCTGGCTTATGCCAGCCATAACCCAATCTGAAGCTTGGATTCCGGGAGGTGCTGCTAACACCCAGGGTGTGATAACATCAATAGAAGCAAAAGTCCGCAGCACAGCAATTCCAGAAAATCTTCTTTATTTAATACACAGATAAAATAGTTATTAGTTGGGTTCGGTCTCCCGGCCTGGAGGCTCTCTGTTTTTCTCTTGGCTCCTGGTGATATACTGTGTTCCTCCTCTGCTAGTATAGCTGTATTATTTATTAACTTTTCTTGGCACTGTAAATATTTTTTTCTTCAGATTGTGTATGCACTTGCACTTTATATGTTTCTGTAGAGAGGACTTGATTATGTACAGTACCAGTTACATTTGAACAGCATATTTGTATATCAGAGAGCTCTCCTGGCTAGGGAGTAGGTTGTTGGTTATTTTTTGACAACTCTTGAATTATGTGGGATGATTTTAATTGTTTTAGGGGGATATAATCATGTATTGTTGCCGTATTAATGTATTTGTGATTTCCAATAAAGTATGAATTTTTAGGTAATTTATCATGGTGTGCTTACCATTGTTTCTATATACTTTGTTCTGTTAGTTGCCAGATAAAATAGTTATAACCACAGGTACAAAAGGCAGCAACATGTTTTGACATGCAAACAATTTAGTCACTGCTTAAAATCACTATAAAACATAAATCTTTAAATAAGGATAATAAGGAATCAAACCCTGCTTACCTGGTGTTGCATCCGGTAGTGTATACTCATTAGAAAGAGTGCTGCCCTATGATTACTAGCACCTGTATTACTCGTAGCCACAAATGGAGCAGCAAGCAGCACTACTGTTTGGTGTGGATTACCACTAAGTCATAGTAAAGGTATCAATAAATGAGATCAGTTTTGTCTGTGAGGAATGAAAAGTGAAATCTGATTGGTTGCTAGGGGAAACTTAGACAATCTCCCCAAAATTGTTTGTTATTCCCATCAAGCATTTCCACAAAATGATGTGCTGCTCCTGACATATTATTTTTTTGTTTTAAGAATTTATTTAAAAATGTTTGCATAACTTACAAGTATACTAACAAGCAGGCACAATCCGCCCAGGCAATGAAAGCAGGAACACATCATCATATATTACAAATTATAGGATGAGCCAGTGTAATCAGGGGAGATTCAGGGTGACTAGCAGCGGGTTAAGGCCCTTTTACACAGAAAGATTATCTGACAGATTATCAGCCAAAGATTTGAAGTAAAGGCCGGGACTGGATTTGAAAAGAGGAGAAATCTCAGGCTTTCCTTTATGACCTGATCTCTGTTTATAGTCTGTTCCTGATTTTGGCTTCAAATCTTTGGCAGATAATCTGTCAGATAATCTTTCTGTGTAAAAGGGCCCTTAGTTCCAGAAGGAGGATTACCTACCACAAGGGCACAAATCTATATGGGCAGGTAGTGGATGGAGTACACAGACAAGATACACAGCATACACAATCCAACACAGATGCGCAGTAGTACACCCTCCCCCCCCCCCAGGACCCCATAGGGAATTAAACATCTACCGTCTCTGCAAGCATAGGCCAATGTATCCAGATTTTCCTAAATTTTTTAGGACTTTTACGTAAAGGACTTAATACAAGGGGACATATTTATTGACAAGCTGTTTCCAGCGAGTCAGTAAAGGAACGTTCGTGCATTTCCATTCCATCGCTATTATTTTTTTGGCACAAAATAAAAGAATTCTGATGAATAATCTGTAACATTTGTTGTGCGTGATCTCATTAACAATGCCAAACAGACAGACAGGAGAGGTACGAGCAAACTGAAAATCAAAGTGGTCGGACAGAAATTGCAGAACTGTATGCCAGAAGGCTTTAGGACAAGTCCATACTGCGTGTAGGAAGGTTCCGACGTCAGTCTGACTCTTGAAACATGAATCTGAGGACATCACCCCCTTCTTCCTAAGTCTCACCGGAGGGTAATATGTTCTCTGAAAGAAACGGAACTGAATCAATCGGTCCCTTGTACTGACCACCGTAGGGTAATGAGAATGTACTACCTCTTTCCACTGCAGATCATTCAGTGTCGGGATATCAACCAACCACTTCTCAAAGGCCTTCTGAAAAAGAGACTCATTAGGGCATAACATTAAATAACTTTGGGTCAGGGGATTGGTGAGGTTCGTAGAACCCAACAGCTTCTCGGCTGTTGTGAATTCTAGGAGGACCGTGAGGCTGCCGAATTGTGTCTAAATGATGTGTCGCAACTGCAGGTAGTGAAAAAAGACTGTTCGAGGTACCTCATATAATTCACACATGGTGGAGAAGGGGTGAAACACATTGGCCAGAAAAAATAGGTCAGACAAGTAACAAACTTTGATTACCCCACAGAGTCGCACCTGGGACACCTATGAGCTCAGGCAAATGCGGGTTCAACCATAGGGGAGTACGAGGAGAAAAGGAAAGCGAGGACAGCAGTTTAGACACCCCTGACCACACCCTCTGGACCGTGGCCAACGGAGTAGGCCAAGATGAGGAGGGGGTGTATCTATAAAGGGTGTTAGTTAAACCTTCATATGAGCCAACCAATGCCCCAGCCAATGCCACCACTGCATTACTAAGATCAAATCCAACCATCAGTTAGCATATACCAACTTAGTTACCAGAAAGTAATGGTACATATGTGGGGCTGCTAAACCCCCTTGGTGCTTGGGTGCATGGAGATGAGCATACCAAAATCTAGGAGACCTGCTTTGCCAGCAGAAGGATCTCATAATCTTGTCCAGGTTCATAAAAAAGGGGGAAACACAGGGGATGCGTGGAACAAATAAATAAATTTAGGGAGGAAGATCATTTTAAAGATATTAATCCTGCCTAGCAGTGAAGCCTGTCCCCAGTGAAGCAGTGAAGCCTGTCCCTGCCTAGCAGGGGAGCCTGTCTCCATTTTTGTAAATGGAGGTCCGTTGACGCCAGTAGAGGCAATAAGTTCAGGGACATGTAACTATCAACTAAGGCTGTGACCTCCACGCCCAAGTAATGGAATTGGCGGGCCACCAACAACTGTTCAGGCAAATTAGCGGGCGGGGGGGATTGTGCCAGAGACATAAGGACGGACTTAGACCAATTTACAATTAAACCGGATAAATTACCAAAGTGATTAATAAGTGTCATTAGGGCTCGGAGGGAAGAATCCGTGTCTGCAAGGTACACAAGAGTATTATCGGCATACAACGACACTTTTTCAATAATAGACCCCCGCTGAAGGCCTCGGACAGAGGGCAAGGCACGGATGGCCATTGCCAGGGGCTTGATAGCTAGGACAAAGAGTAAGGGTGACAGTGAACATCCCTGCCTCATCCCCCTACCCAGGGGAAATGAAGAAGAGATATCTAAGTTAGTGCGCATCTTAGCTGAGGGTTTAGTATAAAGTAAATGTACCCACGTATTAAATCCCCGACCAAACTGGAGTCTACCAAGAAGGGACCACAGATAGGACCATTCGACAGAGTCAAAGGCCTTGTGAGTACATGACCATGGACTACATCTGATTTACTGGCTGCTATATTCAGGTGTAAACAGGAGAGGTTAATATCGGTGGCCCTTCCCGGCATGAAACCTGTCTGATCCGGGTGGACCATAGACTGAATGACTCTGTTGAGCTGTACAACAAGCATCTTGGCCAGGATTTTAACATCAATTGTAAGGAGCGAAATTGGTCTATAGGAGGATTGAGATAAGGGGTCCTTACCCGGTTTCAGGAGCAGGAGGACATATTATGACTTTTTCTTGCTATATTATGTGCTTCTCTATCCTCATCTCTAGTTTTCTAGTTGTGCACCCTAAATAAAATTTATCACATACTTTATTTATGAAGAATTTATTATCTTTACTAGTGATGAGCGAGTACTAAAATGCCCGGGTGCTTGTTACTCTAGACGAGTATTTCCCGATACTCGAGTGCTCGTTTTAAGTAACGAACCCCATTAAAGTCAATGGGAGATTCAAGTATTTTTGCAGGAGACTCAAGTTTGGTAGAGGGAAGGTCGTGTGAAAACCTGTCAACCTCAGAAATGGATGGAATCACAACGGAAATGGACAGGAAACAGCAGGGGCAGCATGTATGCATGCCTCTGAGGCTGCCTAATGGCACCATTATGCCTAATTCTGTGCAACAGCCTGGTTAAAACAGAGGGACAGCAATGCATTCTGGAACCTGTAGTACTGAGTACATCTGCTCAACCAGGAAATACAGAAACACAAAACAGAACAAAAAAACACATAACAAATGGATTTTTTTTGTAGTTTCAAAACTGGGATAGATAGCTAATAAATAATGCTATATGCTTCTGCAGAAGTTTCATTTTTTTCTTGCCTCGATCCGGAGTTCCTCTTTGAGAAAAAATAAGAAAATATTAAATTAAGAAAAAAGTACAATATATCTATACATGGTGTCTTAGTAAGGGGTGGTGTGGTACATCATAGTGCAAATGTTTTTTTGGGGGGAACACACATCCTTGTAAACTATCAAAGTGGTGAAAGTGAACTCAATCTGTGCAATCAAACAACAACAACCAATGAAAAGTGAGATAAGTGCAGAACATAAAACTTTTACAATGTGAACTATGAACTGAAAACAGTCACCCAACAATAGTGACATCCCATTCCCTAGTTGACTAATGTGACAATTCTAAGTGCTAACTGGTTTAAGTGCTTACAAACAAGCATGAGCACAGCTACATAGATTTCTCTCTCATACTGTGCAAACTTACAATATGTATATATCCCAACAAATTAAACTGGAGGGTAACCATCATTTCCAAATTTCTAAAAAAAAAAGTCACCAAACTTGTTAGGGTCCAAGTGCTGACCCTAACCCTACTTGCTTAAAGGAAGGGGCAGAGGGCCCTCAGCAGAGTGCGGCATCTGTTCCTTCCCTGCATCTGATCATCACTTCCCGGAAAGACAAACAGAAACAAAAAGATAACGACCTGACCTACATACACGCAGTGATACCCCCTTACAATAAGCAGTGAAGTTTTATAAAGGTGTACTACAAATCCCAGCAATACAGTGTAGTACCCACTAGTTTAGGGGGGCTGTACAGTACTATCTGGTACTGGCTGGACCCAGATACACGCTGTGATACCTCCGTCCAATGAGCAGTGAAGTTTTATAAAGGTGTACTACAAATCCCAGCAATATAGTGTAGTACCCACTAGTTTAGTGGGGCTGTACGGTACAATCTGGTAGTGGGTGGACCTAGATACACGCTGTGATACCCCCTTACAATAAGCAGTGAAGTTTTATAAAGAAGTACTTCAAATCCCAGCAATACAGTGTAGTACCCACTAGTTTAGGGGGGGGGGGGGGGGCTGTGCGGTACTATCTGGTACTGGATGGATCTAGATACAAGATGTAATACCCCTGTTTAATGAGCAGTGAAGTTGTATAAAGGTGTACTACAAATCCTAGCAATACAGTGTAGTACCCACTACTTTAGGGGGGCTGTACGGTACTATCTGGTACTGGCTGGACCTAGATACACGCTGTGATACCCCTTACAATGAGCAGTGAAGTTTTATAAAGGTGTACTACAAATCCCAGCAATACAGTGTAGTACCCACTAGTTTAGGGGGGCTGTACAGTAAATCTGGTAGTGGCTGGACCTAGATACACGCAGTGATACCCCCTTACAATGAGCAGTGAAGTTTTATAAAGGTGTACTACAAATCCCAGCAATACAGTGTAGTACCCACTAGTTTGGGAGGGCTGCACGGTACAATCTGGTAATGGCTGGACCTAGATACACGCTGTGATACCCCCTTACAATGTGCAGTGAAGTTTTATAAAGATGTACTACAAATCCCAGTAATACAGTGTAGTACCCACTAGTTTAGGGGGGGCTGTACAGTACTATCTGGTACTGGCTGGACCTAGATACATGCTGTGATACCCCCTTACAATAAGCAGTGAAATTTTATAAAGATGTACTACAAATCCTAGCAATCCAATGTAGTACAGCAGGACCACCAGCCCCAAAATAAAAAAAAGAGTACATTGAGCACTTCTTAGGGGTCTGTATGCAACAACTAATGTCCCCTTTCTGCCAGCAGCCGATCACCACAGTGTGCTGCTGAAATTGTGGTAGCAGCACTGCAACTCCCAGCCAGCAGTCTGTAGTAATACTATTAAAAAACGATTTGAAGCCCTAAAAAAAGGGCTGTTTGTGTGTATTGCTAGTATTCCCTGCCTACTGGATCGCTAAGTCCTACACTGACGCTCTCCCTGAGAAGAAGCAGCTCTGTCCCTTATCTCTCACAGCATGCGTCTGAAGCGAGTACTGCCGGCTGCACGTTTTATATGGCAGGGTCATCTGATCTGGCCAACCAATCGCTGTTATCGACATGTATGGGTCCCACATGATCGTAGGATGTACCAAAGAGTCTCCTGCATGTTTATTGGCTGAGAAATAGCGCCCAAACTTACAGGAAACGGATGATGAGATTTTCTCGAGTATCGCGAGATGCTCATCCGAGTAACGAGTACCATCGAGTACCTAAATACTCGATCGAGTACCATGCTTGGATGAACATGTTTGCTCATCACTTATCATTTCTATGATTCTATGTTTATCAAGTTGTGATAACGCTTTACTAGTTTTCATAAAAGCTGTATTGTTGGGGACCACATATAATAATAATTTCAACTCTCTCTCCATGACATTTTGAAAGTTATCCAGCACATTTACCATCGATTTGATTGGGTAGAAATCTGGATTAGATTTTACTCTAGTAGGAAGCGATATACTTGTATTAAATAATAACGACTCCAAGTCTTTTTAACAAGCTAGTAGAGATCAGCGAATAGTGAAATATTCATTTGGATTGGATTCAATTTGAATAGCTCCTGATATACGACTATTCGATCGAATATCGAATCCCATTATAGTCTATGAGAGAAAACTCCTTGGGACCTGGAAATCAAGATTCGACGAATCGGAGGTCACCAAGTCCAAGACATCTTTAGAAAGTGATGCAAACACCTCTGGAATGCATCTGGGAAAGCAGGGAAGCAGTGTTACAGGGAACGGTATTACCGGCAATTAGCAATTGCTGACAATATTACCGCACCCTGTAATAGTTAATATTTAATTAATAAAACAAAGTTTAGTTCTAAAAAAGTTTAATTAAAACAAATCCATGCTTTTGCAATTAAATATACTGTTAATAAAAAATAAATATATAAATAAATTTGTGCATATATTTACAGTATATTTAATTGCAAAAGTATGTATTCGTTTTAATTAAGCTATTGAACAGCGAAAATAACTTTATTAGAACGAAAATGTGTTTTATGAGTTAAATATTAACTAGGGATGAGTGAACTTTTGAAAAGTTTGGTTCGGTTCGATCCGTACGAACCGAACCTAAAAGGAACCTTGCTATTGTATATTGAAATATTCGAATATTCGATATGTGTACGCATATCTCCTGATATTTGCATATTCAATCAAATATTCGATCCCATTGAAGTCTATGGGAACAAGTATTCGATTATTAAAAACATCTATTTGACCACTTGGAGGTCATCAAGTCCACAATGACACCTCAGGAAATGATGCCAACACCACTGGAATGCAACTGGGACAGCAAGGGAAGCATCTGACAACCCAAAGTCGCCGGTAATAAAGTCACAAGTCGAAGTTATACAGGTTAATTACCTGGTTAATAGAGATGAGTGAATAATGAAATATTCAATTCGATTGGATTAGATTTAAATAGCTCCCGATATTCGACTATTCGAACAAATATTGAATCCCATTATAGTCTATGGGAAAAAAAAATCCTAGGGACCTGGAAATCAATATTCGACGAATTGGAGATCACCAAGTGCACAATGAAACTTCAGGAAATGATTCCAACACCTCTGGATGCATATGGGACAGGAGGGGAAGCATGCATGGATGCCTCTGAGGCTGCCTAATCGCACCATTACGCCAAATTCTGGGCAACAGCAAGGCAGTGATCACACAGTGAACCATTAAGACAGAGGTAGCATATAAACCATGCCAAAATTGGTGACAGCAAGCAAGGTTACTGTGTGTTTCCATTCATTGACAGTAAACAAGAGTACTGGGTGTTTCCATTCATTTTTTTTTATTATTAACAGTATATTTAATTGCAAAAGCATGGATTCATTTTAATTAAGCTATTGAACAACGAAAATAACTTTTTTAGAACGAAACTTTGTTTTATTAATTAAATAGTAACCTTTACAGGGATCGGCATTATTGCGGGCAATTTCTAATTGCCGCTAATATCGATCCCTGTAATACTGCTTCCCTGCTTTCCCAGGGAGCATAAACTTTATTAAAACAGCTAAAAAATAGTTTAGCTGTTTTAGTAAAGTTAATTTAGATTTAAATATTCGATCACATTTCGATCGAACACAAATCTTTCGAATAGTGCAGTATTCTATTGAATAGCTATTCGATCGAATACTATTCGCTCATCTCTACAAGCTAGTGATGCAGCACCAGGTAAGTGGGGGTTGATCCTCTATTTTCCTTATTTAAGGATTTATGTTTTATAGTCATTTCCTGCAGTGCCTAAGACATCGCAACCTTTTGTACCTGTGAAAATAACTACTTTGGATCTTTGGAACTATCTTTGGATTAAATAAAGATTTTAATGGATTGTTGTGCTGTGAACTTTGGCCTCTATTGAAGTTTTTATCTGTACCACGCCTGCATACTGTATATGCAACCTTTTGATCACTTTTTTTTCTGGGATGTAATGTGACCAAAAATCAGCAATTTTTCACTTTTGTGGGTTATTGTGTTTACACCGTGTACTATGCAGTGGTAGCAAATATGTTTATTATAGTACTTGAAAAAGCACTATATTGTAATCCGTAATCTTCTTCTTCCGCTTCTTCTTCTTCTTCCAGCTATTCTTCTGCGAACCACTTTGCGCATAGACTCCATTCAAACTGCATTTCGAAGCCCTCAGCGGTGACAGGTGTGCTAAGTATTTTTTGTTTCTATGGGATTTTTGGTTTTAAGAAATTTATGTTTAAAGATCCCTAATTTCCCATAGGAAATAATGGCCCATAGGAAATAATGGCCCCACAGTAAAGCATTAACAGCCAATCCCAGCACATATGCAAAAAGCTGATATAAAGCAGCCAATAGAAATTCTAAGGTCTTGTCAGTCAATGCCTGAAAAAAATCCATGCAGTCACATATCCACTATTGGCCAATAGAAGATGTAGGTGGAAGGTCCGTAACAATTTTGTCTCTTTGACATGAGTTAGATTGTCTTGGTAAACTAGCAATTTACTTTACCACTATAAGGCAGTGAGTCCCCAAAGTAGCAGAGGTGAGTCAGGGAAGTAGCAGAGGTGAGTCAGGGAAGTAGCAGAGGTCAGTCATTAATGTAGCAGAGGTCAGTCAGTGTTGTAGCAGAACTTTTACTGCATGACGCAGCAGAGCTGAGCCAGTGGTATAGCAGAGCTTATACCCGCATGACACAGCAGAGCTGAGACGGTATTGTAGCAGAGCTGATACCCGCATGACACAGCGGAGCTGAGTCGGTGATGTAGCAGAGCTGATAGCCGCATGACATAGCAGAGCTAAGTCAGTGATATAGCAGAGGTGAGTCAGTGATGTAGCAGAGGTGACTCAGTGATTTTGCAGAGTTCAGTCAGTGATGTAGCAGAAGGTAGTCCGTGATAGAGCAGAGGTGAGTCAAATTAGCTCTTAAAGTAATGTTACGAAAGTTGCTTTTAAAGGGGCAGTACAAAAGTTGCTCTTAAAGTGCCGGTATCAAACTCACTCTTAAAGGACCCGGGACACATTTGCTTATAAAATGACAGTAACAAAGCCGCTCTTAAAGGGGCAGTACCAAAGTTGCTTTTAAAGGGACATTACATAAGTCGCTCTTAAAAGCATGGTACCAAAGTAGCTTTTAAAAGCACAGTACCAGAGTCACTCTTAAAGGGACGGCACAAAAGTCACTCTTAAAGAGACGGTACATAAGTCACTCTTAAAGGGACAGTACTAAAGTTGCTTTTAAAGGGACAGCATTAAAATT
The DNA here is from genome assembly GCF_027789765.1 of Dendropsophus ebraccatus. Taxonomy (NCBI): domain Eukaryota; kingdom Metazoa; phylum Chordata; class Amphibia; order Anura; family Hylidae; genus Dendropsophus; species Dendropsophus ebraccatus. The sequence goes on along the minus strand of NC_091461.1, from coordinate 70,872,005 downwards.
GTTCTTAAAGGGCCTGGGCCAAAGTCCCTCTCAAAAGGACAGCACTAACATTGCTCTTCATAGGGTGGTACCTATGTCACTTTTAAAAGGACAGTACATAAGCTGGTCTTAAAGGGACAGTATATAGGTCACTGTTAAAGGGTTGACACCAAAGTTACTTCTTATGGGACTGTACCAAAGTCGCTCTTAAAGGGACAGTACCAAAGTCCCTCTTAAAGTGTATCAAGGGTTAAAGATTCTCTTAAAGAAAAGTCACTGTTAAAGGGCCGCTCTTTTCAAGCACTATGGGAGAGATTTATCAAACTGGTGTAAAGTAGAATTGTCTTAGTTGGCCCTAGCAAGCAATAAGATTTCACCTTTAATTTTTCAAAGCATCTTCTGTGAGTCATGAAAAGTAGGATCTGATTGCTTGCTAGAGGCAATTAAATTAAAACAACTCTACTTGAAACCAGTTTGATAAATCCTCCCTATGTATTTCCCTGGAAACGCAAATCTAGTTTTATGTTTTTGTTATAAAAAATAAATAGGAAAAGGAGGGTGATTTAAAGTTGTATTATGCAGGTTTTTTTTATTATTTATTTATAAAAAAAAAAAAATGCATAGGATCCCCCCCTTTCCATAACCAGCCAGGTTAAAAATCAAACAACAGCAGCCTGGTAACACCAGGGTGGGAAGAGCCATTGGTTTAGGCCCTCCCCAGCCTAAATATTACCAGCCTGCTGCCGCCCAGTCTAGGAGCGCCAATTTTGACGCTCCGGGACTAGTGGCACCCGGCTCTTCCCAGTACCCCTGGTGGCATTGGGTACTGGGGTAATAATGGGGGGGTTAGTGTTAGCCATTTTATACCGGCTAACACTAAGCCCTGACTTAGTAATGGATTCCCTATATCAGACGGCTTCCACTACTAAGTCTGTAAAGTAATGAAAGAAAACACAAATACACCTAGAATTTTTTTTTTATTCAAATAAAAACACCCCCACACCCCTCGTTGACCATTTTATTGCACATTAAAGTCTGCCGGTCATTGACATAGTCCAAACGAATCCGACGTAATCCTCTGCATGCCGGTATCTGAAAAAGAAAGGGAGAAGAAAATGCTCATTACCTAGGAGGCAAACCAGGGCCAATGAGACTATTTAGAGACAATTCTGAGACTATTTAGAGACAATTCTGAGCCAAACAAATCAGCACGACAGAAAATAGACCAGGCTTATCCCTGATAGTAAATTGCACTTTAAATAGACCAGTCTATTCTTGCCAAAGCAGAAATAGACCACATCTAGAAAAATTCCTTGTTGATAAATCTCCCCGAATGTTCACAGCTAAGGCTGGGTTCACACTACGCAAAAAAAGGATGAAAAATTGATGAAAACAATGGATGCAACTGCGTGCATCCGTTTTGATCCTTTTTCCTATTGACTTCCATTATGGGAGGGGGGGGGTGAAAAGTATAAAAAAAAATCAGTTTTTTTTTTTTTTTAACAAAAACTTGGTCGACCTAATTTTTGTGTCCGCTAAAAAAAACGTATCCTTTTTTATTCGTATTTTTTTTTATAATTGAAGTAAATGGAAAACGGATCAAGACAGATGCACACAATTGCATCCGTTTTATTCATCAGTTTTTTTGCAAAAAAAATTGCAAAAACGTAGTGTGAACCCAACTTAAGACCATATCTCTGCATTGGAAGTAAAAGATGACAATCAGAGAATATATTAGATTTTGCACACTATTCTTTTCACTTTCTGAAAGGTAACGCCTACCTTGACACTTTTTTTTTTTATCAAATAAAGGTAACATATGCTGTATTACGTGTTTTATATGCTATATTATGGACATCATAGAGGGTGATCATTATCCCTAAGATTTTGCAAATCTTTTAGTCTAGTACATGGGCAACTTTGTGCATGTTGCTACTGTGCTCAATGTTGCACACAACTCAATAAATCTATATCTAAGAGCAAGGCTGTGTTATTAGCTTTTAATCAATTATCAATTATCATTTTACAATTACAGACTTTTACTAGAAAATAAACAAGAATAAAATTTGTTGCAGCAAGTTACTTAATATATTCAACCTCGGCATCCTTTTCTTTATTTTGTGTAAATCGCCACCATTCTTTCAACAGATGCTTTTTGCCTCTGGTATATGACTAAGTTATTTAAGAACAAAAACTGGAAACAATTCTTCAGACCATTCCCTAGGACACTGAACAACCATTGTGCCAGCATGTAGTCATACTTACAAATATAGCTTTTTTATGAATGCTTTTATATAAGGTTTCCTGTCTAGATGTTAACATTAATGGTCATTTCCAAAATCAAAAACCCCTGTCATAAATGGGTCAATGTATGGCTAGGAGTAAAAAGCGACACAGTTTCAGAAAAAAAAGAACTGCTTCCAAATGCATTGGAGAATGGCATTCAGTCTAAGGCACCAGCATATGCTGAGATACAGCTGCATTTTTCTCTATCAGTTATTTAAATGCATTCAGGGAACACAGATGTCATTTACAAAGACTGAGAACAACGGTGATACTGATAAATTATTTGTGTATGTTTGCTTTGGAAAAATGAGACTGACATGTAAATTCTACTATAACAAATCAAATTAAATCAGAAGTTAATTGGCAGCTTTCAAAAAAATTTACTTAACCCCTTGACCAAGGTTATTGATGCCCGTATGTCCAGGTCAATTTGGAGCAATGTTCCTTCTAAGAGCCATAGCGCTTTTATTTTTCCACCTACAGGGTTGGTTGGGGTGTCATTTTTTGTACAATAATCTCTAGTTTTTATTTATACTGGTGTATTGGTGTAAGAGAAAAATTTTGATTGTTTTTCTTAAATGTTTTCTGATATATCATCTTAAAAAAAATCACTTTTCATTTACGCCATTCACCATGCAGAGAAACAATATTGTTAGATTTTAATAGATCTGACAATTCTGAAAGCTAGGATATGTAATATGTTTTTTTTTATACATTTTTATTTTTATGTGAAAGGGGGTAATATAAATCTTTATTTGGACGTTTTTATTAGGGATTTTTTTTTTACTTTCTTTACACATTTTGCATTGCATATACTGATAAATGCTATGCCATAGCATAGCATTGATGGGTAGTATCGGCGATCTGTACATAAAGTCTGCTTGACAGCAGTCAGTGACAGGTCCTTGTCCTGTCACTGACTACCTTAAAGGCTGTGATCGCTATGCATCGCAGCTTTAGGGGGTTAATGGCAGGCAGCTGTGTGACCCGGCTGCCAGTCATTATCTCTGCAGCCGGCCACACTAATGTGTGTGGGACCGCCCGCATTGGAGCATTCCCGCACACATTTAAAGGCCCTACAGTTTTGGGATAGGTTCACACTATGTAACTGTGCGGCTGTATTTTTTATGCGGCTGTAAATGTGCGGATGAAACTACAGCCGTGGGAAAAAATAGACATGCAGCTGAAAACATACAGTCATTTACTTGGAAATCTGGTTCAACTAAAAATAACAAATAAAATCTTAAGAAAGTGATGCAAACACCTCTGGATGCATCTGAGAAAGCAGGGAAAAAGTTTACATGAATCGCTATTACCGGGGTTTGCGATCCGCTGCAGTATGCCGATGCCTCTCATGTTTAATACATTTAATTAATAAAACACATTTTCGTTGTAATAAAGTCCCTTTCATTGTTCAATAATTTAATTTAAACGATTCCATCATTTTGCAATTAAATATACTGTTAAAAAAAAATATATATATATATATATATATATATATATATAAATAAATGTATATTTATATATATATTTATTTTTTGACAGTATATTTAATTGCACAATTATGGATTCGTTAGAATTAAATTATTGAACAACGAAACTGATTTTATTTTAACAAAAATGTGTTTTATTAATTAAATATTAATTAGTACAGGAAGCTCCAGTAAGCCGTTAATTCATATTGCATATTGCAATAGAGCATTCTGTACTAATCATCACTTTACTGTAATTAAAACATCAAATGTTTCTTCTAATTATGTTATCACAATAGCATTATTAGAAGAAACATTTAGAATTAAATGTGCGCTCAGCTGATTGGCTGATCGGCTGAGCGCACATATAATTAGCGGGTCCGCAGCACAGTCACTTCATTGTGCTGCGGACCAGCGAAGTGGACACATCGGGGTGAGTATAGAGCTCTCCCCACCCCCTCCCCAGCACTGCACCCCTCCCAGCAAGGAAGGGGGGGTCACTTAACCCCTTCCTTGCTGGGATGGGTGCAGTCTGACATCAGTCTGGCCCCCAAGGGGTTAAGGGGGTTACAATACATCCTCCCTTAACCCCTTGGGGGCCAGACTGTAAGCAGCGATCTGTAAAGATGCTGCATACTGTAAGGAGCACAACACCGCTCACAATGATGGGTGTTGTGCTCCTGTTTGTGTGTTTTTTGTGTGTTTCTCCCTTTTTGTTTTTCAGATATTGGTATCCTGTGGATTACGTCGGATTCCGTGGACTACGTCGATGACCAGCGGTTGTTTGTTGTTGTTTTTTTTTTAATAAAATGGTCAATGAGGGGTGTGGGGGTGTTTTTATTTGAATAAAAAAATTTTTTAACTTGTGTCTTGTCTTTATTTCTTTACTTTATAGACTTAGTAGTGGAAGCCGTCTAATAGACGGAATCCATTACTGAGTTGGGGCCTAGTGTTAGCCGGTATAAAATGGCTAACACTAACCCCCTATTATTACCCCAGTACCCAATGCCACCAGGGGTACTGGGAAGAGCCGGGTGCCAGTGGTCCCGAAGCGTCAAAATTGGCGCTCCTGGACCGGGCGGCAGCAGGCTGGTAAGATTTAGGCTGGGGAGGGCCTAAACCAATGGCTCTACCCGCCCTGGTGTTACCAGGCTGCTGTCGTTTGGTTTTTAACCCGGCTGGTTATAAAAATAGGGGGGAACCTATGCAGATTTTTTTTTAAATAAATAAATAGTTTAAAAAAAACGCATAGGGTCCCCCCTATTTTTATAACCAGCCGGGTTAAAAACCAAACGACAGCAGCCTGGTAACACCAGGGTGGGAAGAGCCATTGGTTTAGGCCCTCCCCAGCCTAAATCTTACCAGCCTGCTGCCGCCCGGTCCAGGAGCGCCAATTTTGACGCTCCGGGACCACTGGCACCCGGCTCTTCGCAGTACCCCTGGTGGCATTGGGTACTGGGGTAATAATAGGGGGTTAGTGTTAGCCATTTTATACCGGCTAACACTAGGCCCCAACTTAGTAATGGATTCCGTCTATTAGACGGCTTCCACTACTAAGTCTATAAAGTAAAGAAATAAAGACAAGACACAAGTTAAAAAAATTTTTTATTCAAATAAAAACACCCCCACACCCCTCATTGACCATTTTATTTTAAAAAAAAAACAACCGCTGGTCATCGACGTAGTCCACGGAATCCGACGTAATCCACAGGATACCGATATCTGAAAAACAAAAAGGGAGAAACACACAAAAAACACACAAACAGGAGCACAACACCCATCATTGTGAGCGGTGTTGTGCTCCTTACAGTATGCAGCATCTTTACAGATCGCTGCTTACAGTCTGGCCCCCAAGGGGTTAAGGGAGGATGTATTGTATCCCCCTTAACCCCTTGGGGGCCAGACTGATGTCAGACTGCACCCATCCCAGCAAGGAATTGGTTAAGTGACCCCCCTTTCTTGCTGGGAGGGGTGCAGTGCTGGGGAGGGGGTGGGGAGAGCTCTATACTCACCCCGATGTGTCCTCTTCGCTGGTCCACAGCACAATGAAGTCACTGTGCTGCGGACCCGCTAGTTATATGTGCGCTGAGCCTATTAGCCAATCAGCTGAGCGCACATATAGTTCTAAATGTTTCTTCTAATAATGCTATTGTGATAACATAATTAGAATAAACATTTGATGTTTTAATTACAGTAAAGTGATGATTAGTACAGAATGCTCTATTGCCGGCAATATGAATTAACGGCTTACTGGAGCTTCCTGTACTAATTAATATTTAATTATTAAAACACATTTTCATTAAAATAAAATTAGTTTCGTTGATCAATAATTTAATTCTAACAAATCCATCATTGTGCAATTAAATATACTGTCAAAAAATAAATATATATATAAAAATATACATTTATTTATATATATATATTTTTTTAACAGTATATTTAATTGCACAATGATGGATTTGTTAGAATTAAATTATTGAACAACGAAAGGGAATTTATTACAAAGAAAATGTGTTTTATTAATTTAATATATTAACTATTAGAGGCATCGGCATTCGGCATCATTGCCGGCTATTTTTGAAGTACTCCGTACGGACCGCCTGTCAATCCAAGGCCGCATGTACAGCCGCAAACAATGGTCTTGTTCATTTTTTACAGGTCCGTTTTACGATAGGGCCGTAGATTCATACATAGTGTGCACTTTGCAGCCGTATATCATATACTTTCCAGCGTTCACATGAACCACCAAAAATACCGCCGCACAATTACAGCCGCAAATACAGCCGCACAGTTACATAGTGTGAACCTAGCCTAGAAATGTATTTATGTGTTCCTACTGCACATGGCATGTGAAGTAGGAACATATATATACAGATTGTGGACATGAAGGAATTGAAGATTTTTCTTTCTTGAAATATTTGAATTTAAGAGTGTGTAAAGAGGCTCCCTCTTCAAATGAGACAAAACTTCCTTCTATTCTATGATGGAAGAATAAACACTATTCGTGCAACAAAGCCTCTTTTCTTAACTTTTTTTTTTTTTTCACTTTAAGTGTATGGGTACCAGTATGGACCATTTAATCATGAAGAAGCTGTATTTCTCAGGAGTGCATCTTTTTTTATAAGCAAATGGATTGATCATGGCTTTTAAGCAGACCTGTCTGCAGCTTTTTGCTGACTAAACTAAAAGTGGTGAACAATAGGGCTTCTTACCCTGAATTAGGAGATAAAACTCTAATTCCAGTTCAGAGATATATGCTTTAGATTTTAGATGTAAATTAGGAAATAAATCGCTTTCTCCCAATTTGTATAAAAGTTTCAAAGTTTATTTGTCAGCACCAGGGCAATGGACTTCAATGAGAATAGTATCTCCCGATTTAGGGTACTATTGTACTTCAGTCAACAAAGAGCTGCTGAGCGGACTGCTTTGTAGTGATGAGCGAATACTGTTCGATCAAATAGATATTCGATCGAATAGTGAGATTTTCAAATATTCGATACTTATACGAATATCCCGCGAATATTCAATAAATATTCGATTAGCAGTCAAATCCCCCAGCTTCCGGTTTCACCCTCCAAATGGTCAAATAGATGTTTTTTACTAATCGAATACTTGTTCCCATAGACTTTAATGGGATTTAATATTCGATCGAATATTCAAATATTTGCGGGATATTCGTACAAATATCGAATATTCGAATATTTCACTATTCGCTCATCACTACTGCTTTGATTAGTGATGATGAGCGGACCCAGACTATAAAGTTTGGGTCCATGCCCGAATCTATGTGTTTGGGTACCCAGACCTGAACATGGATTTCAGTCTCAAAATCCGGGTTTGGGTTCGGTATTCATCACAGTAATAAAATTTTTTGAAAGGCTGCTGACTGCTCAGCAGCAAACCAGCAAACTTTAGGAACTGTGTAGCCAGTACATCTGTGAGTTAGGAACATCTTTTTTACACAAACAACTGTGGCAAGTAAATACACCACTTATACATTAACAACTGTGGCAAGTAAATATGTGAGTTACGCAGTAACAACTGTGGCAATAAATATGTCATTTATACACTTACAACTGTGATAAGTAAAAATGTGATGTAGTCAGTTGCAACTGTGGCAAGTAAATATATCATGTACACACTGACAAAGGGGGCAAGTAAATATATGAGGTAGGCAGCGACAATTGTGGCAAGTAAATAAATCATTTACACATTGACACATGTTTCTACACAGGGGGCCATCAACTATAGGTGGCCATCTGCTATAGACGCACTACACAAGGGGCCATCTACTATAGGGGGCTCTACAAAATGGGCCATTACTTTAGGAGGACTACATGGGGGGCTATCCACTATAGGGGCGCTATACAGGGGCCATCTACTATAGGGGGATCTACACAGGAGGCCATCTACTATAGAAGGACTACACAGGGGACAATCTACTTTAGGGGGATTACACAGAGGGGGCCATCTACTATGTAGGGGTATGTCATTAAAAACTTTTATTCCAGGCACATATAAGCACTGATGCAAGCAAGCTTGTCGTTCTTGGGCCCTGTATTAGTGCAACTGCAGGTCAGTGCACCAGGGTGGACAGCCCAAGTTCCAGGGTACATTTAATCCACCACTGTTTACATTAGACACTTACATAGTTATAGCAGATGGAAACTACAGGTACCACTACATTACCAGCTCACTAGCTGGGTCTAACCTGCTGAGCATCCAAATGGACACTTACAGGATAATTGCAGTCTAGTCCTTAGTAGCTCCCTAATTACCAGAGCTCATTTTTCCTTTCTTTCTTTACTGACCTACTTAGAAACTAGTCCCTCTTCTACAACTTCAAAAATCTCATTATTGCATAGTGCTATGGTTTCTCATTTTCCCAAAATTTTCTTTTAAATTGTCCCCACCAATGTATTCTACTTAATTATTTGTAAAACATATGCATCTTGTATGTATTTTTATAAGCCTTAATAAAAATCACTCTCTTATCAAGAGGAAGGGGGCTATGTGAATGTCAAACGCCAAATTTGAGTTTAAAAATCCTCCCCCTGAGCGGTGGTTTGATGGCCGGCTGAGATAGACGTGCCTCACAGGAGCTCCTGCCACCCTTGGCCTAAAATTCTGTTTGTACATCCTGATAAGTCTCCTTTCTCGACCCCAGGAGCTCCCCTGGGTGCTAAGACACCTCCACTATCCCTCTGGGGGTCCCGGTCGGCAGCTGAGGTGGAATGGAGGCTTTCAGAGGCGGAGAACATTATACACCCTACCCCTACACAGATTGTGGACCTGCAAAAACAAATTGAAGAAGTCATGGCCTGTGCTGATATCTTCCAAAATAGGCTGCAAAGGAACAATGTCCGTATTGTAGGACTTCCTGAGAAAACTAAGGTCGACGATCCAGTGACGTTTAATGAACAGTGGCTGCGACAAACTCTCCTTGCTGAGACTTTCTCAGATTTTTTTACGATTGAGCGAGCCCACAGAGTCCCTGCAGCTGGGAGCTCCTTCTAGGCCCTTATTGGTGAAATTGTTATACTTTTGTGACCACAATGCCATCCTGATAGCAGTTTGGATCAAAGAAGAAGTGTTGGTTGACAATACCAGAGTGTCCTTCTACCCGGACTTCTCGGCTGAAATTCGGAAACAACACACGCAATTCACAGAGGTCCGCGCCAAGCTTCGAGCCAAGGGCTACAAAAACTCCATGATGTATCCTGCCCATCTCAGAGTGGTGAATGGCCCTGATAATTTTGCTCCTAAAACCGGGAAAAGACCCCCTATCTCCATCCTCCTATAGACCAATTTCGCTCCTCACAATTGACGTTAAAATTCTGGCCAAGGTGCTTGCGGTATGGCTAAACTGAGTCATTCAGTCCGTGATCCACCCTGACCAGACGGGTGGCCAGGAAGGGCCACCGACATCAACATTTCGCGTTTTCACCTGAATATTGCTGCCAGTAAGTCAAATGCAGCACCAGGTCACATGCTCAACTTGGATATTCACAAGGCATTTGACTCAGTCGAATGGTCCTATCTGTGGTCTCTTCTTGGTAGACTCCGATTTGGTCCAGGATTCCTTACATGGGTCTGTCTGCTTTATACCAAGGATCCGCACCAACTTAGATATCTCCTCATTATTTTCCCTAGGTAGGGGGATGAGGCAGTGCTGTCCGCTGTCACCCTTACTCTTTGCCCTAGCCATTAAGCTGTTGGTGGCGGCCATCCACGCTTCGTCCTCCATTCGTGGCCTTCAGCAGGGGTCTGTTGAAAAAGTGTTCCTCTATGCAGATGATACCCTTGTTTACCTAGCTGACACGGGCCCCTCCCTCCGAGCCCTGATGATACTTATCCACCGCTTTGGTGACCTATCCAGCTTAGTTGTAAATTGGTCTAAGTTTGTCATTATGCCTCTGGTATCTTCTCGCCCTCCACCTGTTATTCTGCTGGACCAGCTTTTGGTGGCCCGCCAATTCTGGTATTTTGGTGTGGAGGTCACAACCGCTGTTAATAGTTATATGTCCCTGAATTTAATGCCTCTCTTGACGAAAACCGATCTCCGTTTACAAAAATGGGGACCGCTCCTCTTATCATTGCTTGGTAGGATAAAAATTTTTTAAATGATCTACCTCCCAAAGTCTCTCTACTTGTTCCACGCATCCCCTGTCATTTCCCCAAAAATTTTTTTTACTGATCTGGACAGAATTCTGAGATCCTTTTACTGGCAGAGCAGGTCTCCTAGAATTGGATATGCTCACCTCCTTGTGCCCAAACACCAGGGGGGTCTGGCGGCTCCTAACATGTACCATTACTTTCTGGTGTCTCAGCTGGTCTATGCTAACTGGTGGCTAGATTTGGACCTTAGTAGTGCAGCAGTAGCCCTGGCGGGGGCACTGGTTGGCTCCTACGAAAGGTTAATTAACGCACTGTATAGATATACCCCCTCTTCCTCTTTGCCTACTCTGTTGGCCACGGTTCAGAGGGTTTGGTCGGCAATACACAAATTGTTGTCTCCGCCCTCCTTCTTTCCAAGTACACCCCTATAGCTGAACCCAAATTTGCGAGAACTTATTGATCTCCCTGGTGCGGCTCTGTGGTGTAAACACGGAGTTCGATATCTATCCCACCTGTTTTCTTCGGCCAATATGTTTCACTCCTTCTCCGCCATGTACGAATTGTATGAGGTACCTCGTACAAACTTTTTTCATTACTTACAATTGCGGCATACCATCCAAACACAGTTTGGCAGCCTCATGGTCCCCCTGGAATTCACACCGGCTGAGAAGCTCCTACGCTCTATGGACCTTACCAAACTCCTTACCCACAGCTATTTAATGCTTTGCCCTAATGATAAGTCTCCCTTTCAGAAGGCCTATGAGAAATGGTTGATTGACATCACGACACCTAAGTGACATCTTCAGATATATGTTTTAAGTTCTAGACGGACGTCGGTACTTTCATGCGCACAGTTTGGACTAAAGTGCAGGCTTTCTGATGTTCAGTCCTGCAATTTCTGTCTGATCACTTTGATTTTCCGTCTGTCTGTACCACCTCTGTTTGTCTGTTAGGCATCATTAATGAAATCACACAAAACAAATACTACAGAGTATTCATCAGGTTCCTTTTATTCTGTGCTAAAAAAAATAATCGCAATGGAATGGAAATGCATGGACGTTCCTTCCTTGGCTCGCTGGAAACAGCTTGTCAATAAATATGTCCCATTATATCAAGTTCTTTATGAAAGTCTCAAATGCCCTAAGAAATTCAAGAAAATCTGGATACACTGGCTCATGCTTGATGTAACAGTAGATGTTTAATCCCCTTTGAGTCCTCCCCCAGTGGCCTCACTATGGACCGTATCTTACCATTTAATTAAAGGTGAGCAGTATCAATGATAAAAAAAAAATCATTGGCAGCATGATGCTAATGTTTTAAAACTCTATTCAGAGTGAAAGTCTAATTTCAAGCATCACAAATTTTTTTTAAGCACCAAAGGATAATCCTGATGTCCCATGAACCTAAAACATCAGAGGCACGTAGGGGGTTTGGGGGGGAGAAACATAATAAGGAATGTATGATTACCCGTCTATGTGCCCTGGTAGTGGCGCTCCCACCTTTTTTTGCAGCTGCCGGGCGTTGTTTTCTGCCAGCTTTTGCACATATAGTGACCTTGCTCCTGCTGCAATGTCCTGGACTAACTGATGAATTGCCCATTCAGCTAATCAGTAACTGAGGAGTGTTCCACCCCAGGCACAGATTGGCTGGGGGGCAATCCATCAACAGGGTACATGACGTTACAGCAGCAGGAGCAGCAGGAGGCCGGCGGCTGGCAGATATTAAGAAAGCATCACTGTGAGGGCACAAAGATGGGTAAATATACTTTCTTTATAATGTTACTGCACCCAACTACATGCCTCTAAGTTTTTAGGTTAATGGAACTTCTCCTTTAATAGCTCATTATTATTATTATTATTATTATTATTATTATTATTGAAAATACATTAGAAAGACATTTACTTAAGGGGAGTCAACAGAACAAGAAGACAAGGCCAAATTCAGTTTTTCAGGATTCTGACACAATCTTGTAAAATATTAAATCCAAAATCAAAAACAGTATGCACGCTAAGCAGGCATTTTATTCATGTATCCCAGTTATCTGGCTTCTGCACAAGCTGCATTTTACATCAAGAACTGCAAGTTTTCACAACTTTACACCACCAACACAAAAGGAAAAAAAAAGGGTGGGGGGGTAACCTTAAGGGTCATAGCTTTTTACAGCCCACAGAGTTAACATCATTTACGCCAAAAATTTGCTCAAGTTATGTCAGAAATCTACATCTGCGTCCTTAAGAAATGAGGGCATCTTATACCAGCCCATTATAAATTCCCCTCTAAATGCGTAGAAGCCAATAAATCAGTGGTGACAACAATCTATAGCAGCATGAATGGGATGTTAAGTGTAAAACATTGCATTCTTTATGGGACAGAAGAAACAGAGAAACATTTTTAATACATTTGCAATAAGAAAAGGTGCAAAAACCATACAGACACATACTGCACACTGTGTTGCAGGATCAACACCTGCAGACAGTTTAGTACCATTGCGCTCTCCTAAAGAAATCCTTTGGGCCCACATTTCAGCACCCTTTAATCTTCACTATGCTCTGAAGACCATTTAAATTATTAAAGTTCAGTTACATTCAGTGGCTCACATGTAAATTCTGCGGAGGCAATTCATGACTCAAAGAAATCTTCAGGGTAGTCTAGGCCAGATGGAGAAAAAAAGTGGAAGACTCATATCAAGCAGCAAGTGTCTAGACTTGAGACTTAGGATCTTGCTAGCCTTATGTGGTTAACATAGTCAATAGATGCAATTTAAGATGCTTTATCCCACAGGTCAAAGTTAATAATTTTAAGAGTCAGTTAAATAATTAATAGAGAGTCGGTAAAAATAGGTACATTTTATTCAGTGGTATTCACAGAGGACGACGACAACACAGAAAAAATAAAAACTGTTCTGTCTATGTGGCGCATATTTGTTTGGGGCATGGGCAAAGTATGTCATGGAGCCATATGTCAAGAAAGCAGGAACATATTTTGTATATCTGCCAAAAGAAGAACATATTGCAGAAAGAAAGCAAAAAGTGAAAATCATATTTACAGTGATGATTTTTCCACAGCGTCCTTATGTTAGATTTAGTCATGATGCCTCTAGAGGAAAGCTTTAGTTACTGTTTCTTTATAAAATATGCAGACATGCTGCATGGCCATAATCTGTTCTGGAATTATTTTAATTTCCATAAATATAAATCTTGGGATTCTATATAGCAGCCAGAGTAATCTTGTAGGCTAATTATAAGAGGATGTGATTCAAAGTTTATTGTAATGACAGTTAAAGAGGATATTTAAACTTTAAAACTGAGTGGTCTATCCTCAGCGTAGACCATCACAATTAGATAGGTGGAGATTTGGTTGCTGGTTTCTCCACTGATCAGTTCTTTTGAAGAAGCAATGAAGCTCATGTGAGTATTTGAAGCCTTTTCAATGTTTAAATTAGCTTAACCCTTAAGCGACCCTGGACGTACCCGTACGTCCAGGGCCACCTACATGTGTTTAGAGCGGGGCCGCGCCGCCGTCCCGGGTGCCGCTTGTAGCCCGGGAGTGCGGCTATTAGCAGGCACGGTTCGATCGCCGTGCCCGCTAATAAAGTAATTGGATGCAGCTGTCAAATTGACAGCTGCATCCGATTACTTGAATGCAGCCATCCCTGGTGTCTAGTGGGGTGGAGCGATCCACACATCCTCCTCCGTCCGGGCTCAGCCCTGTAATGGCGCTGATCCCAGCTCGGCACTCGAATGCTTCCAGCTGCAGCAGCCGGAAGCAATTAAAGGGCCTATCTCATCAATCTATGCTGCATATCTATACAGCATAGATCTCAATGAGAGATCAGAGTACTCATACTAGAAGTCCCCCAGGGGGGCTTCTAGTATAAGTGTAAAAGTAAAAAAAAAAGTGTTGTTATTAATAAAAAAGCCCCCTCCCCTAATAAAAGTGTGAATCACCCCCCTTTTCCCATGTTATAAATAAATAAATAAACAAGTTTGTTATCACAGCGTGCGTAATCCCCCGAACTATTAATTTATCACATTCCTATACATTACCGTGCAATTTATCACTTGCACGGTAAATGGTGTAAGCGCAAAAAAATCCCAAAGTGCAAAATTGCGCATTTTTTGTCACATCAAACCCAGAAAAATTGTAATAAAAATTTGCATATGCACAATCAAGGTACTAATAGAAAGAACACATCATGGCACAAAAATTTACACCTAACACAGCCCCATAGACCAAAGTATAAAAGCGCTATAAGCCTGAGAATAGAGCAATTTTAAAGAACATATATTTGTTAACAATGGTTTGAATTTTTTACAGGCCATCAGATACAATGAAAGTTATACATGTTACATATCGTTGTAATCGTAACGTGACGTGAGGAACATATATAACAAGTCAGTTTTATCCCAGGACGAACGGCGTAAAAACGAAAAAAATAAAATAAAATAAATGTTTGTTTTTTTTGTTTTTTTTTTTCAATTTCACTACATATTGAATTTTTTTCAGAGTTTTGCAGTGTACTTTATGAAAAAATTCAGACGGTCATTGCAAAGTACAATTAGTGGCGCAAAAAATAAGGGCTCATGTGGGTTTCTAGGTGAACAAATGCAAGTGCTATGGCCTTTTAAGCACAAGGAGGGAAAAACGAAAAAGCAAAAATTGAAATTGTCCCAGTCCTCTAACAGTTAAAGCCATTTAATATTTTAAAATACCAATTATCTATAATACAATTAGAAATACAATTAGAAATGAGCAAGTCAGGCCAAGGTTCGGTTTCCATTGCCATTTGAATTCTGCTGTCTGCCTGCTGCATGGGGAAGGTAGACAGCGGGATTCAAATTCTGATGTTTTGGGTTTTTACTGAACCATATCTTGCATAGTTTGCTCATCTCTAAATATAATAACTTAAACTCTTAATGATTGATTTCCCTAAAAACCAATAATGTCTCTTATCTTAAGCCAAAATCAATATGTTACCAGTAACCCTCATTATAATTAAAGGGGTTGTTCTACCTCCTGAATATTCAGTTTGTCCTTGCTTCATCCTTGCTCACTTCCTGGTTTGGTGCGGAGGGCCTTAAGGAAGGTATCAGGACACAGCGGTGCTGAGCTGAATGAGCTCAGCTTTGCTGTGTGTCCCACTGAGGTTTGCAAAGCATTGGCAAAATTTCTTTCTTTTACATTCCCTACGGTCAACTTTTTTTTCAGGTGATGGTAATACACAGTCATAGTTCATAACAACACTATCTCACCCATATGGCTTTGCATAATCTGGGCACCCCAATGTGTGTTTGGCATGATTGCTTCCTCAAATTATGAAACATATAATATTGCATATAATATGCATAATGCATAAAATGTTACTGCTTTTTAAAGCTTTGGTGCAGCCTAATCTGGAGTACGCTGTTCAGTTTTGGAACAAGATTCATAGAAAGGATATCCTAGTACCTGTATGTCCTGTAGCAGGTGACTATAAACAAAGTGGTTCCTGGCTCGCAGAGGAACAATCACGGAGGGGCGATCCATTCCTCTACCTGGACCTCAGCATTGCAATGAAGCTGATTCTGACTCGGCACTCAATTGCTCATAGCAATGGAGCACTGATCGCATGGAACTATGCAGTACATGTGATAAATGAAAAATAAACATATTTTGCATCATCGCGTGTGGAGTAGCCCGAGCTATTAAATTATCGCATTCTTGATCTTTCATGGTAAAGGGCCTAAACGCAAAAAAGAGCAAAATTGCTTATTTTTGGTTACATCAAATTTAGAAAAAATGTTATAAAAAGTGATCAAAAAGTCTCATATACACAAGCAAGGTACCAAAATGATACCTCAAACTACACTGGCCACAGATTGGCTAAGGGATCAGTTACATATGTGCACCAACCCTGACCTGAGAAGCGTTTTGCAGCGATACAGGGGCTCAGCTGAAATTATGGTTGCAGCGAAGCAAGCAATGTAAGAGTATTAATATACCCTAATATAGTGGAAGTTATTGTTAATATTGTGGTTCTGAGTTGGGATGGGAAAAATCCCTGCTCTGTAGAATCACTTCAGCATTCTTCACATTTTCATCATTAGCAAGCAGGGCCGGACTGGCCGTCTCCTCCTCCCAAAAAGTCAATAAAGTATTGTTCTATTTTGTGCAAATCATGGCAAAAACTACTCAGGCTTTTAAGCAGTTAGAAGCTGTGATAATGTCATTAAAAGTTCTTCACCACTAGCTAGAGCTCAGCAGAGCCTATGAGCAACTAGAAGCTTAAGGACATTAGCATGAGAAAGGAGATGAGGTAATGAAGAGCCTGTAAGAAGGATTTCTAAAGGGAGAGAGGTCATAGCAACAATCAGAGGCCTGAGAAAGAGGGATAGAGAAAGGGAACCATGAGCAGGAAATGACCAGCTTGGAGTCTAATGTATACTTTTTAAGCATACATACAATAACAAGATTTTATGTCAACATTATTTTAAGCCTTCATTCTATGTCAACATTATGTGACATCATTCCAAGCCTACATTTTATGTCATCATTCTAAGCCTTAATTGTAAGTCAATATTCTATGACAACATTCTATTTCAGCATGATGACATACAGTAGAATGTAGGTTTGGAATGCTATGTCAACAATCTAAGCCAGCACTATAGTCTCTTAAAGACTGTAAATACATCTTTTTACAGCCTTATTCTAGGCTACAACTTTTTGAGAAGGGCCTAGAACAAGGCACTGCAGGCCCCTGTGTGTGGATCATGGGACCTTGGCCGTCAGTATGTCAGCCAGGCTTCCTCTGTATCTACAAGCAACAGAGAAACCTAGATGATTAGTGCACTGTATCACAGCAGTGATATATTGAAGTACATAAAATAAAATGTAATAACCCCCCCCCCCCAATCGCCCTATAAATAAAACATATACTTTTTTCTCTTTCCCAACATAAAAAAATAAATAAAAATACACATATTAGGTTTTGAAGTGTCTGTTAGGACCTTAACAATAAAATTATTTTATTTTTTATCCCCGCATAGAAAACATTGCAAAAAAATGAAAAACAAACAAAAAAACATGATTGCTGTATTTTGATAGTTTTGTATTTGTGAAAAAAATTCATCAGTATTCCAAAATAGTACTGATAAAAAGTACAACTTTTAATCAAAAAAATACTTGAGCATTAAGGCGCAAAATATATGTAAGCAGAGGGAAGGGGGTAAAGCCATTTTACGACAGCATTCTTTTGCAACGTTCTTTGTCAGAATGTAAACTAAGTGAATGTAGTAGGGGCTGGGCCTGACACAGGAACGGTCCTGCCACATATCTTTCCCCCACCCAGGATTGCTAGAGGTCAATCCTTGCCCCCGGTTTCCTCCTACTCTATTTCCTCTGCCCCAACCTCTTCTAACCTTCATAGCCCATGCACCACAGATTTCAGCACAGCTAGGGAGAAGCAACATCAGGCTGTGCTCAAACTGATCTGTCTGGGGTAAAAACCCCACACCGCACAGAAGCTGTGGGCAGGGACAGAGCAACAGACAGACCACTGGTTGGTACCACTAAACCTGAAGCTCCCATTCAAGTCTGACAGTTAAAACCTGGGTCCTATGGTCCATGTGCCTGCAGCAATGCATATATTAGGAATCTCTATCTGCGGGGAAACACAGTGAAAAGACAGCTGCATAAAACTTCATTATAAGGATTTGTGAATCACCCATTAGTTGGACAACCACATTTTACCACATTTCCCTTATCCTAGGTAAATGATATTGCTGCTTATGGTGGGAAAACACTTTTAATTCACAATATGTAGAAACAATTATTCCGTTGCCTAAGAGCAAGCAGGTGGGCTATGTCCAGTAATAGGAAACTTCTTTACATTTTATACTTAACATACTAGATATACTTTGTGTCTAAAAAGTTTCACATTGACCTTTTTTTAGCTCACTTCACTTCGCTTTTTTTTCTTAATGCAAAAGCTAAAAGCACTTCAAGACCATTACAGGTACAAGTCTCTTACAGCCTCTTAGGGAGACTTCCTGTAAGACAGTTATAAAATATATTTTTAAAGAATTGTGCTAAACCTTTCGGGTACCTTAAGTGCTTTTCTATAGTTGAGAGTAATGAAGGATGTGCTTGTCGTTTTCTTCTTTCCTATCTTTTTAAGTTTTCTTTTATAATTGAGGATAACATTGGCCTCTTCATTATTTCCAACTTTTCTACTAAATATAAATGCTATGCAACCTTCGGATGTATGTATTCAGGACTATGTTTTTTTTTTATCCATAAAGAATGCATTGTCAATTACGCAGCTGGATTATAGAGTATTTTTGGTTTATAAGAATATAGTGTGATTGTGTATGATGAAGGGAAAGGGATCACAAATATAGCAATGCTGTGAATATTAAGACATTTCTACATACACCTTTCACATTATACACTAACTCAAATGAAAATATCCTTTGTTCAGGTAAATTAAGGGGAAATTCCCTTTTTTAAAGATTCACTTTAAGGCTTTAACCCCTTCAAGACCAAGCCTATTTGCACCTAAAAGACCAGGCTCAGTTTTCAAAATCTGACCTGTCTCACTTTATGCGCTTATAGCTCAGTGATGCTTTAACGTATGCTAGCGATTCTGAGATTGTTTTTTCATCACATATGTCACTTTATATTAGTGGCAAAATTTGGTCACTACTTTGTGTTTTTTTGTGTGAAAAACATCAAAATATCATGAAAAATTAAAAAAATTAGCATTTTATGAACTTTGAAATTCTTTGCTTCTAAAAAAAGAAAGTTGTATTACATAAATTAGTTACTAAGTCACATTACCGATATGTCCTCTTTATTCTGGTTTCATTTCATAAACATATTTTACTTTTTTAGGGTGTTACGGGGCTTAGAAATTTATCAGCAAATTACCACATTTTCGTGAAAGTTTCCAAAACTGATTTTTTTTAGGGACCAGTTCTTTTTTTAAGTTGATTTAGGAGGTTTGTATGCTGGAAACCCCATAACTGACAGCATTTTGGAAACTACACACCTTAAAGAATTAATCTAGGGGTATAATGAGCATTTTAACCCTACAGGGGCTGGAGAAAAGTATTCACCATTAGGCTGGGTTCACACTATGTATATTTCAGGCAGTATTTGGTCCTCATGTCAGGTCCTCATAGCAACCAAAACCAGGAGTGGATTGAAAACACAGAAAGGATCTGTTCACACAATGTTGAAATTGAGTGGATGGCCGCCATATAACAGTAAATAACGGCCATTATTTCAATACCACAGCCGTTGTTTTAAAATAACAGCAAATATTTGCCATTAAATGGCAGCCATCCACTCAATTACAACATTATGTGAACAGAGCCTTTCTGTGTTTTCAATCCACTCCTGGTTTTGGTTGCTATACAGCCTCACAAATACAGCCTCAAATATACATAGTGTGAACCAAGCCTTAGGCTGTAAAAAAATGAAAAATTTAAATTTTCCAATAATATATACGTTTAGATTAAAGTTTCTCATTTTCAAAAGGAACAGGAGAGAAAAAGCACCACAAAATTTATAACGCAGGTTCTCTTGAGTACTACGGTACCCCATATGTGGGCGTAAACCACTGTATGGGCACAAAGCGGGGCTCAGAAGGAAGGGAGCGCCAATTAGCTTTTCCATTGCAGATTTTGCTGAAGAAGTTTCCGAGAGCCAGGTGCATTTGCAGAGCCCCTGTAGTGTCAGCAGAGAGAAAACCCCCCATAAGTCACCCCATTTTTGAAAGTACACCCCTCAAAAAATAAAATTTGGGGTAGGATGAGCATTTTGACCCTACAGGTGTTAGAGGAAAGTATTCAAAATTAGACAGTAAAAATGAAAAACTCTAATTTTTCCAATAATATGTTCGTTTAGTTTGAAATTTCTCAATTTCAAGAGGAACAAGAGAAAAAAAGTACCCCAAAATTTGTAACGCAGGTTCTCCTGAGTAAAAAGGTACCTCATATGTGGGTATAAACCACTGCATGGGCACACAGCAGGGCTCAGAAGGAAAGGAGCGCCAATTAGCTTTTTCAATGCAGATTTTGCTGAAGAAGTTTCTGAGCGCCAGGTGTGTTTGCAGTGCCCCTGCAGTGCCAGCGGAGTTAAATCTCGCCATAAGTCACCCCATTTTGGAAAGTGCACCCCTCAAAGAATTCATTTTGGGGTGTGTTGAGCATTTTGAACCCACAGGTATTAGAGGAAAGTATTCAAAAATAGACAGTAAAAATAAAAAACTCAAATTTTTCCAATAATATGTTCCTTTAGTTTAAAATTTCTCAATTTCCCGAGAAACAAGAGGAAAAAAGTACCACAAAATTTGTAAGGCAGGTTCTCCTGAGTAAAAAGGTACCTCATATGTCGGTATAAACCACTGCATGGGCACACAGCAGGGCTCAGAAGGAAAGGAGCGCCAATTAGCTTTTTCAATGCAGATTTTGCTGAAGAAGTTTCTGAGCGCCAGGTGCGTTTTCAGTTCCCCTGTAGTGCCAGCGGAGTAAAATCTTGCCATAAGTCACCCCATTTTGGAAAGTGCACCCCTCAAAGAATTAATTTTGGGGAGTGGTGAGCATTTTGACCCCACAGGTATTAGAGGAAAGTATTCAAAATTGGCTAGTAAAAATGAAAAACTTGAATTTTTCCAATAATATGTTGGTTTAGTTTAAAATTTCTAAATTTCACAAGGAACAGGAGAAAAAATGTACCCCAAAATCTGTAACGCAGGTTCTCCTGAGTACAACAGTACCCCATATGTGGGCATAAACCACTGTATGGGCACACAGCAGGGCTCAGAAGGGAAGGAGCGCCAAATTGCTGGAGCACAACCACAGCTAGTAATAGTTATTAGAATAGCGCAGTTACTAAAATAAAATAAAAAATGAGATTACAGGTAATGTGGGGTGGCTCTGGGTAATCTGGAGGTGGTTACGGGCAGTCTGAGATGGATACGGGTAATCTGAGGTGGTTATGGGTAATCTGGGGTGGTTACGAGTATTCTGGGGTAGTTACGGATAATCTGGGGTGGATATGGTCAACATGGGGTGGTCACGGGCAACCTGCTGTGGTTATGGCAACCTGGGGTGGTTACAGGCAACCTGGGGTGGTTACGGCAACCTGGGGTGGTTACAGGCAACCTGCGGTGGTTAGAGGCAACCTGGGGTGGATACGGGCAACGTGAGGTGGATACGGGCAACGTGGGGTGGCTACGGACAACGTGCTGTGGTTACAGACAATCTAGGGTGGTTACAGGCAGCCTGCTGTGGTTACGGGCAACGTGGGGTGGTTACAGACAATCTGGGGTGGTTACGGACAATCTGGGGTGGTTACGGACAATCTGGGGTGGTTAAAGACAATCTGGGGTGGTTACAGGCAACCTGCTGTGGTTACGGATAAATAGGTAACCTGCTAATAGGTAATCTGAGGTGGGTACCTGTAATCTGACATGGTCACGGGCAATCTGGAGGGGGTCACTGGCAATTTGGGGTGGTCAGAGGCAAGGTGCAGTTGTCAGAGGAAAGGTGCGGTGGTCAGAGGCAAGGTGCGGTGGTCAGAGGCAAGGTGCAGTGGTCAGAGGCAAGGTGCAGTGGTCAGAGACAAGGTGCGGTGGTCAGAGGCGACGTGCGGTGGTCAGAGGCGACGTGCGGTTGTCAGAGGCAAGGTGCGGTGGTCAGAGGCAAGGTGCGGTGGTCAGAGGCGACGTGCAGTGGTCAGAGGCAAGGTGCAGTGGTCAGAGGCGACGTGCGGTGGTCAGAAGCAACCTGCGGTGGTTGCGTGCAATCTGGGGGGTTAAATGTAATCTGGCATGATTACGAGCAACCTGGGGTGGTTATGCGCAACCTGCGGTGGTTACGGGCAACCTGGAGGGGTTACAGACAATCTAGAATTGTTACAGATAGACTGAAGTGCTTATAGGTAATCTGGGGTGGGTACATGTAATTTGGGGTGGTTACAGGCAATCTGGGGTGATTACGGACAATCTGGAGGGGGTCACTGGCAACGTGCGGTTGTTACGGGCAACGTGCGGTGGTTACGGGCAACGTGCGGTGGTTACGGGCAACGTGTGGTGGTTACGTGTAATCTGGGGGTTTACGTGCAATCTGCCGTGATTGCGGACAACCTGGGGTGGTTACGGGTAATCTGGGGGGGTTAGGGGTAATTTGCCAGTAAACTGCAATTATTACTATAATAAAAAGTGTGTGTTTTATTTTTTTATATGTTTGTCACTTTTTGTACTTTATACATTCATTTTCACTGTATTACTATGATTACTGTGATATTTTCTATCACAGTATTCATAGTTTAGTGACAGAGATCAAATTGGTCTCTGTCACTTTAAATTTTCAGAGCTGGCTGGTTGTGGAGCGCATGCGCACATGATAACCAGCCAGGAGATCGAGGAGGAAGGAGCTCCAGAATCAGGTGAGTATATGGGGGGGTGACTGGGGGACGGGGGGTGATGGGGGGTGACTGGGGGAGTGGGGGGACATCACTTTTTATCCCGTCACCAATCATTCATGGTGACAGGGGATAAAAAGTGCTGGCGGCACATGGCACAAACGATCAGCGGTATATAGTATATACCACTGATCGCTTGTACCGGTACCCCACAGGGGGGGTCCCCAATGACTATCCCATGCTCTCCGCTACCTCTGGTGGCGGAGAGCATGGGGCTTTCATTCATTTTTACTTTGAAATCACTGTGAACAGATATACTCTGTTCACAGTGATGGCGGCGGCCATCTTGGATCTAATGGCCGCCGCGGGGAGGGGGGGTTAGTTACTGGGGCACTAGGGGGGCTGATCTGGGGTCTGATTTTACTTATTTCATCTCCCCCCACCGTGGATTCACGGTGGGGGGAGATGAAATATAGCGGCGGCACCGGCCCATTAGTGACCGCCGTTTTGGCGGTCACTAAGGGGTTAATATGGTTCAGCTGCTGAATCGCAGCTGACTCTCATTACCTCCAGGGCTGCAGTCCCCTGTAGCGATCCCGCTCTCATCACAAGTCAGGAACGTATATGTACATTCCTACTGCACGGGGCATGTGCAATAGGAACGTATATATACAGATTGCTGACGTGAAGGGGTTAATGCTTTGGTAAGTAACTTCATTCTTCTATCTTATTAGTTGCCAAGCCAACACACCAAAGCATTTATTTCTGCTGTATTGGAACAGTGTATGTACTTTTGTATGACAAATCAACTTTGCCAATAGTTCTCATTAACCCCTTAAGGACAGAGCCAATTTCGATTTTTGCGTTTTTCTTTTTCCTCCTTGTGCTTAAAAGGCCATAGCACAACACTTTATTTTTTTTTTTACACATATACTAGAAGCCCCCCTGGGGGACTTCTAGTATATACACTTTGATCTCTCATTGAGATCTTTGCTGTATACTTTCGGCTGCTGGGGTAGTGCATATCACTTGCATATCACAATTATCTCAATTGTTGAACCTTGCAGTAGATTGTCAGTAGTAAAACGGACAATAACTTACGTCTGAACTGTTGTCCCAACAAACTTTTTTGCTCTCATTTTATGTATATTTCATTCCTTCAGGAGATGTTTTATTCTTTCAAAACTAAATATACAAAAATTAGAATAGAAAGATGTAATAGCTTTTATTCCAATAGGGCTCATTACACTAGTCAAGCATTTGGGTATTGAAGAATTCTGGATTTGAGTGGACTTGAGTGTTTTACTACTTGCTCAATTCCATGGGCAAGACAATAAACCTTCAATGAATCCAATCAAATACTTAAAGGGGAATTACGGATAAGAAAAACTTGTTTCTATTAAAAGTGCATTAAAAGTTATATAGATGTCTCAATACAATGTATTACTGTATCTGTACAGTTCTGCCACACTGGTAGCTGATAGAAATCCAGGAAGTAAAAAAAAAAATGGCCCCTGTGCCAATTCAAATTGTCTACTGCTCCTGCTGCTCTCCCCCCTTGTGAGACAAATCTTCCAGGCTTCTGTCTCACATTGTGCGTGTTTGCTGATGATGCAAAGGGGCAGGGCGTGATGTCACAGGAGGCTTAGCTGGAAAACCCAATCCCCTGAGTGATTCACCATTTCTGACTCTGTCAGTAGGTTTATGCTTTCCTATCTAAGGGTAACATAAACTAATGACAGAGAAGCTGAACAAAATGATGTACAATAAGTAGTCCTCTCCATTATAAGCATGAGCCCAGTAGTCCTGAATATTCATGAGAAGCAGAAAACTCCGCCCACCAGCTGCTGATTGCCAATTACCCATCCATGCTGTGTATAGGCAGAGAACCTGCAATCAGCAGCTGGAGGGGAGGGGTAGGGGTGTGCAAGAATCCTATAATGTGTGCTTACATTTAGATTGACCTAGAAATTAAGTAAAAAAGAAAAAAAAAAAACATTAAATTGTTTCAATACCATATCTAGCGTGTCACAGACAATGGCTTTTTTCAGCACAATAATGAACAAGCCTTTATCTACTTCGCAAAAGAGCCCACAAGGTTAAAAATAAAACAACAAGTTGAAAATAAGCAGTCTATCTGAGCATATTCAGAAATCTCATTATAGTATGTTGTCTTTATGCACAAAGCCATTTCAAATTAATATTTTTCTTCTCCTAATGTCTCTCTTATAACAGAATTTACACTCTTTACTCCTCATGCTGAAAACATGTCTCTATATTTGAAAATGCAATAATGTCTTTGTCTAGAAATTCTAGAAGTAAATGTTTTCAGTGATGTAATTAAATAACTATGATACTAATTTACACTGCTTAAAAAATTAAAGGAAAAACTAAAAGACTACATTCTAGATCTCAATGATTGAAATATTTTAGTTGCAAATCACACATTTCCGCCTCATGAGGCCTAGCATTGTCACGCATCAGATGGAACTAAGGGCCCACTGCACCTGCACGTGGTCTCACAATGCCGATTGCCCTGAGCGGTGTTGGGCTGTAACATGGTCGGACTGGGACTGAAAGTCAGCCCTGGCAATAAAATTCCACCAGCCCACATACCATATCATAACTGTTTTCTGTTTCTCTGTCTATTGTATACAGAGACAGCAGCACAACTTGCCACTAATACATCTGTACTGTTGACCAGACGCTGAAGATGTAAAGGCTGTAGTAAGCAGCCACAATACCACTGCAGTGGCTTAGCAGTGCCCCCCTCGTCCCTGCCCAGCAGCCTCTTGTAATGATGCAATTGTGCTCACACCGTCACCTTCACACAGTGCAATGTCTGTGACAGTGTATCAATCTCAGTCATTGTCAGTGTGTGTGTTTGCATAACTGTGAGCAGGTCTTAGTGGCCCTCTTCAGCTGGGTAAGCGATAGAGCAGTGGGAGCCAGCCGCTTCACTGACTTTTACTACTACACAATGTGATATGCAGAGGGAGACAGACAGCCCACAGACTGGCCATCCGGGCAGTCCATAGGGCATTTGCCCGGTATGCCAGATTGCCAGTCTGGGTATAGGCACAACACTGAGTTGCAGATGTCAGGTCCTTATACCACTCTCAAAGAATTCTGTTTCTGTCCTTTTGCTAGACTCTGGCACTTTCACTCTTGGTCCTTCTTGCTCTAAGGAGTGGCCCCTCCATGTTTCCTGGTGTACTGGCCTGTCTCCTGGTATCTGTTCCATGCTCTGGACACTATTCTGACAGACAGGGGTTGCCTTGGGTAATGTCCCTTAAGTGTATCCTCCCTATAGCACACCTCATGAAGTTAAGCAGGCTCCATTGTAGTGAAGTCTAACATGATTTATTCAGGTATATAGAGTACAGGGCCTGCCCTATGGTAGATGGCACCCTTTGCAAAATCATCTTTTGGCACCCATCTCCCCCCCCAACTATATAGTACTGTGGTACCTTGGTTTAAGAGTAACTTGGTTTTATAACGTTTTGCAAAAAGAGCTCACCGTTTGGTCGGTCACAACTTGGTTTAAGAGCATTGCTTTGGTTTAAGAGCTCCCCGCACTGGGTGGGACCAAGAGCAGGAGAGGGGCAGGGTCTGCATAGTGGGGTCTACAGCAGTGTACTCTGACCCAGGAAGTCTCCCTCACCTTCCTGATCCACTTACTTCCTTCTTCATGCTCCATGCCACTTACTTCCTTCTTTATGCCATTCACACTGCTGTATATAAAGTTTCTGTCACTGTCCTCCTGCACAGCTCTGTGATTCTCACTTCCTGATTGGTCCATGCTGAACACACACCTTTCCCATTGCTGTCATGTGACCACACAGACCTTTGACAGCAGCCTTGCTTCTCTATTTTAGCCTGTTGTACTACACTACTGCATTATGGGGATCTGCAGTTCCATCCTGTATCTACAAACTGCTGTTGTGTTATCCAGGGTTATGCACTTACTATAAATTATACTCCACATGCTGATTGCTATAGAGTACAGTAACTTATAATATCACATAATCAGCTGTTTCTCATTGTTTGCTTCATCTGTTCTACATGTTATTCAGAATAAAAAATCCTTATTTTTGGCGTGTGAAACCAATTGTCTGCTTTTCAGTGATTTCTTAAGGGAAAATTTGCTTTACTTTAAGAGTGAAAAGAGTAAAACTAGCCATTAAAAAAAAATTGGAGAGAGATAAGAAGAGGGGAATATAAATGTTAAGGGGCAATGGATGGCTGAGAGCTGTACATAGAGGAGAGAGTGAATGGGGGGAGCTGTAGAGATCACATAGACCCTTCTGTACAGCTAGCTTTCTTTTACACATGAAGATAAATTGGTGAATTTACACCAGAAAAAAAACTGGAAAATTACAGCATCAAATACGCAGCAAAAGCAGCTTATATGCACCCACATACTGTACATACTATACATGAGGAAGGGGCTGTGCAGGATCAGGGGGGCAGTAAAGGAAGAACTGGGGGTCTAAACCAGTTTTTTATGAATGCCCTGTCAGAACTGAGCAGAGTATAACTATGGAGACTGCTGCACAGGGAACCTGTTATAGGAGCCAGAAAAAAGGAGGGGGGGGGAGTGTAACCTTTTCATTACGATTATTACGATTACGATTAAAACGATATGTAACATGTATAACTTTTATTGTATCTGATGGCCTGTAAAAAATTAAAACCATTGTTAACAAATATACGTTCCTTAAAATCGCTCTATTCCCAGGCTTATAGCGCTTTTATCCTTTGGTCTATGGGGCTGTGTCAGGTGTCATTTTTTGCGCCATGATGTGTTCTTTCTATCGGTACCTTGATATGCGACTTTTTGATCGCTTTATATTACATTTTTTCTGGATTTGATGCGACCAAAAATGCGCAATTTTGCACTTTGGGATTTTTTTTGCGCTTACACCGTTTACCGTGCGAGATCAGGAATGTGATTAATTAATAGTTCGGGCGATTACGCACGCGGCGATAGCAAACATGTTTATTTATTTATTTATTTATTTTTATTTGTAAAATGGGAAAAGGGGGGTGATTCAGACTTTTATTAGTGGAGGGGATTTTTTATTAATAAAAACACTTTTTTTTAACTTTCCCTTACAGTAATATGAAGCCCCCTGGGGGACTTCTATATACACAGAACTGATCTCCCATTGAGATCAATCCTGTGTATATAATAGAGCAATGATCCATCAGATCAGTGCTCTATTATAATGGTCTGCTGCAGACCATCTGAATAGATTGCCGAGCCGGGATTAGCTCATTAGAATGGATCTCACCTCCGCGATCGCATTGCGGGGGGGAGATCCCCTACTGGACACCAGGGAGAGGGGGCAGAGCTGCTATTCAAATGCAGCTGTCAGCTTTGACAGCGACATTTGAATAGTTAATTAGCCGGCCGCGGCGATCGGCCACGCCGGCTAATACACGCGGTCCCTGGCTGCACTTAGCAACCGGGGACCGCGCGCTGCAGAGAGGGCTTACGCCGGGAGCCCTCTCTGTTTACTCTTAACGCCCGCATGACGGGTATACCCGTCATGCGTCGTTAAGAGGTTAAGTTCAATACTGCTTGCGGAGTGTAAAGGGGTGTCACAAAGAGTATAGGTGCAGCCACCAACAGATGAGGAGAGAGGAGAAAGAGTGATGTGGCCACAGTGCCGCAGCGATGATCTGCAGCTGGGGGAGGAAAGGTGAGAGGGGTAGAGGAGGGGGGCCGCTGCTGTCACAGAGATGTAGCCAGCAGCACAGGATTAAGAGCGCTTTGGTTTGTGCTGCTGGCTGTATTAGGGTTAAAATCATTGATTCAGGGAGAGCTGCTTGTATAAGAGGCCAATTCTAGATCACACAGTACAGCGGGATAGAGAGCCGCTGTAGCTCAGTTACACAGTCCCAGCCCTGCCCCCTTTAATGAGGCAGTAAAAGGAGGCAGTGCATGACACCCATAGAGGCGTGATTACAGCAATAACCCGCCCCCCCCCCCCCCCAAGCCGTGACTACTTGGACTGAACGAACGCCCCCATGACTACCTTCCCAGAATTTGCATACGGCGGAGACAAGATCAAAGTATGATTTTGGGGTGTGTGGGGCAGGGGCAGATGCTACAGACATATGTGTGGAAAGTGTGTTGGAGGGTGTATTAGCATAAATTATTTTTTAGGTGATTGTTCCCTTTAAGAGTGGATTATTGGTTTTGTCTGCTCATTCCCTGCCACAGGGGCCTGCAGATCCTTGCACTGTAAGGAGATACATACTCCTCTGGCTGTGAAGGGGCAGAACATGGCAGAAAATTGCCTTTCAAAAACAGGGGAAATAAAAAGAAAGAAGCAGACCTTGCCCATCTTTCCAAATGAAATATGAGAAGGATCTTCGAAAAAGCACAAACATGTGTTGTTGTTATTATTATTATTATTATTATTATTATTATTATTATTATTATTATTAATTTATAAAGCGCCCTTAGTTCCAGAGCGCTATACAATAGATAGGCAACAGGCAGGAACAATACAAGATCAGAAAACATTACATGAAGGCAAAAGACAGACTGGTACATGGGGGAAGAGGACCCTACCCGCGAGGGCTCACAATCTATGGGGTATAGGGAGAGAAACAGGAGGTAAAGTGCAGCCATTCAAGTGTGATGCAGAGTTATTGTAGGTTGTAGCCTTGTTTGAAGAGATGGGTTTTCAGGTTACTTTTGAAGGACTTGATGGTGGATGAGAGACGGATGTGTCGGGGTAGCGAGTTCCAGAGTATGGGGGAGGCTCGGGCAAAGTCTTGGAGGCGGTTGTGCGAGGTACGAACAAGGGGGGAGCGGAGACGGAGGTCACTGGAGGATCGAAGGTTGCGTGAGGGACGGTAGCGGGATATCAGGTCAGAGATGTACGGAGGGGACAGGTTGTGGATTGCCTTGTATGTCATGGTCAACAATTTAAAGTCAATACGTTGGGCAATGGGGAGCCAGTGGAGGGATTGGCAGAGGGGAGAGGCTGAGGCAAAGCGAGGGGAAAGGTGGATTAGTCGGGCAGCAGAGTTAAGGATAGACTGGAGGGGATCAAGGGAGTTAGCTGGAAGGCCAGAGAGGAGGATGTTACAGTAGTCCAAGCGGGAGATAATGAGAGCATGGACCAGCAGTTTGGTAGAGTCAGGGGTGAGGAAAGAGCGGATTCTGGAAATGTTTTTGAGGTGAAGGTGGCAGGAGGTGGTCAGGGCCTGAATATGTCATTTAAAGGACAGGGCAGAGTCAAAGGTGACGCCAAGGCAGCGGACTTGGGGGACAGGGGACAGAGTACAGCCCTTAATAGTGATTGACAGATTAGAAGGCGGGGTGGAGCGAGATGGTGGAAAGATGATAAGTTCTGTTTTGTCCATGTTGAGTTTTAGAAAGCGGGAGGAGAAGAAGGAGGATATGGCCGATAGACACTCTGGAATCCTGGATAGCAAAGAGGTGACATCCGGACCAGAGAGGTAGATCTGAGTGTCATCGGCATAAAGATGGTACCTGAAGCCATGGGATTCTATGATACGTCCCAGGCCAGAGGTGTAGATGGAGAAGAGAAGAGGCTCGAGTACAGAGCCTTGGGGAACACCAACAGTAAGGGGACGAGGAGAGGAGGAGGTGTGGGAGTGGGAGACACTAAAAGTGCGGTTGGAGAGGTAAGAGGAGATCCAGGAGAGAGCTAGGCTAGTGACACCAAGGGATGAGAGGATTTGTAAGAGGAGAAAATGGTCAACTGTGTCGAAGGCAGAAGATAGGTCAAGGAGAAGGAGCACAGAGTAGTGGCGCAAGGTTTTGGCAGTCAGCAGGTCATTAGCCACTTTGGTGAGGGCAGTTTCTGTGGAGTGGTGGGAGCGGAAACCGGATTGCAGGGAGTCAAAAAAACGAGTTGGATGAAAAATGTGAGGAAACTTCATGGTAGACATGTTGTTCCAGGAGTTTTGAAGCAAATGGGAGAAGCGAGATGGGGCGGTAGCTGGATAAGGAGGTAGGGTCAAGGGATGGCTTTTTGAGGATGGGTGTGATGGTTGCATGTTTATATGGAGATGGGAAGATGCCAGAAGTTAGTGATAGATTGAAGAGATGGGTAAGTGCTGGGACAAGTGCTGAGGAGAGGTTGGGGATAAGGTGGGATGGAATAGGGTCAAGTGCGCAGGTGGTGAGGTGCGATGTGGAGAGTAGTTTGGAGAGATGTTCTTCTGTGATGGTGGAGAGGTGAGTTAGTGGGGACGGGCAGTAGACAGGCATTAGGGGGGGCTGAGGGGACTGTGAGTT
Source organism: Dendropsophus ebraccatus (assembly GCF_027789765.1). Lineage (NCBI taxonomy): Eukaryota > Metazoa > Chordata > Amphibia > Anura > Hylidae > Dendropsophus > Dendropsophus ebraccatus. The sequence goes on along the minus strand of NC_091461.1, from coordinate 70,840,955 downwards.
GAAGCTTCCTCTGATGTCATCGATTTTCTGCTTGAAGAATGTGGCGAAGTCCTCAGCAGAGATGAGAGATGTGGGGGGTGGCAGTGGGGGGCGGAGAAGAGAGTTGAAGGTGTTAAACAGTTGCCTAGGGTTATGAGATAAGGAAGATATGAGGGAAGAAAAGTAGTCCTGTTTAGCAGAGGTGAGGGCAGATTTGAACTCAAGGAGTGCTCTCCTGTATGTTTGGAAGTGTTCCTCAGAGTCAGTCTTCTTCCATCGCCGTTCAGCAGCTCTGGACACTCGCCTTAGTTGTTTGGTTAGGTCGGTGTGCCAGGGCTGTCTGTTCGTGCTTCGTGTTTTCTTTTTCGTGAGAGGGGTAACAGAGTCGAGGGCTGAGGTTATTGTGGAATTGTAGAAGGTTGCGGCTGTGTCAGTGTCGTTCAGAGAGTGTATGGTGGAGAGAGGCAGAAGGGAGTCAGAGAGTGTTTGAGTGTTGAGGTTTCTGAGGTTCCTGCGAGGGTGGGCAAGTTTCTGGACTGGGGGGGCAGATGAAGAGAGGAGAAACGAGAAAGTTAGGAGGTTGTGGTCAGAGATGTGGAGGGATGTGCTGGTGAGATCAAATATGGGGCAGAGGCGGGAGAAGATGAGGTCCAGTGTGTGGCCCTTTTTGTGAGTTGCCATGGAGGACCACTGTGTAAGGCCAAAGGAGCCAAATAGTGCTACAATAAACAATGCAAACTTTGCTGTCTAATTCTGTGTTTGTCGCTCTCTCTCACTCTTTTTTTCTTACAATTTTTAAACCGAGTGGTAAACTTTGTCAGTATTCTGTACTTAAGTGTGTGTCTGCATACAGACCTGTGTGTGTCTGTATACAGAGCTGTGTCTGTCTGCTGGCATAAAATGATAAAAAGGGGAAAAAAATCAGACCCTGCTCAAACTAAAGAAACAAAAAACAATTCTAGTTGTTGGGTAGCACATAATTAGTAAGGCAGGACCTCAAGTGATAATCCCTTTGCATGAGACAATTGCCAGATCCCCAAGGAAATAAACCAGGATGCCTGAGCCACATCAGCTCCGCAGTTATGTTGAGTATTGTGCTGAGACAGCCATACCCCATGAACATCACATGATGCAGGGAATGTTACTCCAACTGCTACAGTCAAAGTCAAATTCAAAATCAAAACAGCGGTGGAGGGAGAGGTGCAGGGAATGTTACTCCAACTGCAACAGTCAAAGTCGAATTCAAAATCAAAACAGCGGTGAGGGGAGAGGTGCAGGGAATGTTACTCCAACTGCTACAGTCAAAATCAAAACAGCGGTGGGGGAGAGGTGCAGGGAATGTTATTCCAACTGCTACAGTCAAAGTCAAATTCTACGGAGGAGTGGGACTGGTTGCCAGGGGCCCACTGATCGCGTCCCCGGCAACCAGCCAGCTGTGTTATCTTTTTTTGTGTGTGTAGTCACGGCCAGGGCCTCACCACCCCCGGTCGATCAGCATCAGGTGTACCCTTGATGGTGACTGACAGCTGGCCTAGCCAGCTAGCTGTCAGCACCTAGGTTCATGTTCACTATAAATCCCAGCCCCTGGCCTCACTCCAATTTTTGGGGAGGCTCACTTGCTTCCTCACTCAATTGTAATGGTTCTCTGTGTCTTCACTGCCATGCTGTGCCTGGTTTAATTTTTGGGAGGCTCACTGGCTACCACTGCTACCTTGGTCACTCTTTCCTCACTGCCATGCTGTGTCAGGCTAAACCTCTGTTTAAATGGTTCCCTGTGTTCTCACTGCCATGCTGTGTGAGGCTGAGTTTTTGGGTGGTTCATATTCCTACCTCTGTTTTAACCAGGCTGTTGACAAGAATTAGGCATAATGGTGCCATTATGCAGCCACAAAGGCATCCATACATGCTGCCCCTGCTGTTTCCTGTCCATTTCTGTTGTGTTTTCATCATTTTCTGAGGTTGACAGGTTTTCACACGGCCTTCCCTCTACCGAACTTGGGTCCCCTGCAAAAATGCTCGAGATTTCCATTGACTTCAATGGGGTTCATTACTCGAAAGGAGCACTCGAGTATCGGGAGATATTTGTCTCAAGTAACGAGCACCCGAGCATTTTAGTACTCGCTCATCACTATCTATCTATCTATCTATCTATCTATCTATCTATCTATCTATCTATCTATCCATAGATAATATCTAATTATAAAGACATACATAAGCAAATTACATAAGTAAATATACACACCTTACATATTAGTGCATATAACCTGTGTGCATTCATATTACACACACAAATTAGCACAATACATACATACACAGAAAGTACACATTGCATGTGTGCATAGAAAGCACTTACAGGCAGATTCACATTCATCCCTTATGTAAACAAAGATTTACCTTTAGTGCAGGAAAGCACAAGGGAGGATTCACATAATCTGTGCAGTCTGCAGCCTGGGAGGAGAAGGTGGGAGAGGGGCTCGGGGGAGAGGAGCTGTGCTGTGCTGCTGCTCGCTACTGTACATACTGCTGCATGTTACCCTGGTCACTACCTGCCTGTACACAATAATCTGAAACCCTAACTTCCTATACATAGAGGCAGTGAGTGACCAGGTGAGAGGAGCGTGCTGCACTGCTGGGGAAATATATGTCAGCAAGGCCCACCTCCAGGGCCCATCAGAAGGAGGGCCCACCGGAATTTTCCTCAGATCCCCGGCCTAGTATGAGCATTTTTATTAGATATCTTAAAACAAATGTCTTTCATTGCTTATTTTGAGTAAGTTACGCATTTTTTAATATACTACATTTACTACATATTTCACCATAACTTTGGTATTAATACTGAGATGTTTGAAATATGGAATGGAAAAGAATGACTTACTGAACCTATAATTCTATGAAATTACTGCAGTAACTTAATGATGTGTAACTATTGAAACATCTGTAAAGAAATAGTGTTGTAATTAGCAAGGTGTTAATGTTTTTATATTTTTTTAACATACATAAAGGCATGTTATAACAATAAAAAGCTAATTAAACTAATAAGGGTGTTTACTTCCACTACGTGCTGTATTTAATGAATCCATTAATCAACTATTCAAGTTACTATTTGATGATATTTGATTACAAGTTAGTGGGCTATAAAATTGTAATTAGAACTTTTAGTTTTTACAGTTGAATGTTATCACTTTTTTCATCTGTCATTGTGAATATCCCAATGGATTTAATAAGTTTTATAGCTTTTCTGACACTTATTAGAGGGAATATGCAACTGTCATAATTTCTAAGAATTATATTTATTTTTAAATATTGATATTACTTTCACTGAAATATTATATATAAATTATTGGAGGAGAGGAACGAGTAGCCAGCACTACTTCACATTGAACTAAGGGATAAAGGGCAGTGCAGTACAGTGCAACAAAAACAGTGATAAAGATCCTGGCTGGTGAAGGTGCTCAGCATATATAGCACAAATCACATCATATGGATATGGAGCGACAAAGAAGCGGCACTTACCACGTTGTAGCCAATGATAGTCTTTATTGGATTCACTGTGGACTTGGCATGTAAGGGGGAAGATTATATATCAATTATATTCGGTATGTAGGAAATGATTGAAAAAATTTTACACAGTTCCATACCATGTTACTCCAAAAATAAGCCCTACCCTGAAAATAGGGTTTGATTTTGCAGAAATTTTGGGGGGACTTGAAATATAGGACCTATGCCAAAATAAGCATATAAATTACAATAAAAAATGCCTATCTTTATTTAGTCTAAATCCATTATATAAAAGGCAAACAGTTGCTAGACACATTTCAGGCACTGTGTAGCCTTGATCACAGCATGTCCGCACACTTGCTTTCAAAATCTGTTCACCCGTTCCCAAATATTGCACCTCCAGCCTTCCAAGCCCACAGATTTGCTCATTTTTCTTTCTTAAATTCTTTATTTTTTTTATACAATGCTATAACTATTGAGTAATGGATTAGGGATTACTTTCCTACAATGAAATTAAATCAAGGATAGTAATCCTTTTACAAAGGCTCAGAGATACTCAAGTACCAATGTTCAAGTCACATTCCTAAATGCCTAGCCATCGGGAGCAAATTGCTGTGCCAAAAAAAATCACTAGATCATTTGTATGGTTATTTACTTCCATCATTGTTAAAGGGGAACTATCAGCAGGTTAGACAAATCCAACCTATTGCGCATGGGGCTTCGTCTTTTGCGACATTCCTGTGCTGTTAGCAGTGTAATCCTTGGTCCGGAGCACCATTAAGACCATTGACCCACCCTTATCGTGAGAGCTGGCCTGCTCCTTCTAATGATAATCAATGGAGTGCACAGCACTCTGGGGACAGGGCAGGACTCATAAAGGTGCTCCGGACCAAGGATTATACAGCTAACAGCACAGGAATGGTGCCGAGGAGGAAGGTAACAAACATATCTTCTTCCTTGGTGCCCTGTGCACAAAGGCATTTGTCTAACCTGCTGATAGTTCCCCTTTAAGTCCATATTAGAGGGCACAAACCAAGCATTAAAAGAGCACCAATCTCTGGCAATTGTTTACAGATCTTTTTACATGGTTCGATAATCGTGTAGTCAGGGCTGCATGAACATTCTCTGGCACTTGTTTACAGATCTTTTTACATGGTTCGATAATCGTGTGGTCAGGGATGTGGGAACAACCTCTTTGTTTGTCAAGTCCCTAGTATTAATCAGCCATTGGCCACAACCATTGGCTATTACACAGCTGACAGCAGATTATTTTTCTACAACTACAGAGGATGTTCTGTCGACTATTAATGATCTTTAGGGCCACACATCTATTTGCTCATTTATTGGCCTTGTGCAAAATGCCTTGAATATTGTAATGAGTTTCCTTTGGTGCTGGGAACAGTGAATGTGAAGTCCTAGACAAATTGTTATTGGTATTTTTGAGTTTATTTGTCATATATATTTTTTTTACATATATCACTCCAAAAATACACAAATTATACACAAAAGAAGCAATCACAGATGAAAGAGATTAAAATCTTTAAAGGGGTTATCCCACGAAGCAAAGGTGTTAAAATCAGATGTAAAGGAAAACATATGTGCTGTTTGTAAGGACAGTAACTTATTATATGGTTTTCCTCTGTCTACCGTCCTACCCGTGCTTTACGCTCCTCTAACGACTTAAGATATTATTATTATTATTATTATTATTATTATTATTATTATTATCATCCTGGGGCTATGATCACACTTTGCATTTTGGTCTGTATTTCCTTCAGTATTTGTAAGCAAAATTGGGAATGGAAATGACAGGGCAAAATTATAGTGGAAAGATTTGCACAGTTTCAACCCACTTCTGAGAAAATACTGAAAAAAAGACTGACAGAAATGTTATGTGTGAACATAGACCTGTACCCTGTAAGTGCACATTCTTTCCCACAACCCCTCTTGTTTGCATGGACAAGGAAGGCCAGCAGCCAATACATAAGGGACAGATCTGGAGACTGCATTTAACCCCTTAAGGACAGAGCCTGAAATGGCCTTAAAGCGTAACTGTCATGTTTTTTTTTTATTGCAGAAATTAGTAGTATAAGCGATTTTAAGAAACTCTGTAATAGGTTTCATCAGCCAAAAAAGCCTCCTTCTGTACTCAAGAAGCAATCTCCCAGCCTCCCCCCCTAACTTCTTATCTGTGCATTATCAGGCAAACACGTCTTCATTACAGAGAAGCCAGTGAAGATGGGTTCTGCTCTCTCCATTGTAAGCCTATGAAGGGGGGAGGGGCTGAGGGAGATGAGGGAGCAGGGAGAGGTGACAAGAAGGTCAGCTGTTTGTAGACTCTCTGGGCACCTAAACCGCTAAATTCAGGTGTCAGAAAGGTCAGTGCTTATCTATGAACTTACTGAGAGAAGATTGCAGGGTGTTGTGCTGTGCAGAAATCCTCCGTGCTCAGTCACTCCTAACAGCCCCTCCCCTCTCCATAGCCACATAATGGAGACAGAAATCCTGCTTCATTTGATGTGAGAGGGGAGGCTGGGAGATTGCTTTTTTAGTACAGAAGGAAACTCTTTTAGTACATAAAACCTATTATAGAGTTTCTTAAAATCGCTTGCACTGTTGATATTTAATGTTTTCAGAAAAATGACCCTGAAATTACAGTTACGCTTTAAGGACAGGGACAATTGTCACTTTTGCGTTTTTCGTTTTTCCTCCTCTCCTTCTAAGACCCATAACGCTTTCATTTTTCCACTTACCGGGCCATGTGAGGGCTTGTTTTTTTCAGGAGCAGGTGTACTTTGTAATGGAATCTTTCAATCTGCCATTAAATGAATGACGGAACCCCCAAAATATCATTTATGGGGTGAACTTGGGTTCAAAAATGCAATTCTGCAAATTTTGGGGGGCTTCCACGTTCATGTAATCCACTTTGTGGTAAAACTGGCATTTTTTCTTTATTCTATAGGTCGGTCTGAACACGGTGATATGCAGGTTTACTAGGTTTTCTTACATTTTACTATTTTTATTAGCAGTAAAACTTTTTTTTTTTTTGCAAATAGGCATATTTAAAATGGTCCTATTGTGACTCCTATAGCGCATTTATTTTTTCACCTACTGGGTAGTATGGGGTGTCATTTTTTGCATCATGATCTCTAGTTTTTATTAGTAACATTTTTTTCTAGATCAAATGTATTGATCCCTTTTTATTAAATTTTATATACATAAAATGTCATTAAAAAAAGCAATCTCTGCGTATTTGTACTGATTCTTTTTCACGCCGTTCACCGTGCGGGAAAAGTTATGTTTTATTTTAATAGACCGGACGATTACACACGCTACGGTGTATAATATGTTAATTAACTTTATTACTTTTTATGTGTTTTATGTATGCAATGGGAAGGAGGGGGGGGGGTGATTTACACTTTTATTGGGGGAGGGGCTTTGGGGCATTTTGTAAAACTTTTTTTTTTTTTTTTTTACACTTTTATAGTTCCCTTAGGGAACTATCACTTACACATATTAGATCAGTAACACGTATCCCTGCTATGCCATAGCATTGCAGGGATCAGTGTTATCTGTGATCTTCTGATTCAGCCTGCCTGTGTCAGGCTGAATCAGAGAGCCGATCTGAGGACTGCACGGAGATAAGGAGAAGACCTCCGGCAGTCAGGAAAAGTGATCGGGACCCCCGCAGCGTGTCCCGATCGCTAAGAAACCGGAGCATCGCGTTAAGTGACCGGCGTGATCGCGGCGTTTAAAGGGTTAATGGCGGGCGGCCACGCGATCGCGGCAGCCTGCCATTGAGGGTGAGGGCCTGGCTGCAGATAGCAGCCGATCCTCACTCAGTATGGGGCGGGTTCAGCTCGTGAGCCCGCTCCATAGCCCGGGACCACTCCAGGGCGTACATTTACGTCCTCCTGCGTTAAGTCCCAAGCAGTGAGGGCGTAAATGTAGGCCTGTTGTCTTTAAGGGATTAAACTAAGCATGAGTGACACAACTAACAGTGGATTGTAAACAAGGGCAACAGGATATAATAAGCAGGTACATAAAAATGCTTGTACATTTAAAATATGTTTCAGTTAATATAATGCATCAATTTTGACATATAGCTTCATGAGACAACCCTCTAAAAGGTTTTGATACACTGCTGTTTTTCTGTACAACATAAAAAAAATCCATCTGTATCCTCCTGTGGCATCTCTGGGTCTCTTGCTCAACAATCCCGCCACTACTTCTGAGATAGACTTGTCTTGGCAGCGACAGCCCACTGAGATGAAAGAACCCCACTGCTAGTGATTGTCTGAGTGGGATTTCATTGCTGACACAAGCAGGGAGCTAGGGTGTTTTGCAGCAGGTGGGTGCTTGGTGATTTTGTAGCTGGAATACATCACGGTCATGGTCAGCAGGAGTTGTGAGACCCACCCCTAGACACACGAGCACTGGTGCTTGTAAGGGTAGCAAAGCAAAGAGTCCAGCACTTAACCAAAAGTGACTTTTACTTATGAACTTCAGTGCAATAGAATAGATAGAACCCAGAACTTGAAAGGTGCAGGTTACAATATTGCATGACAATAGTGCTTAAGTAGTGATTAAGTCAGTAGTTTGTAGAAGTAGAAATATAGCTTGACCTAACAAAGGTATAGGGACTGCATTGGGGGCCTTTTTTAAGGTAGAAGTGTACTCTGCAGGGATTAGTGTACAGAATAGTACTTAGTGAAGGAGAGAGTACTCACGTATAGTACTGTACTTTATAAAAGAACTCCTTCTGATCAACCAGATCAGGGAGTGCCAGGTTGGGTAGTACGAGTCCCAGGCCTATACAACTGGGCATAGCAGACTCCTCCAGACCCCCCCCCCCCCCCCCCGCCCCCCCCCCCCCCCCCCACGATGATCAGTAAGATACTTCCGCTTGTGTTCTTACTTACTGTGGATCAGTCCCATGATTTCGGTAAACTGTTCTGGAAAAAACTGGAGAAGGATCCCTGGCGTAGACAAGGATTTCCCTAGGATAGGAGGATGGCTACCCCTCCTGTGGGTTTAGCAATGCATCTTAGCAAGAGTCTCTTTCATAAGAAAATCTTTCTCTTAGTCTCTTGGTCCCGGACAAGGGCTCTGGGCCAGGTCCGGTTATCACCGCAGCAGGAACTCTCTAGCTTGCTTGTTCTCTCTCCCATAAACCAGACAAAAAAAAACTATCAGGAAGTAACTGACCTCATATAGGGATGACTGGATCTGACCTCCTATTAATGGGGCTGTGTAGGAAAGAGCAAAGAAGTGTGAGTGGCTGAGAGTTGTGTGAGATACCTGCACCTGTGATTGAAACAGTGAACTCCCCAGTGTGACACCTGACAAAGTTACCTTTTACCTGGGTGACATAAGGATTAGTGAAATACCTGTACTGAGACACTACATTGTAGTAAGGGCAGCAGTATATCAATAGTTTTCCTTCACAAGAGTACTTTTTTAAGGCCAATAGAAAGGAGCATACTAAGAGTCAAACACTGAGATACAGCAGACTCAAAAGAGATGTTGCCTTGAGTTTTAGCAGTCAGGAGATCAATACCTGATGCATTGGCCACAAACTGGCCCTCATCAAATCATATAAAACCACCATATATTGAGCATACTTATATCATCTAAGGTAGTAAAATAAAACTGAAAACCAAAATCACAATGTGTCGGGACCCATGCCAGCTCCGAGTATGCACACCTCTAAGCCTCCTCAGCCTTACGAACATGGACATATGAATAAAGAAAAACGAAGACAGCAAACAGTGAGTCAAACTCTTGCTTTATTTCTGATTCAATTCTAATCTAAATGTTATCAACAGATTGTATTCAAAATCGCAATGTGAATAAGAGCCAGAGACCAGTGGAGGTCGGGAATTGCCTGAGCCATATCAATAACGTGGTTGTTCACCTGCACAGATATCTTTGCATGTTTTAGTAAAATTAAACTGGCCATAGCATGCCGGAACTAAAATCTAGAACAATGAAACAACATATTACAAAAGAATTAGAATTAAAACTTTAATGTGCACCCTATCCCTGTAGATCCTGTGATTGAAACTAAAAACTGTGTTCCAAAGAAACTACAGGCTGCTAATGCACATCTTGCCTTATACGTGCAGCCTCCCACAACTATATCTTTTTTGCCATCAGGATATAATCACTATATTTATAGAGGGGAAAAAGACACTATTATACATCACTACTTTTAATGTCAGCATACAGCCAACATAATAATTCATGATGAACAAGCCCTCTGGCATTCATTAATTATGATGACAGCACCACACATACATAAATATAAATTGCAATAGGTACTGTACAAGCAATGGCTAATAATAGATGTTTTACGTATAGATGCATTGAATTTTTTAAAAATATTTTCATAAAATGGATCAAAATATTATGTCCCATTATCTTAAAGAAATATGACAAGATCTAACATTACAATTTAATGTTGCATTTAAAGTGACAGTGTACTATTTATCCAAAGTACAGTAACCAGATATGGCAATGGTATAGTAAAATTTACCTTTTGGTTAGATTAATAAGATGCGATTTACTCAGTATTTATAGTGACAATGTACAATTTTATTTAAAATGGCAGTGTTTATAGACATAGGTATAAAAACCAGATATAGCAAAAGAACTAAAATCCTATAACCTACACTCCCTAAATATAACTAGATTACTAAACATTAAAGGGGTTTTGCAGATTAAGAAAAAAAGCATGGTCAATAAATTCACATGTTTCCATGGTCAAATAACTTCACATGTTACCATGATCGAATAACTTCACAATGAAAATTGATCCTGTGTGGGGCAGTGGTGTCTAATTTCCTAATCCTCAAACGTAGACAATAAAAACAGAAAAAATGGAGAGCGGACACAGAGATCTCAGCAACATTAAACTGACATCACTGTAAACTTCCAGCTTGACCATTGTATGTTAAAACCATTGCATGTTGAGTCTATAACTCCTGATGAAGTAATAGGGAAATATATGGAGACATCTTTTTAATTGTTTTTACCTTTTTTGGATGTTAGTGCATTAATAAACATTTGACCATTTGTACATAATTATTGGGTGTGCAACTTTTTTTTTATAGCTTAGACCAGTGCTTCTCAAACTTTTTCTACTGGAGCCTCACCCAACAGACCAAGGCAATGCCTGGGCCTCACCAGACTGACCAAGAGCGTACCTGGGCCTTACCATATGTGGTGAAAGTGCATTTAAAAGCTGAAAATAATGCTGAGACTAGCTTTCACCCGTCTTCCAAGCTCTATATACTAATAAAGCAAGTACTAAATAAATTAATAATGTTGCTAAAATTGAGCCTCACTGTGGAGCATCACAGTTTGAGAAGCACTGGCTTAGACTATAGACTATAATGGAATTTATATAGAATCCCGTTATAGTCTATGGGAGAAAAATACTCGGGACTTTGAAATCAATATTCGAATACTTTGAGGTCACCAAGTCCACAATGACACCTCAAAAAATGATGCCAAAACCTCTGGAATGCATGTGGGACACCAGGGGAAGCATGCCTGGGTGCATCTAACTTTGAGGGTCGCTTCCTACCCAAGGGCCCTAATACACAGGACGATTATCACTTGCTAACTATTGTTCGCTAATCATTCGCTAATTGTTCGCTAATCGCTCGCTGTAATTCCACATTCGTTTGCTCAAGTTCTGCATTTGTTCACTACTCCTTTAGTGTAATTGCACATTGTTCATTGTTTTGCTGGGATCAGATGGAGTAAACGATCATAGTAACGTTCGCAATAGCGATTGGAACTAATGACTATAGTTCTGTGTAATATGGTGAATGATTTCAGGTTAACAAAAAACAATCTTGTTTGCAATCGTTTATTGTTTGTCGGTAAACGCTAAAAATTGTTTCGTCTAATAGGACCCTGAACACACTGGGGGAGATTTATGAAAGGGTGTAACTATACACCTGGTGTAAACTGCCCACAGCAACCAATCACAGCTCAGTTTTAAGCTCTGGTAGAATAAAAGAGGAGCTGTGATTGGTTGCGGTGGGCAGTTTACACCAGGAGTATATCTACACCCTTTTATAAATCTCCCCCACTGTCTTAAAACCCCTTCTAAATCTCTGCTTTCTATACTTTTAGCCCTAACAAGGGCTTTAGGGGGTCCCTCCCTCCCTAACTTCACCTAAAAGCTAATTCTCCCTGCTATACAGTCTCTCCCTCTCTAGCTTCAACCAGCAAGTGACACGAATCTGAAATCACCTATTTGAATACTTTTTGCTCATCACTAACTATTAGCAGTAGGAAAATCAGAACCCCCAAGGATGGTTACTACTTGCACCAACATCTTTTGCCATCATTTCATTCAACTGAAATATTGGTCCCAGGGGCCATTAATTCCAGAATTACCTTTCCTTTTTTAATCCACTAGATTACTAAGTTTACGGATGGCCATGATCATCTTGCCATCCAGCCCTGTATTATCAGTATTATTAATATGCAACAGGTTTTGCCAGCCATCTTGCAGACACCTCCTTTCTCTGCCAGTACCATGTCTAGGATCATTCTCTTCTGGTATGTCATGATAGATGTAGGCCCTAGTTGTTTATCAACCAATCCTTGTAAAGCCTCACTGGTATAGTTAACAAATCTCTGCTGATTATAATACAAATATTTGGTCCAATTCAAATTTTGTTCGCTGTTATTATGGAGATCAGTGACTCAAACACAGCCTTGACTTGGTCTCTAGCTTTAAACTCATCAGGGACCCCCTTGGGATACTATTGAGTCCAAGTGCATGAGTGGGTTAAAACTACTTCCTAGCCCTACTTCTCTCTTAGACCTATGTGTTAAAAAAAAAGTTTTTTTTATAGAATTTTTTTTTTTTGCTTTTTTATATATCTTTTGTACGCTGTTTTTCATGTAGCTGCAGTACTAAAAATTGTACATGTTTTTATGCCATTTGCATGTTTTTTTATGTAATTACAGCTGTAGTACTAATTAATTGTATATGTTTTGTGTCAGCTCTTTAGGAGTTAATCCTGATGGGTGCAGCAGCTCCACCTATCTTATTGACATCACTATTTCTTTTTTGTATAAGTTGTGTTGTGTGTCTCTCCTGTAATGTTATATGACTCTTGAAAAAGGAACTGGTATGGTTCCAAAACGCGTTGGATCTTTTGAATAAAGTTTTATAGTTTTACATTTTTTATCTGATCACCATGAGTTGGACCTGCTCATGGATCCCCATTTTTGGACTTTGGTGTGTTTTCCTCATTATTCCCTTGGTGGAGTTCGGGAGTGGCTGTAGTTCGCAGGTTTATACTTTTCATGCTATATTCTATCCCTTCATCCCTTTTAGTCCAGCTGATCCGCGCCATGGAGCACTGTCCCTTGTTTTTCTCTTACTCTTCTGACATCTTGTGGGCCCTGTGACCAAAGGGTACCCGGGACTTGGTTCAAGGCATACGCCTCTGGGAATTCTTCTTGAATGGCTGCTAACATGACTGTTTCCTCATCTGTCAATGGAATGGTGAGATAGATGGTACCATCTTCTTGGAAGGTGATAGTGGCCTGTAGTTTCTAGAGCAGGTCTGACCCCAACAGGTTGAGTGGGAAAGTCTTCAACGCCACAAACTGTATGAATATGTGGTGTCCGGGTTGTAGGCCAACTGGAAGTGGCTTGGTGAGAGGAGTGGGGCACCGTTGACCATCCACTTCCAAACAGGATACGGAGTCTGAAAGTCAGTTTGGGTCTGGGAGTTCAATGTGACAAATCACACTTTTGGCTGCACCAGGGTCCACAAGAAAATGCTGCTCAACTACATCAACCTGTAAGGTTATTCGGAGTAGTGGGCCTGACTGTAGTGTTCCCAGAGGGAATAGTGTGTCATACTGTGGACCTGGCTTTCCCTTTCCTATATGGACTCCTGACCAGATTGATCCCTGGTCTTAATGGGTTATCGCTTCTGAGAGACCTTACACCTGCTTTTAAAATGGACAGGTTTGCCACAGTTGTAACATGTCAAGTTTCTTCTGGTTTATTACCCTCCTTAGTCATCACCATCAAGCCTGACTTCTTAAATCCCAGTTGGGACTCTACAGTTGGGCTTTAAAGTTTGCATACCCCAGCAGAATTTTTACTTTCTTGTCCTTTTTTTTTCAGAGAACATGAATGATAATGCAGAAACTTTTTTTCCACTTACATGGTTAGTGGTTGGTTGAAGCCATTTATTGTCAAACTACTGTGTTTTCTCTTTTTAAATCATAATGGCAACCAAAAACATCCAAATGGTACTGCATATTGCCCCCTCTAACATCAATTACAGCTTGAAGTCTTTTGTGGTAGTTGTGGGTGAGGCTGTTTATTTTCTCAGATGGTAAAGCTGACCATTCTTCCTGGTAAAAAGCCTCCAGTTCCTGTAAATCACTGGGCTGTCGTGCATGAAGTGCCCGCTTGAGATCTCCACAGAATGGCTCAATGATACTGAGTTCAGGAGACTGAGATGGCAACTCCAGAACCTTTACTTTGTTTTGCTGTAGCCAATGACAGGTGTACTTGGCGTTGTGCTTTGGATCATTGTCATTCTGGAACATCCAAGTATATCCAATATGCAGCCTCCAGGCTAAATCCGATGTAAATCTGCTTTCAGTATTTGCTGATAATGTGCTGCAATCATCTTTTCTTCAACTTTAACCTAATTTCCTGTGCCTTTGTAGCTTCCCCAAAGCATCAGCGATCCACCTCTGTGCTTTACAGTAGAAATTGGCCTTGTTGACACCTCTCTGAATGTAACATTTATGGTTGTGGCCAGAAAGTTTGATTTTGGTCTCATCACTCCAAATTTCCTTGTCTCAGAAGTTTTAAAGCTTTGAAGCTTGTCTCTGGTTGTTTGGTGTATTGTAGCCAAGATATTTTGTGTCATTTTGTGCTCAGCACTGGCTTTCTTCTGGCGACTCGACCATGCAACCCATTTTTCTTCAAGTGCCTCCATATTGTGCATCTTGAAACAGCCACACCGCTATTTTTCCTGTATTTCGGCTAATGTTGATTGTGGGTTTTTCTTTGCATCCCTAACAATTTTCCTGGCAGTTGTGGACGATTTTTTTGTTGGTCTATCTCACTGTGTTTTTTTATTTTTTTACAGAGCCTATGATTCTCTATTTGCTAGTCACAGTTTGATCACTGCTGACTGGCATTATCAATTCCTTGGATATCAGAACAAAGTGAAGATTCTGAGTCTCCTGACCTCAATATCACTGAGCCACTGGGTAGATCTCAAGCACACACTTCATGCAACACATCCCAGGGGTTTACAGAAACTGGAGATGTCTTGCCAAGAATAATGGTCAGCTTTACAATCTGAGAAAATAAAGAGTCTCATCCACAACTACCACAAAGGGCTAAAAAAGTGAAAAGGGTGCCATAGGGTGATAACGTAAACAACAGATTGTAGGTCGAACAAGTTGATAATAAAACTGCTCACCTGATGGTGTTGTGCTAAGAACACAACACCTGTATCAGTGAAGAGAGAGGTAGTAGCCGTAGCAGCCAGGCTCCAAGGGTAGATGCCGAGATCCCAAGCCAGGAGATCAGGGAATGGAGAATGGTAGATGAAGTGTTGGATCCTCGGGGTAGGCGGGGACCACAGGAGCCAGAATGACGGTGCTTCACGGCTTCAGGTTTAATTAAGTAAAACGATGAATTTTAATGGTCTCATAAACAACACGTTTCGAGGCATAAATTGCCCCTTTATCAAGTAGGAGAGACACCCTCCTACTTGACAAAGCGGCAATTTATGCCTCGAAACGCGTTGTTTATGAGACCATTAAAATTTGTTTTACTTCATTAAACCTGAAGCCGCGAAGGGCCGTCATTCTGGCTCCTGTGGTCCCCGCCTACCCCGAGGATCCGACACTTCATCTACAACTACCACAAAAGACTTCAAGCTGTCATTGATGTTTGATGGGTTAATACACAGTATTAAGAACTGAATAATATAAACTTTTGATTAGGGTCTTTGGATGTTTTTGGTTGTCGTTATGATGTAAAAAAAAAAAACACAGTAGTATGACAATAAATGGCTTTACCCAACCACTAATCATGAGTAGGAAAAAGTTTTTGTGTTATCATTTATATTCTCTGAAAAAAAGGACAAGAAAGAAAAAATTCTGCTGGGGTATGTAAACTTTTGAACACAACTGTATATAATTTTGTATTGTATATAGTAGGGTTAGTATTAGTTAAAATAATTTTAGGATATATTTTAGATAAAGTTTTTATAGGTTGTTAGTGGCAAGGAAATTGGTGTGGAGATGTTATGGTTTTACTCTTTTATTATGGTGTGGTTTGTGATGTTTTGTTAATTTAATTATTTTTTTTTCTTTTAAGATAGCTTTCTAATAGTGATGACTTCAGACAGTGACTATTGTCTCAGCAATCCCGACAGAGAAGGCAAAGGTAGATGTGAGGGACCTGCTGCTGCCAACCAAGGTTGCATAATGCTGACTTGCAGAGAAGGGCCTGCGTAATGGTAGCAGTTGTTGGTTATGGGAAAGAAGTGGTGGGGGGGTCCCAGTTCTTCCAGGCAATGGGGTGGTGGTGTTCTATATATTGATGCATAGAAGTACCTGGGTTTGAACCTTGACCCTGACCCCTTTTGGTCACAGATGCTGCAGATAGTGTCATGGTCTTTGCCACCACCAATACAGAAAAACTGTCGCAATACTGATCGCAGCAGGTGCTTCTTTGTAGCAGGTGCAGTGCTAGACTGTTGTTGAATCCTGCCGCTGCCTTGAGGTACCCCTCAAGTGCCTGTGCCTTCCAGACCACCAATCTGGCAACTAGCTGGTGCTGTTCCCCTCCCCATTCGCCTCTGGAATGACGAACTATGGATGGGAACTAGCTCGGTGGAATAAATACATCATCATATCCTGATGATAATGATTAAGATGATGATGATGATGACATCTGGGGACCAAGATTCCACTTCGAGTCTGCAACATTATGATCATAGTCTGGGACAAAGTTATCTTCTCCTAAGCTCTCTTTTTCCAGGATCCCATAAAATGTTCATAAAGCATTCCACCCGCACAAAGTATGGCAGTTGTTGCCGATGGCAACAACGGCCGTACTTTTACGCTGTGTGAACATATTAGTATTAGAGATGAGTGAACCCCGAGCATGCTCGAGTCCATCCGAACCCTATTGTTTGGCATTTGATTAGCAGTGGCTGCTGAAGTTGGATCTGGAAAACATGGATATAGTCATTGGCTGTATCCATGTTTTCTAGACAACCTTAGAGCTTTTTCCAACTTCAGCAGCCCCAGCTAATCAAATGCCGAACGATCGGGTTCGGATGGACTCAAGCATGCTCGAGGTTCGCTCATCTCTACTGAGTATGTAATGCAGCCGCCCCCTTAACCCCTTCGGCTGCCGCTCAGCTCCAGCGCTGTCCTATATACTTTACCTCTCTCCTTGCTGCACGGGGTCCCTGCGTCCTGCTCTCCTTAGCCACTTATTGGCTGGGCAGGAGAGCAGGACACCGGGACCCCGTGCAGCAAGGAGAGAGGTGAGGTTTATACAGACAGCGCAGGAGCTAAACGGCAGCCGAAGGGGTTAAGGGGGCGACTGCATTACATACTCGCAGCAGTCTTTCAGACTGCTGTGAGTATGTATGCACAGGGGCCTGCCAGGACCTTAAACTAACCCTTAATTGCTGACATTCCTCCAAAAGATTTTCAGAGTGAAGCAGCTGAGACCTCTTGGGTGGGAGGGGGGCTTAGACTTGACAGAAGCTCTCTTGCTGATGGTCCGCCAATGCTGACTTAAGGCAGAGACACAACAGTAGACAGGGTAGAGTAAATGCCCTGCCCTTGGCACAGATTGGTGTTGGCACTGCTTCGTGAGGACCCTTCTGATGATTGCTGGCTCCAGGATTGACTACTGACTGCCATGAAGCTTGAAATTTGAATGACTTCCATTCCACAATAACAGGCTGGCTGACCTTTTGCCTGACCAATGGGTGCTTCTGGAAGCTGCAACATTTTATCCAAGCATGTTAGGATCGCCATCTCTGCCGCTGCCACTGTCTATACCCTGAAAGGGGCCAGACTTTATTGGATGCTTCGACAAAAAATACACCCCTACCATGTCATCTGCCAGGAGAAGCAAGTGGATTTAGAGGGCATGATTAGACATAGGTGAACTTTTAAAAGTTTTGACACAGTAGGCTCATTAAATGCGGTCAGTAGTCTGAAACTTGTGTGTTACACTACTATGTCACCTAGAAATACAATTAAGTACTTTTTAAAGGGCAAAGATTATATCAGGGTTACCACATCATGTATGGATATAGTAACTACAGCTCTGTGCACGTGAGTGACATCACCACTCTACATAACAAAATCAAACTGACCATCAATATACATAAAGAATATACAAAAGAGGTCATAAAGGAAATCTCAATCTTTCCTTTATGACCTGATCTCTGTCTATAATCCGTTCCTGGCTTTAAGTTCAAAAATCTGTCAGATAATCTGTCTGTGTAAACAAGCTATAACCAGCCCTTATGAGCTGCAGGTGCACGGCAGGCGAGGAGCTGAACAGGTGGATGATGAGATGCTTTTGGCAAAGGACACCGGTCCCTCCTTTGTTTCATGTGTTGTGCTGGAGGTGCCAGTACATGTGTGCCTAGAAGGCCATCAGTCAAACGGCCAGCCAGGAAAATATTAATGTGGATATGTTATAAAGAAAATCTTTTGGCGGTGATCTTGTTAGCATCATAGACAGAATTATAATGAAATGTAGCTCTCTCTCTCTCCATATATACTGTATATATATATATATATATATATATATATATATATATATATATATATATACACACACACACAGACTCCTCTCCTCCCCATTATTGACAATGTCTAGACAACTTTTCCATTGAAGTTAATGATTTTTTTAAGTTAATCATTCTATAATCTATGTAGTGTACATGTTCCTAATACAATTAGTTTATTGCTCTGACCACTCGGATATGCTGTAACTTTATTATCAGTGTGTGTGTGTGTGTGTGTGTGTGTGTGTGTGAGACAGGACTGGGGGGGTAGGTTCAGGTTCTGGCTATAGACTACTACCAATCCTCAGAATGAAGGTGCCACAGCACTAATTCAGCACAGCTAATTCCTAACAGACTTTCTGCATAATGATGCATGAGGGTTAAAGCACTGCTCCACTCAAGTGAATGGGCCTTGCAGTTTGTAATTTTTTTTTCTTTTTTTGTGTGATTTGTTTCAGGCAAATCAGTACAGTTGAAGGAACTCATGCATTGCCGCTGACATTTACCGTCGACATTTACTGCCTTTTTTATGTTTCTATGTTGACTCAGAAGTGAATCAAGATCTCGTTTGCTAAATCAAGTTTCAGGAGGTGCACTGATCATAAAGTGGTAGCATATAACTTTATGCATTGAGAATACCCCTAAAATGTTGGCTTTAAAATTTAAAATGCTAAATAAATCATACATGAAAAGCTAATATTGTATATACTAAATAGATCTATATCTGTAACATTCACGCATTGCAGTTTAGCATTTCTCCATCTGCTCACCCCCCGCTAATGTTGCAGTTGTTTCTATAGCAACACAATACACATAAACTTGCCTGTATCCTGCCTTCCTGGTAGGCAGCCTATTTTTGATCTTTAACATTTTATTGTTGCTAAATTTTCTTACTTATTTGATAAAACAGAACTTCTTGGAAATGTTACGCAAAGCTTTAATATATTAAAAAACAAGCTAATTACAAAAAAATGATTGGTTATGGTCACATATTATTGGCTTGATCATTTAGAGGTAAAGGGTATTTCCCTGTTCTTAATGTATCTTACAATAGACCTCTTCTGATAATATTAAGAATGTTAATTAATTTTTTTAACAGGAAATCAGCATATGAGAGGTTTCACATGTTTTGTTTTTGTTTTTTAAACAGTTATCCAAGGTTTCCAAGGAAAAAAAAAACTGCAATCAGACGTTAGCTGAAAGTCAATACTGAAATAAAAAATCCTATAACCACGATACATTGCTTTTTTATGGATTTTTTCCTCACGTATCTGCGTGTGCACTCACTTTGTTTCTCTCTTTCTAAGAGGCACTGTGGTTCATTCTTGTGCCAGTACTGTGTTGGATGAATAATTTTCTCGCTGTATGTACTGGTAGACTAAGGGCCCTATTCCACCGGACGATTATCGCTCAGATTATCGTTAAATCGTTCAAATCTAAACAATAATCGTTTGGTTGAAATGCAGTTAACGATTAACGACCAAACAAGAAATCATTCATCGCTTTATAAGACCTGGACCTATTTTTATCATTGCTCGATGCAAAATGTTTGCAAATCGTTCGCATTGAATAAGACTTCGCACGGTCATTCGCAGTAGATACGAATGCAATAGCGAAGAAATAGCGAAGAAAAAAACTATAGCAAATACGATCGTAAGTAACAATTATCGCTCCATGGAAATGAGTGAACGTTTTCAGGTCTTTCGCAATAGCGGTCGTTTGAGATCGTTAATTGTTAACAATTATGCGAGCGATAATTGTCCAATGGAATAGAGCCCTTAGGTTCCATTCCTGACACAGTTTCATAGCATCCTCAAGCCTTTAAGCCACCTTGATTGAGCCTTTATATGTAATCAGTAATTTGACAGGGAAGCCCCACTTCATTGTCTTTCAGGATTTTAGGGCTTTATGCAAATATGCTGCATCTCATTAGCATAGCAGCTGACAAATCAGCAAAATAAAGATAGACTGAAACCTTTTTGGTAGTGCATTTTGCTGTCAAAAGCATTTGGTAGCACACAGGTAATCTGTAACAAATTCCAGGAGAGCGTCCTGTTTTTTTAACTGTTTTGGGTATACCCCTTAATCTCAGATTATTTCTTCTAGACCTGTCTGCTATGTTGGCCATCTTTATCTTAAGTGCTTCAACTTCTTCCTCCAAGTTTGTAGCTAGATCAACTACCTCATTGTGTGCATTAGTAATTTCCTCCATTTTATTCTCAATGTGTGCAGTGCGCTCACCCTTATCTGTTATCTCTTTCTGCAGTGTAATCTCTTGTACAAACTGTGCAGATCACATTATGCACTGACTATTTCAAGTCCTCCACGACAGCTTTCATAATGTCTATTGTTACAATTGCAGTGGCCTCATGTAACTTACCTCCTATGTGAATGTCAGGAGTGCACTGTGTAGAAGCCTGAGAAGAAGTTTCAGAAGATGCCATCCCTTTCCAGTGGGCAGAGGTGGTGTTTAAAAGTCCACCAGGGTATTCAGTATGGGGGAACTTTGTATTGTGCCCTTCTCCTCTGTCACCATATGAATTGCCCCACCCCCACTTTCTGCTGTCAACTCACTCGGCATGTCGGGGGAGGGCACTTTCCCTGCAGCACCTGTCTGATTCAGCACACCGCTGTCTCCATTCCTCCCACATTCACCGCCGCCATCTTGTCCCTACTCTGAAGTGGGGAAAAACTTGGAAATCTTCTGTGGGCTTTTCTTCCTGGTTTATCCTCTTGCCATCCCAATTTCCCGATTTTGTGACAGGTCAGGCAGACACCCCTGATTTATTTGCAAGTGTGTGAGTCAGATCTTTGTGACAATTTTTTATTTTTTTTTGCTGAGGTGCACAGTAGAGATGAGCGAACCTGACGAATGTCTGGTTCGTACGAATCAGAAATCTCGGCATCTGACTCCCGCTGTCTGCCGGCTCCGTGCAGCGGGTGGATACATTGTAAGGGACGCCTAGAAAACTGGTTTCCAGGCGTTCCTTACGCTGTATCCACGGAGCTGCACGGAGTCGGCAGACAGCGGGAGTCCTATGCCGAGATTTCTGGTTCATACGAACCAGAAATCCGGCAGGTTCGCTCATCTCTAGTGCACAGTAGCTCTGCACACAAGCCTCCTTCCACAGCCAGACATGTTCCCCCCATAAAGTCTACACTTTTTCTTAAAGCCCATGTACAATTATAGCAACTCACGAAGGACAGTTACTGAATGAACAAAATTTACAAAAAAGGGCAGACAGAATTATGAAATGCTATTATAAGTGCCCCCTTCGTTGTGTGTGTTCATGTGTTTGACCTGAGATGCTTATAAAAAATTTAATAAGAAATAAACTCTACTTGCAGTTGCCAGTGGTTAGTCAGCTCTAAATGGAAATCAACCAAAAGGGAAAGTTCTCCTGTAAAACGGAATGTGTGGGGAATCCTCTCTTCCATTCACCCCGATGAACACTAGCCATGATGTCTTTTTACTTGTTTAATATTTGTTGACCTAGTTGGCTTGCCTTGTGGATCTGTTGTACTTGCACTTTATTTGTTATTTGATGCACTTTAGGCTTGGCCATGTAGTTTATCTTTTTTTATATGGTTATGTATTTACATATATACATAATTATTGGCAAACATGTGCAATAACGATACTGCTTTGTACCAGTTGGGGGTGAGTGGTGACTCACTCTGCTGTATTTGAGCCAGCAGTGGAGTTTTGGTATATTTTTTAAAGCAAATGTACCATCAGTTACAGTCAAAACTTTAAGTATTGCACATGTATGGAATGGCCCCAGCGCAGGGAAGCCTGTGCCACGGTCCTTTTTTTTTAACCTCAGCCTGATTCCCGCGTATGGCACCATTCTATTCCCGAGCACGTGGCTGGGGGTGAAGCACTCAAGACGGGCCTACCCGCCTCCAGTGTGAAGAAAATCCATCCTCTGTGTGACGCAGGTCCATTAGAATCAAAGAAACCACGTCATAGAGGGGCGGTGGTTCCCTACCACTATGAGGGGGCGGACAGCCACCAGTGCTTCACCCCCTCCCCAGCCCGTGAATAGAATGGCACCGTACACAAGAACCAGGCCGCAGATAAAAAAAAAAGGACCACAGCACTGATTTCTCTGCGATTTTCTATACCTGGGCATTACTTAAAGTGAATGTATCTGATGGTACATTCACTTTAAGTGCTTTTAAGCTTTTGAAGGTTTTTGTCTAAGTATAATTGTTAATAAAGCATACTAATTTTTCTTTTTAATTGTTATGGTTGCGCAGTTCATATATACCTGCTTTCCTTTACCTTTTGGTCATTTGCTATTGTTTGTAGCATATGGACTAGCACCTCCTCTTGGCTACCTGTGGTGCACGTCTGAACTTTTGGTGTTAGCTCTAAATAAAAGTAGAGCTTGTCACTGGTTGCTTGTCACTATTCACTTTTGCTCACTTTTATCAAGTGATTCTGCATTTAACCCCTTAACGACATCGGGCGTACGTATACGCCCCCGCAGGGTGGGCTTTAACACAAACGGGCGTATATGTACGCCCGATGTTTCCCCGATCGCTGTGTGTTCACACACAGCGGTCGGGGAAGATGGCCTGCTATAATGTATAGCAGGCCATCTCTGCTCGTCGGCACGGGGGGTGATTAACCCCTCCCGTGCCAACGATCGCTGCTATATGCTGATCAATACAGATCAGCATATAGCAGCTGAAAACAGCTTTCCGGGTCATCGGTGACCCGGTTGCCCGGAAAGCAATGGCGATTGGTGCTGTCCGAGATAGCACCAATCGCCATTAGTGTCCCCAACAAAGATGGCGCCGATGCCACCCCCAAGATCGCCGTGATAGGCCGGCCAGTTCATTTTCTTTTTTAACCCCTTGTGGAAATGGAAAAAATCAAGGCTAGACCAACATTTAGTGTAATTTTTGTAAAATTTTACTAAGGGGCTAAAAGATTAAAAAAAACAATAAATGTGTAGAGCAATTTCCCCTGAGTACGGAAATACCCCACATGTGGACATAAAGCGCCATGCGGGTGCAGGGTAAGCCTTTGAAGGGAAGGAGCGCCATTTCGTTTTTGAAGGCTGGATTTTGATGGAATGGATTTCGAGGGGCCATGTTGCATTTAAAAGGCCTCTGTGTTGCCAAGACAGTTGAAACCCCCCACAAGTGACCCCATTATGGAAACTACACCCCTCAAGGAATGTAACAAGGGGTGCAGTGAGCATATGGACCCCACTGGTGACGGGCACAAATGTGGAACAATGTGGCATGAAAATGAAATATTACATTTTTTACACTATAATGTTGGTTTAGCCTTGAATTTATCATTTTCACAAGGGGTTAAAAGAGAAAAAAACACACAATATGTGTAGAGCAATTTCCCCCGAGTCCGTAAATACCCCACATGTGGACATAAAGCGCCATGTGGGCACAGGGCAAGCCTCCGAAGGGAAGGAGCGCCATTTGGATTTTGGAGGTTGGATTTGGCTAGAATGGATGATGAACGCCATGTCGCATTTACAGAGCCCTCGTGCTGCCAAAACACTGGAAACCCCCCACAAGTGACCCCATTCTGGAAACTGCACCCCTCAAGGAATCTAACAAGGGGTGCAGTGAGGATATGGACCCCTTGATGATGGGCACATTTGTGCCATGAAAGTGAAAAAATTAAATTTTTTACTTTTACGTCACATTGTTCCACATTTGTGCCCGTCACCAGTGGGGTCCATATGCTCACTGTGCCCCTTGTTAGATTTCTTGAGGGGTGTAGTTTCCAGAATGGGGTCACTTGTGGGGGGTTTCCAGTGTCTTGGCAGCACGAGGGCTCTGTAAATGCGACATGGCCCTTGAAATCCTTTCCAGTGAAATTCAGCTTCCAAAAGCCAATTGGCGCTCCTTCCCTTTGGAGGCTCGTCCTGCGCCCCCTTGGCACTTTATCACCACATGTGGGGTATTTCCGTACTCGGGAGAAACTGCGCTACACATTTTGTGCCTTTTTTTTACTCTTATCCCTTTAAGAAAATGAAAAATTGAAGGCTAGAACAACGTTTTAGTGTAAAAAATATTTTTTTCTTTTTTCACGCCATATTGTTCGGAAAATCTGTGAAGCACCTGTGGGGTCCCAATGCTCACCGCACCCCTTGTTACATTCCTTGAGGGGTGTAGTTTTCTAAATGGTGTCCCTTTAGGGGTGTTTTTTAGGTTTTAGCACCCCAGAGCCTCTGCCAACCTGAAGTGGTACAGTCAGAAATGACCAAATATAACGGAGGCGTTGAAATTCACTAGGCGCTCCTTTGTATCTGAGGCTTGTGGTTGTGTCAAATAGGGCCACATATGGGGTATTTCTATAAACTGCAGAAACGGGGCAATAATAATTGGGGTGCATTTCTCTGGTAATAGGTTTATAATTATGAAAAATATTGGATTACAATAAAATCTCTGCACAGAAAATTTAAATTTTCAAATTTCTTACACACTTAGCTTTTATTTCTGTGACTCCCCTAAAGGGTTAAAACACTTTCTGGATATGCTTTTGCAGAGTGTGGGGGGTGCAGTTTCTGAAATGGAGTGCTTTGTGGGGCTTCCTAACATACAGGCCCCTCAAATACACTTTAAACCTGAACAGGTCCCTAAAAATATCTGATTTTGAAATTTTACTGAAAATTTGGAAATTTGCTGCTAATGTTTTAAGCTTCCTATTGTCTAAAAAAAATGAAAGATTGTTTAATAAATGCCGCCAACATAAAGTAGACATGTTGATAATGCTATTTAATATATAATTTATGTGTTATAACCACTTTCTGTATACGCAAAAAAGTTTCAAAGTTGGAAAAATGCAGTTTTTCACATTTTTCCACATTATTTGGGGTTTTTTCATAAAGATTCGTTATGAGTATCGACTCTAATTTACCAGAAATGTAAAGTACAATATGTCACGAGAAAACAATCTCAGAATCAGCCGGATAGGTAAAAGCATCCCGAAGTTATTAATGAATAAAATGACACTGGTCATATTCATAAAATTTGTCTCTGTCATTAAGGCCATTTCAGGCTCTGTCCTTAAGGGGTTAAGTAACACAATATTTTGTTGTTAGTATAGAAAGTAGTTGGACATTGTTCTGGAGTTTGTATCAGAAGTGAAATTTTGTCATTGTATGAAAAGTTAAAGGGGAACTATCAGCAAGTTAAAGGAATCTAACCTGCTGGTATGTCCCTATTGCACAGGAGTCACCGAGGAGGAAGGTGTGTCACTTACCTTCTTCCTCAGTGGGCTAGGGGTGGGCAATTCTCTAAATGGCCTCCCCAGTGACACCTAATGGACCAGATCGGCGCTGAGGAGGAAGGTAAGAGACATAGGTGTCTCCTGTGCAATAGGGACAAATCAGCAGGTTAGGTTCATCTAACTTGCTGATAGTACCCCTTTATTTTCCTACTTAAAATGCACAAAATAAATACATAAAAATAACAGACTGTCATATGGCTAAAAAATTAAGTTATGTACAGTTATGTCTCTGGCATATATGCAAATTATTACCTTTGTGGTCTGATTAGACACTGGGTTTTACCACATAAGATCAAAAATTGCTTTCCCCACTTCCCTTTGAAAAGTCTCTCAGCAGCTATTCTTGGCTATTGTACCTTTTGGTGAGAACTTTTTGACTCTAAAAGATCTCTACTATTTGATCAAAGATATTTTGCCCAGTTAAACTTTCAGAGGAAGGCTGAGAGAAGCCTGATGGTTGTTTTGATGAATTGTCTTCTAACTAGGCCATTCTGACTAAAGACCCTATTACACAGAGCGACTGTGAGGAGCAAACGATCCGGCCGATAGTCGTTCTGTGTAATAGGGCCTTAAGGCTATGTTCACACTGTGTTTTTGCTGTCCAATTAACAAATATGTTTTATGAATAGATGGTAAAAATTGACGCAGTTGTTGATGCCATCTGTCACATTCCATTTTCTATTGACAAAAAAAAAATCTCCTTTTTTTTTACATTTTTTTTTGCATACAAAAAACTGTGGTTGACAACATTTTTCTGTACATTAAAATTAAACTTTAAAAGTGGATACAGTGAAACAGAAGCATAAATGCAGTTTGAAGTTAGCCTAAGCTGTTAAAAGGTATGGGGAGCAGTAGGCTGTACACTTGATGAACAAGCTCCCAGCAGCCCAAAGAGACCACTAGTAGAACAGTTCATGTGATCCATCTAATTTTGCTTTTTTTTTCATTTACAAAAGCAAAACCGAAACAAAAACATGCTGTTAATAGTTAAGTATTAAAACATTTCCTGCTATAATGCAATAGAATATCCCCTTCCCATCAGTAACATTATTGCAGGAAATTTATTAAAATAATATTAACTTAAAATAGCATATTTTCATTTCAGTTTTGTTTTTGTAAATGAAAAATAGCAAAATTAGAACGTAAATTTGCTGTTTTAAGTAAATGTAAACTAAAACAGCTAGCAGTATTAATGCCGGGCAATGCTAATACTGCTAGCTGTTTTCATTTATATTTAGAGATGAGCGAACCTCAAGCATGCTCGAGTTTATCCGAAACCCAACTTTCGGCATTTGATTAGCGGTGGCTGCTGAACTTGGATAAAGCCCTAAGGCTATGTGGAAATCATGGATATAGTCATTGGCTGTATCCATGTTTTCCAGACAACCTTAGAGCTTTATCCTAGTTCAGAAGCCCCAGCTAATCAAATACCGAACGTATTTATTATATACATACATTTATTATATACATATTTATTAAATGCAGCATATTTTCATTCTAATTTTGCTATCTGTCATTTACAAAAACAAAACTGAAATGAAAATATGCTAATTTAAGTTGATATACTGGTAATAAATTTCCAGCTATAATGCATTAGACGGGAACAGGAAACCATCTTTTCCATTATAGCTGAAATCTAACTGAAATGTATTACTAGAGATGTAATGTAAATAAATGTAAAACTAGAAATGTGCCAATCAGTTAAAAAAAAAGAATTGAGGTTTGCAAAAATTTTGTCAGGATACGCAAATATTCGCAAAATACATGCAAACGAATCTCAATAACAGAGTCAAACCATTATAGCCAAAATAGTGAGTCTATTAACCCCTTAAGGTCAAAGACAATTTTTGTTTTTGCGCTTTTGCTTTTTCCACTTTATGTTTAAAAGTCCATAGCGCTTGCATTTTTTCACCTAGAGACTTATATGAGCGCTTATTTTTTTTTCGAAACCAATTGTACTTTGCAGTGACTTGGCATTATTTTTCCATAAAACATGCTGCAGAAGTTTTGCATTTATGCTGTTTGCCCTATGGTAAAACTGACTTGTTGTGCATGTTCCTCAAGTCGTTACGATTACAACAATATCTAACATGTATAACTTTTATATTATGTGATGGCTTTTAAAAAATTCAAAACATTGTTAACAAATATATGTTCCTTAAAAACGCTCTATTCCCATGCTTATAGTGCTGTTTTCCTTTGGTCTATGGGGCTGTTTAACCCCTTCACGTCAGCCATCTGTATATATACGTTCCTTTTGCACATGCCCCGTGCAGTAGGAATGTACATATACGTTCTGGCTTTGACGGGGCTTTGTGATGAGAACGGGATCGCTGCAGAAACAGCGATCCCGCTCTCATCTGTGTACAGCACCGGAGATAATGAGGATCAGCTGTGATTCAGCAGCTGACCCCCATTAACCCCTTAGTGACCGCCGAAACGGCGGTCACTAATGGGCCGGTGCCGCCGCTGTATTTCATCTCCCCCCACCATGAATCCATGGTGGGGGGAGATGAAATAAGTAAAAATCAGACCCCAGATCAGCCCCTAGTGCCCAGTCACTAACCCCCCTCCCGCGGCAGCCATCGGATCCAAGATGGCCGCCGCGATCACTGTGAACAGACTAATGTCTGTTCACAGTGATCAAAAAAGAAAAATGAATGAAAGCCCCATGCTCTCCGCCACCGGAGGTAGCGGAGAGCATGAGGCAGTCATCGGGCCCCCCCCCTGTGGGGTCCCGGTACAAGCGATCAGCGGTATATACTATATACCGCTGATCGCTTGTGCCATGTGCCGCCGGCACTTTTTATCCCCTGTCACCATGAATGATTGGTGACAGGGGATAAAAAGTGATGTCCCCCCACCCCCCAAGTCGCCCCCCACCCCCCCTGTCACCCCCGTCCCCCAGTCACCCCCCCTTCCCCATATACTCACCGGATCCACGGAGCTCCTTCCTCCTCGGCGTCCTGGCTGGTTATGAAGTGCGCATGCGCTCCACAACCAGCCAAGCTCTGAAAATTTAAAGTGACAGAGACCAATTTGGTCTCTGTCACTGAACTATGATTACTGTGATAGAAAATATCACAGTAATCATAGTAATACAGTGAAAATGAATGTATAAAGTACAAAAAGTGACAAACATACAAAAAAATAAAACACACACTTTTTATTATAGTAATAATTAATAATTGCAGTTTACTCCCAAATTACCCCTAACCCCCCCCAGATTACCCGTAACCACCGCAGGTTGCCCGTAACCACCGCACGTTGCCCGTAACCACCCCAGGTTGTCCGTAATCACGTCAGATTGCACGTAACCCCCCAGATTACCCGTAACCACCGCACGTTGCCCATAACCACCGCACGTTGCCCGTAACCACCGCACGTTGCCCGTAACCACCACACGTTGCCAGTGACCCCCTCCAGATTGTCCGTAATCACCCCAGATTGCCTGTAACCACCCTAAATTACATGTAACCACCCCAGATTAGCTATAAGCACTTCACTCTATCCGTAACAATTCTAGATTGTCTGTAACCCCTCCAGGTTGCCCCTAACCACCGCAGGTTGGGCATAACCACCCCAGATTGCCTGTAATCATGCCAGATTACATGTAACCCCCCAGATTGCACGCAACCACCGCATGTAACCGCAGGTTGCCTCTGACCACCGCACCTTGCCTCTGACCACCGCACCTTGCCTCTGACCACCGCACGTCGCCTCTGACCACCGCACGTCGCCTCTGACCACCGCACGTCGCCTATGACCACCGCACGTCGCCTATGACCACCGCACGTCGCCTATGACCACCGCACCTTGCATCTGACCACCGCACCTTGCCTCTGAACACTGCACCTTGCCTCTAACCACCCCAAATTGCCAGTGACCCCCTCCAGATTGCCCGTAACCACGCCAGATTACAGGTACCCACCTCAGATTACCTATTAGCACTTTAGTTTATCCGTAACCACAGCAGGTTGCCTGTAACCACCCCAGATTGTCCGCAACCACCCCAGATTGTCCGTAACCACAGCAGGTTGCCTGTAACCATACCAGATTGTCTGTAACCACAGCAGGTTGTCCGTATTCACCCCACGTTGCCCATAACCACCCCAGGTTGCCTCTAACCACCCCAGGTTGCCTCTAACCACACCAGGTTGCCTGTAACCACCCCAGGTTGCCGTAACCACAGCAGGTTGCCTGTGACCACCCCATGTTGACCGTATCCACCCCAGATTATCCGTAACCACCCCAGATTACCCGTAACCACCTCAGACTGTCCGTAACCACCCCAGACTGCCCGTAACCACCCCAGACTGCCCGTAACCACCTCAGACTGCCCGTAACCACCTCAGACTGCCCGTAACAACCTCTAGATTACCTGGAACCACCCCAGACTGTCTGTAACCACCCCACATTACCTGTAATCTATTTTTTTATTGTATTTTAGTAACTGCGCTATTCTAATAACTGTTACTAGCTGCGGTTTTGCTCCAGCAAATTGGCGCTCCTTCCCTTCTGAGCCCTGCTGTGTGCCCATACAGTGGTTTATGCCCACATATGGGGTACCGTTGTACTCAGGAGAACCTGTGTTACAGATTTTGGGGTAGATTTTTTCTCCTGTTCCTTGTGAAATTTAGAAATTTCAAACTAAACCAACATATTATTGGAAAAAATCAAGTTTTTCATTTTTACTGGCCAATTTTGAATACTTTCCTCTAATACCTGTGGGGCCAAAATGCTCATCCTACCCCAAGATGAATTCTTTAAGGGGTGTACTTTCCGAAATGGGGTGACTTTTGGGGGGATTCTATTCTGTAGACACTACAGGGGCTCTGCAAACGCACCTGGTGCTCAGAAACTTCTTCAGAAAAATCTGCAGAGAAAATGCTAATTGGCGCTCCTTCCCTTCTGAGCCCGGCTGTGTGCCCATACAGTGGTTTATGCCCACATATGGGGTACCGTTCTACTCAGGAGACCCTGCGTTACATATTTTGGGGTGAATTTTCTCTCCTGTTCCTCGTGAAATTGAGAAATTTCAAACTAAAGGAACATATTATTAGAAAAATTCGAGTTTTTCATTTTTACTGTCTACTTTTGAATACTTTCCTCCAATACCTGTGGGGTCAAAATGCTCACCACACCCCAAAATGAATTCTTTGAGGGGTGCACTTTCCAAAATGGGGTGACTTATGGTTTTTTTTCTCTCCGCTGGCACTACAGGGGCACTGCAAACCCACCTGGCGCTCAGAAACTTCTTCAGCAAAATCTGCATTGAAAAAGCTAATTGGCGCTCCTTCCCTTCTGAGTCCTGATGTGTGCCCATACAGTGGTTTATACCGACATATGAGGAACCTTTTTACTCAGGAGAACCTGCTTTACAAATTTTGGGGTACTTTTTTCTCTTGTTCCTCGTGAAATTGAGAAATTTCAAACTAAACGAACATATTATTGGAAAAATTCGAGTTTTTCATTTTTACTGTCTACTTTTGAATACTTTCCTCTAATACCTGTGGGGTCAAAATGCTCACCACACCCCAAAATGAATTCTTTGAGGGGTGCACTTTCCAAAATGTGGTGACTTATGGCGAGATTTTACTCCGCTGGCACTACAGGGGCTCTGCAAACACACCTGACGCTCAGAAACTTCTTCAGCAAAATCTGCATTGAAAAAGCTAATTGGCGCTCCTTCCCTTCTGAGCCCCGCTGTGTGCCCATGCAGTGGTTTATGCTCACATATGAGGTACCGTTATACTCATGAGAACCTGCTTTACAAATTTTGGGGTACTTTTTTTCTCTTGTTCCTCGTGAAATTGAAAAATTTCAAACTAAAGGAACATATTATTGGAAAAAATTTGAGTTTTTCATTTTTACTGTCTAATTTTGAATACTTTCCTCTAACACCTGTGGGGTCAAATTGCTCATCCTACCCCAAGATGAATTCTTTGAGGGGTTTACTTTCCAAAATGGGGTGACTTATGGTTTTTTTTTATCTCTGTTGACACTACAGGGGCACTGCAAATGCACCTGGTGCTCGGAAACTTCTTCAGCAAAATCTGCAATGGAAAAGCTAATTGGCGCTCCTTCCCTTCTGTGCCCCGCTGTGTGCCCATGCAGTGGTTTACGCCCACATATGGGGTACCGTAGTACTCAAGAGAACATGTGTTACAAATTTTGGGGTGCTTTTTCTCTCATGTTCCTTTTGAAAATGAGAAACTTTAATCTAAATGTATATATTATTGGAAAATTTTAATTTTTCATTTTTTTACGGCCTAATGGTGAATACTTTCCTCCAGCCCCTGTAGGGTTAAAATGCTCATTATACCCCTAGATTAATTCTTTAAGGTGTCTAGTTTCCAAAATGGGGTCACTTATGGGGGTTTCCAGTATACAAACCTCCTAAATCAACTTAAAATAAGAACTGGTCCCTAAAAAAATCCGTTTTGGAAACTTTCACGAAAATGTGGTAATTTGCTGATACATTTCTAACCCCCGTAACACCCTAAAAAAGTAAAATATGTTTATGAAATGAAGCCAGAATAAAGAGGACATATTGGTAAACGGACTCCTCTTTTGCATATTCATGTTTCCCAGGGGGCAATGCACCTAGGACTTCACTGCATTGAGCGCTTTCACTAGCAGCCGGCGGTGTTGTCGTTTGGCTGATCTCCCTGAGTTCAGCAATCTGTTTCTCTTATGGCTCTACTAGGCATTGCTCCCACCTAGCCAGAATCCTGCTCCACACTGATGAGGGGCAACACCCCGAAACAGCTGTATGTGGATGGTTACTTAGCCTTGGTTTATCCCTTGTCATTACATTGACTTATAGGGCCACTTAATATGGTGGATTTGGTAGTTTCCTAACAGGAGCTGCCCCTTGGCTGGGTCCTTCCCGGAGGGATATCTGGCTAGTCCTGTGTTTTGAGACTCTTCAATGAGGCTCCACGGACTCCTCTTTTGCATATTCATGTTTCCCAGGGGGCAATGCACCTAGGACTTCACTGCATTGAGCGCTTTCACTAGCAGCCGGCGGTGTTGTCGTTTGGCTGATCTCCCTGAGTTCAGCAATCTGTTTCTCATATTGGTAATGTGACTTAGTAACTAATTTATGTAATACAACTTTCTTTTTTTAGAAGCAGAGAATTTCAAAGTTCATAAAATGCACATTTTTTAAATTTTTTATGATATTTTGATGTTTTTCACAAAAAACACACAAAGTAGTGACCAAATTTTGCCACTAATATAAAGTGCCATATGTGACGAAAAAACAATCTCAGAATCGCTAGCATACGTTAAAGCATCACTGAGCTATAAGCGCATAAAGTGAGACAGGTCAGATTTTGAAAAATGAGCCTGGTCTTTTAGGTGCAAATTGGCTTGGTCTTGAAGGGGTTAAAGTGTCATTTTTGCGCCATGATGTTTTCTTTCTATCGGTACCTTTTTTTGTGCATATACAACTTTTCGATCACTTTTTATTACATTTTTTCTGGATTTGATGCGACCAAAAATGCGCAATTTTGCACTTTGAATTTTTTTTGCGCTGACACCAATTACCATTCAAGATCAGGAATGTGATAATTTAATAGTTCGGGCAATTACGCGCGCGTCGATACCAAATATGTTTATTTGTTTATTTATTATTTTATATTTATAAAATGGGAAAAGAGGGGTGATTTGGACTTTTATTAGGGGAGGGGATTTTTTATTAATAAAAACACTTTTTTACTTTTTTTTCTTACATGAACTAGAAGTCCCCCTGGGGGACTTGTATATACACAGCACTGATCTCTCATAGAGATCAATGCTGTGTATGTACACAGCAAAAATCCATTTGATCGGTGATAGATTGCTTTGGTCTGCTGCAGGCCACAGTAATCTATTGCCAAGCCGCGATCAGCGTCACTGCCACGCTGAGGCCCGGAATGGGCAGAAGAACGGATCTCGATGCGACCACGGGGGGAGATCCTTCCCACTAGACACCAGGGATATATAGTGTAAATCACTTCAATGCAGCTGTCAGGTTTGACAGCTGCATTGAAGTGCTTAATTAACCCGTAACGGCTAATAGAGGCACTCCCTGGCTGCAGATCAGGGCTGAACTCCCCCCGCGGCACCATGACGTACCAGGCATGTCATGGGTCGCTAAGGGGTTAAAGAGCATTGGATCTTGGTGGATCAGCAACATAAAATCTATAAACGTTCTAATAAACCTTTTAACATGTTCCAATCTCACTTCAAGTACCCTTTTGCTTCGTCTTGTGTGGCACCCTTTGTATCCCCTGTTAGTTGAAGTGGCATCAATATAAGTATCAATTTAACTTTCATTAATTTAATTAAAATTTTGATTAAGTTAATTTTGATTAAAGTAAATTGTCTTCTGCAAGGATTTCTAACCTTCTAAAGAAGTCTGGCCCTTTTCAGGGTTTGGTCAGTGGCAGCAAGAGAGGTAGTGGTGAAACACAGGGTTTTGGTAGTGCTGATCCTAACAGGCTTGGATGAAGGTTGAAACTCCTAGTAAGACCCAGTGGTCAGGTAACTACTAGCCAGGGTGGTATTGTGAAAAAGATAATTCAAAGTTCCAGCTCTATGGCAGTTAGTATTCAATTCCAGAGCCAACAACCATCAGAAGGGTCTTCATGAAGCAGTGCCAACTCCAATCCCAGCCAAGGGCAGGATGTTTCCTCTGCCACGTCTACTGTCGCGTTTTAGCCACAAATAAGCTTTGAAGGCCCTTTAGCAAGAGAGCTTCTGTCAAGCCTAGCACTCCCTCAAAGTCTAAACTGCTGCACTCATGTTTTGGAGGAATGTGTGGACAGTCAAGGATTGGAAGGCAGCATTGAGCCCTTCAGAGTTTTCTAGGTCACAAAGCAGTCAGAATAGCAATGGAGGGGCGGCCTATGACCAAAGTACAGGATTGTACTGCATGGCATTTAAAAACGAAAGGTTAGGAGAGGATACCTTTGTACCAGACTATGATGATGATGATGTAGCAGTCCCTACGTGAAATTTCAGTCCCCAGTTGTCAAAATCATCACGAGAAGATGAAGATATATTTTTTACACCGAGCCAGCATCAGGTCCTATCCATGGGTTGTCCTTTCAGAGGCAAAAGGGCGAGTGGTGCACTGGTCAGGTGTTCAGGAGAGCACAGGCACTCAAATGGTACCCCACACTCAATGGACTCTCCTATCCTTTCCTCTCTGTCCCTTTCTCTCCCTGGCTTGCACTAAATGCCTGCTGTGATCCTTCTCTCCTCTGCACACACAGCCGACTACCTGCCTCTAGGAAGTGGATCACACTGTATACAGAGTAAGGTGGAGGGGCTGAAATCACAGTGAAGCTTGCAAAGTTTTGGTTGGCTGCAAGGGATTATGGATAATCCCTTGCTTTCAAGTGACAATACTGCAACTAAACATGTGCATCTGCAACCGCAGCCACCATATTTAGCCAATTTGTTAACTAATCACACTGATGGCACTTGGCACAGCGATGCGAATTAACTGCAAGATTCTCTAAATATAACATATCTCTTTAGGAATCACAGCTTGCTTTAGAGAGGGATTGTCCTGTTGGGACTCCCACTTTAAAATGATTTTTTGATGCAAGCAGGAAAGAGGTCATTGCTATCCCCTTCTCCACAACTAAACTGAGCAGAGCATGATAGGTAGACAAATGTGTTCCACATCACAAAAGGCCAAACTAATAGCTACAGTACATGCAGTGTTTTCAGTGCAATGATATATCTGATTTGCTAGGCTAGAAGTTCACAATTAATCAGAATTGTCCACATTTTAGAGAATCAATAGGATATTTTTGTAACATTTGCCCATGTAGCTGAATCAATTAGTTTCAAGTTACACAGACAGATACACATTTTAGAGAATCTCAGCAAACCAATTTGTAACCAAGTCTTTTTCACACATAATATTTGTTGAACTTTTTGGATAGTTTATTCTAACTAATTTTATACTTAATTTAAATAGCCAAAATGCTATTCTATGTGGCAAGAAACTTCCCCTCCTGGGAGTAAAATAAAAAAAACTGCTGATGTCATGAAACTCAATAATGCAGTGTTATATTCCAACTCTGTGATAAAATTGAGCTTTTAATATTAGATGTCAAGATTTCTGAAATGCCAATGTAAAAGCAAATGTTATTTTAGGTTTGTGGACAGGTACATATGTGGAATTTTGCATTATTGCTTTTCTTAAGATGCCAGTTCTAATAAACAGAATTTCTCATTTCACAGAATACTCTTTCCTGTCTGATGAGCCCTGAAATTAAAATTAAAATTGCAGAGGAGAGAGAAATTATTTTTATACTGTATTTCTCGTAAAGTGTTAAAAAAGTCTAGAATATATCAAATGTATGTCCCTCTGATGGCAAGTCAATGATTTTGTTGTTTAAGGCTTAATTATCTAATCTAAACTATAAAAGTATATGCATGGAACAGGGAATACAATGTACAATTCAGGATGTTTCCAAATAATAAAAACATGCTTTATTTTATATCCAACGTTAAAATGGTCGAACTGTGTTTAGCACACTGTCACGGCCGCGGCGGCGTCCCGCGTTCCGGGGTGCCGCCGCGACCGCCTCCTGTCCCGTGCAGCCGCCGGGGTCCTTGTGTAGGGACCCGGCGCTGCTGCTGCTTCGGCCCCTGGGGCGCCTCACCTCTCCTCCGTGCATGTCGCGGTCTGTGCCGGCCGGCGCGCGCGTCCCCGCCTCCTAGGGCGCGCGCGCGCGCCGGCTGTCTCAGATTTAAAGGGGCAGTGCGCTCCTAATTGGTTAGTGTCACCAATCACTCCCCTATAAATCCCAGCATGCCCTGTCCTTAGTGTTGGAGCCTCTACATGCTTCCCATAGCGTTTGGCCCAGCTCCCTGTTGTTCCTGTGTCCTGTCCGTTACCTGGTCCCAAGTCCCTGTTCCTGAGTCCTGTCCGTTACCTGGTCCCAAGTCCCCGTTCCTGGTTCCTGTTCCCCTGTCACTCCACCTGTTCCCGTGTCCAGCCTGTCACGTGCTCTCCCATCTGCAGACTATTGCCTGTGCCATCTCCTGCCACGCCTCGCCTGCCGACACCAGCAACCAAGCCAGGGGTAGCGACCTGGGGGTCGCCTGCCGCAGCAAGTCCATCCCGCCTTGCGGCGGGCTCTGGTGAAAACCAGCGGCCCCTTAGACTCCGCTCCCTGGTGAGGTTTGTGCCATCGCTGGTGCCGGTCCAGTGGATCCACTACTCCGGGCATTACAGTAGGCTCCAACCATGGATCCCGGCGAGGTGCCTGATCTCCGTGACGTCGCCAGAGTGGTCGCGCAACAGGCTCAACAAATCCAGAAACAGTCACAGCAGATCCAGCAACTCACTGCCGCCTTACAGCAGCAGACTACTGCCCAGCGCACACCACCTCCTGACGCTGCTTCTTCACTCCGACTGGCCCTCCCAAGCAAGTACTCTGGGGACTCTAAGTTGTGCAGAGGATTCCTGACTCAGTGCACCATGCACATTGAACTTTTGAGTAGTCAGTTTTCCACCGAGCGCTCTAAAGTGGCTTTCATCATCAGCCTATTAGAAGGTAGAGCCCTGGCCTGGGCCACGCCACTGTGGGACCGTGATGATCCTGTTGCTGCCAATCTCCGGGCCTTCCTATTCGAGTTTCGCTCCGTCTTTGAGGAACCTGCCCGTGCTTCTTCAGCCGAGACTGCTCTCCTCAACCTCTCTCAAGGCAGCTCCTCTGTTGGTGACTACGCCATCCAGTTCCGCACCCTGGCAGCTGAATTGGACTGGAACGAGGCCGCCCTATTGGCCACCTTCAAGAAGGGCCTGTCTAGTCGAGTGAGAGACGTGCTCGCTGCCCGAGACCTGCCTACCTCCCTGAACGAACTCATTCTACTGGCCACCCGAGTTGATACTCGTTTTTCGGAGAGGGAGGAGGAGGTTCGGCATGAACATTTACTAACCCGTTCCCGTCGCCATCCCCAGCTGGCGCCGGTTTTCCAGAATCCTGACCTTTCGATGTCCCAACCCTCTCCTGAGATTCCTATGCAGGTGGAACGGGCTCACCTGACGCCTGATGAAAGAATCCGGCGCCTGGAGCAGAATCTCTGTCTCTATTGCGGTGGTACCGATCACTTCCGGCTGGGATGTCCCCTACGTCCCCAAACATCCGGAGGATGCTCGCACCTAGGTCCGGTGGGACAGGTGTCCCTAGGTGCGAATGCCACCATTCCAAGTCTGTCTATGCCAGTTTCCATCCGGACTCCCTCAGGACAAAATCATCAGACTACTGCCTTCCTCGATTCTGGCTCAGCAGGCAGTTTTATTGCGGCAACATTGGTCCAAAGATGGCGGCTACCCGTGACCCGACTAGCCAGGCCCCTGACTATCTCCTCGGTCACGGGCGAAATTCTTACCGACCGTGTGTACTACCAGACCGCATCTTTAGTCCTCCAGGTGGGTCCTTTACATCAAGAAGAGATATCCTTCTACGTCCTGCCCCATTCTTCCCCCGCGGTCCTCCTGGGACTCCCGTGGCTACAAGAACATGCCCCTCAGCTGGACTGGAGAACCGGGGAGATTCTCAGTTGGGGTCAGGACTGTTCCCACCAGTGTCTCAAGTCACCTCAGACCAAGTGTACTATGTCATTTCCTGTCCCGGCCAAGCCTCTATCCGGCCTACCGGCAGAAGACCAAGACTCGGCGGATGCCTTCTCTGCCGAGTTGTACCCTCTCCCCGTACCCAAGACTAAGGTCGTGTCCTCTCACCACCGGAAGAAC
The DNA here is from genome assembly GCF_027789765.1 of Dendropsophus ebraccatus. Lineage (NCBI taxonomy): Eukaryota > Metazoa > Chordata > Amphibia > Anura > Hylidae > Dendropsophus > Dendropsophus ebraccatus. The sequence goes on along the minus strand of NC_091461.1, from coordinate 70,802,590 downwards.
TTACAGAAGGTCCTCGTCCACAGACCCACAGTCCCTTGCCACGTTATACCGCCTGATCGCCTAGTACCAGTCGTCACCTCCACTCTTCAGAGAGTACCCCCCGGAAAGACTCATGTTCACCCTGCGCTTCGAAGAGGTATTTTGAAGTGGGGACATTCCTCGTTGGAGGCCGGGCACCCTGGAGTCCGTAAGACCGGCCAACGGATCTCTCGCCACTACTGGTGGCCCAGCCTATCCCAAGATGTCAAAGACTTTGTGGCTTCCTGTGCCATTTGCAGGCAAGAAAGAGGGGGAGGCCAAAGGGGGGGGGTACTGTCACGGCCGCGGCGGCTTCCCGCGTTCCGGGTTGCCGCCGCGACCGCCTCCTGTCCCGTGCAGCCGCCGGGGTCCTTGTGTAGGGACCCGGCGCTGCTGCTGCTTCGGCCCCTGGGGCGCCTCACCTCTCCTCCGTGCATGTCGCGGTCTGTGCCGGCCGGCGCGCGCGTCCCCGCCTCCTAGGGCGCGCGCGCGCCGGCTGTCTCAGATTTAAAGGGGCAGTGCGCTCCTAATTGGTTAGTGTCACCAATCACTCCCCTATAAATCCCAGCATGCCCTGTCCTTAGTGTTGGAGCCTCTACATGCTTCCCATAGCGTTTGGCCCAGCTCCCTGTTGTTCCTGTGTCCTGTCCGTTACCTGGTCCCAAGTCCCTGTTCCTGAGTCCTGTCCGTTACCTGGTCCCAAGTCCCCGTTCCTGGTTCCTGTTCCCCTGTCACTCCACCTGTTCCCGTGTCCAGCCTGTCACGTGCTCTCCCATCTGCAGACTATTGCCTGTGCCATCTCCTGCCACGCCTCGCCTGCCGACACCAGCAACCAAGCCAGGGGTAGCGACCTGGGGGTCGCCTGCCGCAGCAAGTCCATCCCGCCTTGCGGCGGGCTCTGGTGAAAACCAGCGGCCCCTTAGACTCCGCTCCCTGGTGAGGTTTGTGCCATCGCTGGTGCCGGTCCAGTGGATCCACTACTCCGGGCATTACAGTAGGCTCCAACCATGGATCCCGGCGAGGTGCCTGATCTCCGTGACGTCGCCAGAGTGGTCGCGCAACAGGCTCAACAAATCCAGAAACAGTCACAGCAGATCCAGCAACTCACTGCCGCCTTACAGCAGCAGACTACTGCCCAGCGCACACCACCTCCTGACGCTGCTTCTTCACTCCGACTGGCCCTCCCAAGCAAGTACTCTGGGGACTCTAAGTTGTGCAGAGGATTCCTGACTCAGTGCACCATGCACATTGAACTTTTGAGTAGTCAGTTTTCCACCGAGCGCTCTAAAGTGGCTTTCATCATCAGCCTATTAGAAGGTAGAGCCCTGGCCTGGGCCACGCCACTGTGGGACCGTGATGATCCTGTTGCTGCCAATCTCCGGGCCTTCCTATTCGAGTTTCGCTCCGTCTTTGAGGAACCTGCCCGTGCTTCTTCAGCCGAGACTGCTCTCCTCAACCTCTCTCAAGGCAGCTCCTCTGTTGGTGACTACGCCATCCAGTTCCGCACCCTGGCAGCTGAATTGGACTGGAACGAGGCCGCCCTATTGGCCACCTTCAAGAAGGGCCTGTCTAGTCGAGTGAGAGACGTGCTCGCTGCCCGAGACCTGCCTACCTCCCTGAACGAACTCATTCTACTGGCCACCCGAGTTGATACTCGTTTTTCGGAGAGGGAGGAGGAGGTTCGGCATGAACATTTACTAACCCGTTCCCGTCGCCATCCCCAGCTGGCGCCGGTTTTCCAGAATCCTGACCTTTCGATGTCCCAACCCTCTCCTGAGATTCCTATGCAGGTGGAACGGGCTCACCTGACGCCTGATGAAAGAATCCGGCGCCTGGAGCAGAATCTCTGTCTCTATTGCGGTGGTACCGATCACTTCCGGCTGGGATGTCCCCTACGTCCCCAAACATCCGGAGGATGCTCGCACCTAGGTCCGGTGGGACAGGTGTCCCTAGGTGCGAATGCCACCATTCCAAGTCTGTCTATGCCAGTTTCCATCCGGACTCCCTCAGGACAAAATCATCAGACTACTGCCTTCCTCGATTCTGGCTCAGCAGGCAGTTTTATTGCGGCAACATTGGTCCAAAGATGGCGGCTACCCGTGACCCGACTAGCCAGGCCCCTGACTATCTCCTCGGTCACGGGCGAAATTCTTACCGACCGTGTGTACTACCAGACCGCATCTTTAGTCCTCCAGGTGGGTCCTTTACATCAAGAAGAGATATCCTTCTACGTCCTGCCCCATTCTTCCCCCGCGGTCCTCCTGGGACTCCCGTGGCTACAAGAACATGCCCCTCAGCTGGACTGGAGAACCGGGGAGATTCTCAGTTGGGGTCAGGACTGTTCCCACCAGTGTCTCAAGTCACCTCAGACCAAGTGTACTATGTCATTTCCTGTCCCGGCCAAGCCTCTATCCGGCCTACCGGCAGAAGACCAAGACTCGGCGGATGCCTTCTCTGCCGAGTTGTACCCTCTCCCCGTACCCAAGACTAAGGTCGTGTCCTCTCACCACCGGAAGAACTTACAGAAGGTCCTCGTCCACAGACCCACAGTCCCTTGCCACGTTATACCGCCTGATCGCCTAGTACCAGTCGTCACCTCCACTCTTCAGAGAGTACCCCCCGGAAAGACTCATGTTCACCCTGCGCTTCGAAGAGGTATTTTGAAGTGGGGACATTCCTCGATGGAGGCCGGGCACCCTGGAGTCCGTAAGACCGGCCAACGGATCTCTCGCCACTACTGGTGGCCCAGCCTATCCCAAGATGTCAAAGACTTTGTGGCTTCCTGTGCCATTTGCAGGCAAGAAAGAGGGGGAGGCCAAAGGGGGGGGGGTACTGTCACGGCCGCGGCGGCTTCCCGCGTTCCGGGTTGCCGCCGCGACCGCCGCCTGTCCCGTGCAGCCGCCGGGGTCCTTGTGTAGGGACCCGGCGCTGCTGCTGCTTCGGCCCCTGGGGCGCCTCACCTCTCCTCCGTGCATGTCGCGGTCTGTGCCGGCCGGCGCGCGCGTCCCCGCCTCCTCGGGCGCGCGCGCGCCGGCTGTCTCAGATTTAAAGGGGCAGTGCGCTCCTAATTGGTTAGTGTCACCAATCACTCCCCTATAAATCCCAGCATGCCCTGTCCTTAGTGTTGGAGCCTCTACATGCTTCCCATAGCGTTTGGCCCAGCTCCCTGTTGTTCCTGTGTCCTGTCCGTTACCTGGTCCCAAGTCCCTGTTCCTGAGTCCTGTCCGTTACCTGGTCCCAAGTCCCCGTTCCTGGTTCCTGTTCCCCTGTCACTCCACCTGTTCCCGTGTCCAGCCTGTCACGTGCTCTCCCATCTGCAGACTATTGCCTGTGCCATCTCCTGCCACGCCTCGCCTGCCGACACCAGCAACCAAGCCAGGGGTAGCGACCTGGGGGTCGCCTGCCGCAGCAAGTCCATCCCGCCTTGCGGCGGGCTCTGGTGAAAACCAGCGGCCCCTTAGACTCCGCTCCCTGGTGAGGTTTGTGCCATCGCTGGTGCCGGTCCAGTGGATCCACTACTCCGGGCGTTACACACACGTGTGCTTAATCATGATTAAGGTTAGTTCTACCACACTAAAGGGGATTGAGAAAAAAAAATAGATATATGGATTAGGCTACCGCTTTCCCAGGCTGTTTGTTTGGCGTTAATTAAAATGATTGTTTTACAGCAAATACTGTTTATTCTTAGAGCTATGGATACCAGAAAAGCTGTTCAAGGTAATAGAAATCTTTATGAATAAGGTAATATGGGGTAGGAAAAATATTTGAATTAGGTATAAATAATCTACGTTACAGGGCATGGTGGTTTAGCTCTTCCTGATTTAAGATACTATTTTTTCTCTTTATAGATACAGAATATGCAAAGGAACCAGGGCACTTCGTTGGGCACATTAATAAGAATTATTAAGAGTTATCAGAGTTGTTGTAAGAATTTGATGAGTTTGTTTGATGTAACACAACAAAATAGGCAGAGTATGTCTTATGGGAAACTTTGGTGTAATGTTTGCATTAAAACTAAGTTAATTAAATTGGAAAAAACAGATATTGGGAGGTTTGGGGTAGGGAAGGGGATTACACTGATAAGACAAATTTTTCAAAATGGTAAGTTGGTAGATTTCTCACATATAACATGAAACCTTTCAAGATTGGTTCTACCATTTTAAAGGGAAATTATCAGCAGCTTTGTATGTACCTGTAGCAGCACGTAAATAGAGCAGAGAGCTAGAACAGAGAGGTCAGCTAGGATGGAAGGAAGTCGTTGTACTAAATGGGCTGTTTATTCTTCAACTTTGAACATACAAAAGCAAACCAGCTAAGCTAAATCTAAAACCAGCTACTTTTATTATCTATTACACAAGTGTAACAGCCAAAAGGTAGCACAGATGGGAAAATGCAAACAAAATCTATGGGATAGCTGAAGCTTGCAGCCATTATTCTAGTCCTGGTCTGTGTCTCAGTGTACGGCTCCAGGGCTTCCACACAAATACTTCGAGTTTGGTAGGCTTATAAGATAATACTAGCAGTTCTTTTGAGACACACCCCATGTTTTTGTTTTGCTCATGTTTCCTTAGAGTACGCCTAGTGGTAACGTGCAAGATAGGTCAGGTATGGTGATGGTCTGTAAGCACTTCAGATTTCTTTTCCTTAAGAGATAAGTAATATTATCTCAACAATAAACAGACAGGGCAACTCACAATATTTGTGTCCCTAGGGTACCTATAACTGGTACTCTTTATTTTAGCCCTTGTTGCTATTCTCTTGTCTTCCTTCTTGTAGCAAGCAAGGCACTGGTAAATGTAACATCAATGGTCAGCTTATTCCACTTGCTTTCCCAGTGCTGTAATAGCTGATGGTCTGGTGCAGGTCTTCATGGATTGTGACTTGATAGGCACACGTTACTAGACTTAGACCAGGAGTTTTATCGGATCTTATGCTTACACTTCCTCCTGCTAGCTTACAACTGAGAAACCATCCATTTTTACTGACAGTTCTTGTTTTAATCAGACCTGCTTCTGCTAAGCTCTGGGAAGTACATTTTCAGCTTCTGCACCAGTGACTGTTGATATTGATTCACTCTCATACTGCGTTCCTTGGCAGGAATGACAGTGGAAAAGTTTGGTTTCGACCAAGGGTCCAGGAGAGTGAAAACCCAGTTATCTGTGTTGTCCAAAACCAGTAGTCAACATGGATGCCAGTTAAGGCCCAGCAGTAGTCAACATGGATGCTAGTTAAGGACTAGCAACAAGGATGCAAGGGCAGGCACACCAGTAGTCAACATGGATCCCAGTTAAGGCCCAGCAGTAGTCCACATGGATGCCAGTAAAGGCCCAGCAGTAGTCAACATGGATGCCAGTTAAGGACCAGCAACAAGGATGCAAGGGCAGGCACACCAGTACTCAACATGGATGCTAGTTAAGGCCCAGCAGTAGTCAACATGGATGCCAGTTAAGGACCAGCAACAAGGATGCAAGGGCAGGCACACCAGTACTCAACATGGATGCTAGTTAATGCCCAGCAGTAGTCAACATGGATGCCAGTTAAGGACCAGCAACAAGGATGCAAGGGCAGGCACACCAGTAGTCAACATGGATGCCAGTTAAGGCCCAGCAGTAGTCAACATAGATGCCAGTTAAGGACCAGAAACAAGTATGCAAGGGCAGGCACACCAGTAGTCAACATGGATGCCAGTTAAGGCCCAGCAGTAGTCAACATGGATGCCAGTTAAGGACCAGCAACAAGTATGCAAGGGCAGGCACACCAGTAGTCAACATGAATGCAAGTTTACTTGCGGAAATGCGCACAGATGCGGTGCACCTTGCTGAGCAAGTCAGCCACATTGGGGTAAGCTTTAAGGAACCACAGCAACATTAGGTTGAAGACGTGGGCCAGGCATGGTACATATGTGAGGCTGCCGAGTTGCAGAGCCGCCACCAGGTTCCGCCCCTTGTCACAAGCAACCAAACTCACTGCTAATTACACACAAACCCGGGTGATGACAGCTAACTGGCTAGGCCAGCTGTCAGTGACCAACAAGGGTACACCTGATGCCTCTCGGCCGGGGGTGGTGAGGCCCCGATCACAGCTAGACCAAAAAAACTAAAATAAAACAGCTGGCTGGTTGGCGGGGGAGCGATCGGCGGGCCCCCGGCAACCAGTCCCGCTCCTCCGCAGACATAGTGTGACGTCAGAGCATGGCAGTGAGGATACAGAGAACAATACAGTCTGCTTAATTAACCCCTTAAGGACCGGGCTAACTTTCGTTTTTGCGTTTTCATTTTTTCCTCCTTGTGCTTAAAAGGCCATAGCACTTGCATTTTTACAACTACAGACCCACATGAGCCCTTTTTTTTGCGTCACTAATTATACTTCGCAATGAAAGGCTGAATTTTTCCATAAAATATGCTGCGAAACCAGAAAAAAATTATATACGCAGTGAAATTGGAAAAAAAAACGCAATTATTTTTCTTTGGGGGGGCTTCATTTTTACGCCGTGTGTCCTATGGAAAAACTTACTTGTTATATATGTTCCTAAAGTCGTTACGATTCAAACGATATATAACATGTATAACTTATATTGTATCTGATGGCCTGTAAAAAATTTAAACCATTGTTAACAAATATATGTTCCCTAACCCCTTAACGACATCGGGCGTAAACTTACGCCCTCGCGCCCTGGTACTTGGCGCATCAGGGCGTAAATTTACGCCCGATGTTTCCCCGATCGCTGCGTGTTCACACACAGCGGTCGGGGAAGATGGCCTGCTATAAATCATAGCAGGCCATCTTAGCTTCACGGCACGGGGGGTGGTTAACACCCCCCGTGCTTACGATCGCCGCTATAGGCTGATCAATTCAGATCAGCCAATAGCGGCGATCGGAACCTTTCCGGGTCATCGGCGACCCGATGACCCGGAAAAAAATGGCGGTCGGTGCTGTCCGAGGACGTCACCGACCGCCATTACTGCAAAAAGTAATGGTGATCGCCGTGCCACCGGCCCGATCGCCGTGAACGGGCGGCTGGCCGTTCACGGCGATCGGGCCGGTGGCACGGCGATCAGAGTCCCACAAAATAGTAAATACCTGCCCTGGACCCCTCAGCTAGGTAGCCGAGGGGTCCAGAGCAGGTATTTGTACATTACTCACCTGTCCCGGGCTCCTGATCGGCGTCTTCCGGGTTCGCGGCATCCTCGTCTTCGTTCGGGTCTTCGGCTTCTTCCGTGACGTCACGTTCGGCTTCTCTCGGCTATTTTCGGCTCCAGCGTCGGCTCTTTCCGTATTTTGCGCTCTGCTGCCCTCTAGCGGCTGATATGTGTAATACACTTATCAGCAGCTACAGGGATGTTCAGAATGTAGAAATTTTTTATTTTTTTTTTTCAAATTTTTTTTTTCTATTTTCCGCACCCTATCGCCGCTGAGTGTTGATCAGCATTGCACGAAAGTGCGCTGCTAATCAGCAACTCCTCCTTTTTGGCATAGGGTGTTTTTTTTCTATATTATACTGCCACAGTCTGCTAATAAGTGCCGCACATAAGTGCGGCATTTATCAGCAACTCCTTTGTTGGCGTAGGTTTTTTTTTATACTTACTGTAAAAAAACACGTAAAAAACACTACATTACACCACACTACATTGAATAAAGTTTGACACTACACCACTACATACCCCATATACTAATCCCCGTATAAAGATGGCCCCCAGGGTGTTTTCGGCGTCAGAGGGATACGTTATTGCCTCCGACACCGAAACAGCCAGTGAGGATGAATGGGGGGATCCTTCTTTCCTCCATTCATCCTCATCATCCTCATCATCCAGTGACGTGTCTGGGGGGTAGCGTAGCGTACGCTGCCCCCCAGACACGTCTTTTCCGCCAGCACCGTCCCAATAAGAGATGACGGTATGGTGTGAAATTCTACACACTCTGTGACAGTACCTCAGGGTACACTTACAGATTTAGGGTACGTGCACACTGCGGAATGGCGAAGGATAACCCTTTGTGCATTCCATAGCTGGCACCCGCCGGCGGACTGATGCGGGCGCGCGTCTCCATCCGTGTCATAGACTCCATTCTATGCACGGGTGGATTCCATCGTCCGTCCAAAGAATGAACACGTTGGACGGAGAGCGGAATCCACCCGTGCATAGAATGGAGTCTATGACACGTGTGGAGACGTGCGCCTGCATCAGTCCGCCGGTGGGTGCCAGCTGCGGAATGCACGAAGGGTTATCCTTCGCGATTCCGCAGTGTGCACGTACCCTTAGAGTGTATGTAGGAAGGGACACCGGAATCCAGCCCCAGATGCCCCCTCCCCCCCCATCCTCGGAACAAGTGGGAAGATCGTCCGGGAACTGATCTTCCCACTGCTGGATAAAGGTTACCACCTGTACGGGGATAACTTTTATACCAGCACCCCCTCTTCTGGTCTCTCGCTGCCCGAGCTACTGTAGCTTGCGGCACGATCCGAACATATCAGAAGTAGTAATAGCGCCCTAATATTTAGCAGCCATATAGCGGAGCCAGCACTTCTGGATATGAAGGACCCCGTATCGCACCAGGGCAACATTTTCCAGGTGACATCCCCCACACTGGAGAACGGGAGACCCCAGAAGAAGTGCAGAGTGTGGCGTAACAGGGGGATCAGGAAGGACACCATTTTCCCGTGTGACACCTGTCCTGATCACCCCGGCCTCTGCATACTGGATCGCTCCAAGGCGCACCACACGTCATTGGGGTTCTACATTTTCTAAATTCTGTCCCTTATTCCTATTTTAGGGGTCACTTTGATCCGGGGATTATTCTGATCGCCATTATGGAGTCAGGAAGGAATTTTTTCCCTGTGATGAGGCTACTGTCGTCTGCCTTACGAGGGTTTTTTTTTGCCTTCCTCTGCATCAACACAGGTTGAATTTGATGGACACCTGTCATTTCCAACCTTATAAACTAATAGTTGGCATAATACCCCCAAATAAATTAGAATTGTCCCTTTTCCCCAGCTAAGTAGGTATGGCCGCCATTGCCATTAGAGGAGGCCATGATGCAATTACAAAGCCTCTGTGCGGCCAGGACAGTAGAAACCCCCACAAGTGACCCCATTCTGGAAACTACACCCCATAAGGAATCTAAGAAGGGGGGCAGCGGGGATATGGCCCCCTGGTGACGGCCACATTTGGGACGTGAAAATGAAAAAAATTGTATTTTTTATTTTCTCGGCACATGTTCTACGTAAGTGCCCGTCACCAGTGGGGTCCATATGCTCACTGCACCCCTTGTTAGATTCCTTATGGGGTGTAGTTTCCAGAATGGGGTCACTTGTCGGGGGTTTCTACTGTCCTGGCAGCACAGGAGCTTTGTAATTGCGACATGGCCTCCATCCTCCATTCCAGCCTCTAAATGGCGCTCTGTTCCTTTGGTGACTTGCCCTGTGCCCATATCGCACATTATGCCCACATGTGGGGTATTTTCGTACTCAGGGGACACTACCGTACACGTTTTGTGTTCATTTTCTTTTTTAACCCCTTGTGGAAATGGAAAAAAATCAAGGCTAGACCAACATTTAGTGTAATTTTTGTAAAATTTTTACTCTAAATCATTAATCTTGTCATATTTTTTCATTTTCACAAGGGGTTAAAAGATAAAAAAAAAACATTTAATGTGTAGAGCAATTTCCCCTGAGTACGGAAATACCCCACATGTGGACATAAAGCGCCATGCGGGTGCAGGGTAAGCCTCCAAAGGGAAGGTGCGCCATTTGGTTTTTGAAGGCTGGATTTGGATGGAATGGATTTCGAGGGGCCATGTTGCATTCAAAAGGCCCCTTTGTTGCCAAGACAGTTGAAACCCCCCACAAGTGACCCCATTATGGAAACTGCACCCCTCAAGGAATGTAACAACGGGTGTAGTGAGCATATGGACCCCACTGGTGACGGACACAAATATGGAACAATGTGGCGTGAAAATGAAATATTACATTTTTTACACTATAATGTTGGTTTAGCCTTGAATTTATCATTTTCACAAGCGATTAAAAGAGAAAAAAACACACAATATGTGTAGAGCAATTTCCCCCGAGTCCGAAAATACCCCACATGTGACATAAAGCGCCATGTGGGCGCAGGGCAAGCCTCTGAAGGGAAGGAGCGCCATTTGGATTTTGGAGGTTGGATTTGGCTAGAATGGATGATGAACGCCATGTCGCATTTACAGAGCCCTCGTGCTGCCAAAACACTGGAAACCCCCCACAAGTGACCCCATTTTGGAAACTGCAGCCCTCAGGGAATCTAAAAAGGGGTGCAGTGAGAATATGGAACCCTTGATGACGGGCACATTTGTGCCATGAAAGTGAAAAAATGAAATTTTTCCCTTTCACGTCACATTGTTCCACATTTGTGCCCGTCACCAGTGGGGTCCATATGCTCACTGCACCCCTTGTTAGATTCCTTGAGGGGTGTAGTTTCCAGAATGGAATCACTTGTGGGGGGTTTCCAGTGTCTTGGCAGCACGAGGGCTCTGTAAATGCGACATGGCCCTTGAAATCCTTTCCAGTGAAATTCAGCTTCCAAAAGCCAATTGGTGCTCCTTCCCTTTGGAGGCTCGTCCTGCGCCCCCTTGGCACTCTATCGCCACATGTGGGGTATTTCTGTACTCGGGAGAAACTGCGCTACACATTTTTTGTCTTTTTCTGCCTCTTATCCCTTTAAAAAAATGAAAAATTGAAGGCTAGAACAACGTTTTAGTGTAAAAAATAAATTTTTCTTTTTTCACGCCATATTGTTCGGAAAATCTGTGAAGCACCTGTGGGGTGCAGATGCTCACCGCACCCCTTGTTACATTCCTTGAGGGGTGTAGTTTTCTAAATGGTGTCCCTTTAGGGGTGTTTTTTAGGTTTTGACACCCCAGAGCCTCTGCCAACCTGAAGTGGTACAGTCAAAAATGACCAAATATAACGGAGGCGTTGAAATTTACTAGGCCCTCCTTTGTATCTGAGGCTTGTGGTTGCGTCAAATAGCGCAATAGGGCCACATATGGGGTATTTCTATAAACTGCAGAAACGGGGCAATAATTATTGGGGTGCATTTCTCTGGTAATAGGTTTATAATTATGAAAAATATTGGATTACAATAAAATCTCTGCACAGAAAATTAAAATTTTCAAATTCCTTACACACTTAGCTTTTATTTCTGTGACTCCCCTAAAGGGTTAAAACACTTTCTGGATGTGCTTTTGCAGAGTTTGGGGGGTGCAGTTTCTGAAATGGGGTGCTTTGTGGGGCTTTCTAACATACAGGCCCCTCAAATACACTTTAAACCTGAACAGGTCCCTAAAAATATCTGATTTTGAAATTTTACTGAAAATTTGGAAATTTGCTGCTAATGTTTTAAGCTTCCTATCGTCTAAAAAAAATGAAAGATAGTTTAATAAATGCTGCCAACATAAAGTAGACATGTTGCTAATGCTATTTAAGATATAATTTATGTGGTATAACCACTTTCTGTATACGCAAAAAAGTTTCAAAGTTGGAAAAATGCATTTTTTCACATTTTTTCACATTATTTGGGTTTTTTTCATAAAGATTTGTTATGAGTATCGACTCCAATTTACCAGAAATGTAAAGTACAATATGTCACGAGAAAACAATCTCAGAATCAGCCGGATAGGTAAAAGCATCCCGAAGTTATTAATGAATAAAGTGACACTGGTCATATTCATAAAATTTGTCTCTGTCATTAAGGCCATTTCAGGCTCTGTCCTTAAGGGGTTAAAATCGCTCCATTCCCAGGCTTATAGCGCTTTTATCCTTTGGCCTATGGGGCTGAGTGAGGTGTCATTTTTTGCGCCATGATGTTTACTTTCTATCGGTACCTTGATTGCGCATATACGACTTTTTTATCGCTTTTTATTTCAATTTTTCTGGATTTGATGTGACCGAAAATGCGCAATTTTGCACTTTGGGATTTTTTTGCGCTTACGCCATTTACCGTGCGAGATCAGTAATGTGATTAATTAATAGTTCGGGCGATTACGCACGCGGCGATACCAAACATGTTTGTTTATTTATTTATTTTTATTTTTAAAATGGGAAAAGGGGGGTGATTCAGATTTTTATTAGGGGAGGGGATTTTTTATTAATAAAAACACTTTTTTTACATTCACTTACAGTAATATGAAGCCCCCTGGGGGACTTCTATATACACAGAACTGATCTCCCATTGAGATCAATCCTGTGTATATAATAGAGCAATGATCCATCAGATCATGGCTCTATTATAATGGTCTGCTGCAGACCATCTAAATAGATTGCCAAGGCGGGAACAGCGTCGGAGCGACGCTGAGCCCCGGCCAGCTCAGTACAACGGATCTCCCTGCCACGATCGCATCGCGGGGGGGAGATCCCCCACTAGACACCAGGGAGAGGGGCAAAATTCACTGTTCAAATGCAGCTGTCAGCTTTGACAGCTGCATTTGAATGGTTAATTAGCCGGCCGCGGCGATCGGCCGCGCCGGCTAATACACGCGGTCCCTGGCTGCACATAGCAACCGGGGGCCGCGCGCTGCAGAGAGGGCTCACGCCGGGAGCCCTCTCTGTTTACCCTTAACGGCCGCATGACGGGTATACCCGTCATGCGTCGTTAAGAGGTTAAGAGGCCACGGAATTTGATCAAATACACTTTCAATCTTTTAAAGAGTCTCTAAGAGACGGCAAGTGCGGTAGCCTGTGTATTAAAAAGACCTGGTCAATCCTGCCTTCAAAAAGGCTACTACAACATCCAAGGAAGGAAAGAAGCTACTGGTAAAAGGCCTGGTCAATCCTGCCTTCAAAACGGCTAAAACATCCAAGGAAGGTAGAAGGTGCTGTTCAGCAGTTTAAGCACCGCCTGTTGGCGCTTACCCACGGCAGTGCTGCTGCGCCTAAAAGTAAAATAGCCATATTATGGCTAGATCTAGCCTCACACCCTCATGCAGTTGTGCGTGATAGACATCTCTTTGGAGGTAGGGACGAAGAATAACAATACAGTTTTCTTAAGAGGCCCCAAGCTAAAAAATAAAGGACGGCAGAGAACCCCTGCAGGTTGACATCCACAGATCATATGGTTTAAAATGGATAAAACAAGGATGCTAAATTAGGATCCACCATTATCACTATCTGTTCCTTTGAACAGTGAAAATTGCACTTGAATTGAAGTCGATTTGATTTTAAAATTTAAATTGAAGGTTAGAAAATAAAAAAAACATTACCAGCCATTACCAGCAAGGGTAGGCACACCAGTAGTCAACATGGGTGCCAGTTAAGGCCCAGCAACAACGAGGCAAGGGCAGGCACACCAGTAGTCTACATGGATGCCAGTTAAGGCCCAGCAGTAGCCAACAAGTAGCCAACAACCATCAGCACCCTTTCGATTTTCAATTGGACTGTAGCAGTTGGGGTAACATTCCCTGCATAATGTAACTACTGACTTCTACCCCCGCCACCACCCTTTTGATTTTCAATTTGACTGCAGCAGTTGGAGTAACATTCCCTGCATAATGTAACTACTGACTTCTACCCCCGCCACCACCCTCTCGATTTTCAATTTGACTGCATTCCCTGCATAATGTGACTCACCACCTCTCCCCCCACCGCTGTTTTGATTTTGAATTTGACTTTCATCCTTGAGGATCTGGCAATTGTCTCATGCAAAGGGATCATCACTTGAGGGGTAGTGTACTACAAATCCCAGCAATATAGTGTAGTACCCACTAGTTTAGGGGAGCTCTACAGTACAATCTGGTAGTGGCTGGACCTAGACACACGCTGGGATACCTCTTAAAATGAGCAGTGAAGTTTTATACAGGTGTACTACAAATCCCAGCAATACAGTGTAGTACCCACTAGTTTAGTGGAGGCTGTACGGTACAATCTGGTATTGGCCGGAACTATACACACACACGCTGTGACACCCCCTTACAATGAGCAGTGAAGTTCTATGCAGGATGCACTACAAATCCCAGCTATACAGTGCAGTACACACTAGTTTAGGGGGGGCTTGACGGTGCTATCTGGTATGGGCAACAACTGTACACACTTTCTGTCACCCCAATACAATGAGCAGTGAAGTAAGTTCTATGCAGGATGCACTACAAATCCCAGCTATACAGTGCAGTACACACTAGTTTAGGGGGGGCTTGATGGTGCTATCTGGTATGGGCAACAACTGTACACACTTTCTGTCACCCCAATACAATGAGCAGTGAAGTAAGTTCTATGCAGGATGCACTACAACTCCCAGCTTTACAGTGCAGTACACACTAGTTTAGGGGGGGCTTGATGGTGCTATCTGGTATGGGCAACAACTGTACACACTTTCTGTCACCCCAATACAATGAGCAGTGAAGTAAGTTCTATGCACTACAACTCCCAGCTATGCAGTGCAATACACACTAGTTTAGGTGGTGCTATCTGGTATGGGCAACAACTGTACACACTTTGTCACCCCAATACAATGAGCAGTGAAGTAATTTCTATGCAGGATGCACTACAACTCCAAGCTATACAGTGCAGTACACACTAGTTTAGGTGGTGCTATCTGGTATGGGCAACAACTGTACACTTGCTTTGTCACCCCAATACAATATGAGCAGTGAAGTAAGTTTTATGCGAGATGCACTACAACTCCGAGCTATACAGTGCAGTACACCAGGACCACCAGCCCCAAAATCGAAAAGGAGTACACTGAGCACTTCTTAGGGGTGTGTATGCAACACCTAATGCCCCCTTTCTGCCAGCAGCCGGTCACCACAGTGTGCTGGTTAAATCGTGGTAGCAGCACTGCAACTCCCAGCCAGCAGTCTGTAGTAATAGTATTAATAAAAGCTTTTAAGCCCTGAAAAGGGCTGTTTGTTTATATTGCTAGTACATACCCTGCCTACTGGAACGCTAAATCCTACACTGACACTCTCCCTGAGCAGCAGCAGCTCTATCCCTGATCTCTCACAGCATGCGTCTGAAGCGAGCACTGCCGGCGCCAAGTTTTATATGGCAGGGTCGTCTGATCTGGCCAACCAATCGCTGCTATCGACATGTATGGGTCCCACGTCATCGCAGGATGTACTAAAGAGTCTCCTGCATGTTTATTGGCTGCGAAAAAGCGCGCAAACTTACAGGAAACGGATGGTGAGATTTCCTTGAGTATCGCGAGATGCTCGTCCGAGTAACGAGTACCATCGAGTACCCTAATACTCGATCGAGTACCAAGCTCGGACGAGCACCTTCGCTCATCTCTAATTAACATGCATTGGAAATCCTGCACCCTTGCAAGTTACTAACGCTGTCCCAACTAAACACTCGGTTAGTGATAAGTCTGGTGATTGGGGAGGCACCGGAAGTGTTACAATCTGGAAGACACATCCTAGCAAACCCTTGCTTATGAGCATTCTCCTGCTGAAAAATACCAGATGGAAGCTTTGCCACGAGAGGCAACACATGTGGCCACAGGATGTCCTGTACAAATAACTGAACTGTTAGGACCCCTCATATCACTACTAGATCATCACACTAGCAGTTAGGGGAATTTTTTGGCTACACACTATTGACAGGATTGAAGCTCTTACCACAAAACGTCTAAACTCAAATCCATCCATTGTTGGATCCAAAACAGAAATTGGATTTGTACCTAAAGATCATATAATTCCATAGCAGTGAAAGAGCTTTCATCACACCACTGCAAACAAAGGTAATGATCACTGGTTGCCAATGGCCGGACACGTGCTGATGCAGTCACACCCCATTTCCTTCTGCTAAGGAAATGGTCCAGACAAAGACTTCAACTTGTAATAAAGGTGTCCCATGCCAGGGCCGCTTAAACCATAGGGCAAATGGTGCAAGTGCACCGGGCCCACTGGTTAAAGGGGCCCACTCTGAGCAGGACGGCCTTTGCTCTGTGCAACCAGTGCGATCGAACAGTTCCCCGGCTGACAGCCGTCAGGGGGGCGCCGTTGGGATGGGTAAGTAGTTAGTCTACTTACTCATCCATGGTGCCCCATGCAGGGGCATTGGCTCCCTCCGTCAGTCACTCTTGTGGCCGCAGCCAGCACTTTGCAAGAGGCCGCTCTCCCGTTGAAGTGTCGGTGCTCAAATGACGTCACTAAGCATCGACACTGTAAAGGCGGAGAGCGGCCTCTTGTGACCGCAGGAAAAGCACTGCCTACGGCCACAAGATTGAAGTGAAGAGGAGACGCGCTGACCCAGGTGAGAATAAGTGTTTGTTTTTTGTTATATGCTATATGGGAGGGGGAGCACAAAGGGTAGCTATATAACCAGGGGCAGCACACATCCGGGGTCTATATACTGCTAGGGGGTGCACAGGGGGTCTATATATTAATGGGGGGTGCAAAGGAGGGTATATAAAACTGGGTGATGCACAGGGGGGTATATATAACTGGGGGAGTGCACGGGGATATATACTAATGGTGGCGCAAAGGGAATATATATTCTACTGGGGGGCACACACAGGGGTCTATATACTACTGGGGGGCGCATAAGGGGGTCTATATATAACTGGGGGAGTGTACAGGGGTGCTTTATACTACTGGGGGGCGCACAGGGGGGTATAAGTAACTGAGGGAGCACAGAGGGGGCTATAAACTACTAGGGGAAGCACAATGGGGTCTATATACTACTGGGGGCAGTGCACAAGGGGTCTATATACGACTAGGGCAGCACATAGTGGTCTATAGTACTGGGGGCAGCACACAAGGTGTATATACTATTGGAGGCAGCACAATGGGGTTTATTTACTACTGGAGGCAGCACAATGGGGTTTATATACTACTGGGGCAGCACACAAGAGGTCTATATACTACTGGAGGCAGCACCTTGTGGTCTATACTACTGGGGGAAGCACACAGGGATCTATATACTACTGAGGGCAGCACACATCTGTCTATACTACAGGGGAAAGCACATAGGGGATCTATACTACTGGAGGCAGCATACGGGTCTATACTACATTGGGGCTGCACAGAGGTGCCTATATTATATAGGGACCTTACTACTATATTGGGGCACAGAGCATACCTAATTTTTAAGTGGGAGCACAGAGGGGTGTAACAACTATATAGGGGCACAGAGGGGGTAACTACTATAAAGGGGCACAGAGGGGGGTAACTACTGCATGTGTTGGAGCCTAAAATATTTCTCTGGCAGATTACGGAGAGAGGATTCACAGCCGGGGGTAGACTTCAAGGTGGCCCACACTGGATGGAGTGAAAGAAAAGATGAAAGACTCTTATCAGAGAAAATGCCCCCTGTGAGTAAATGGATGTAACTGCACTCTGTTATAGGGTCTGTAGTGATAGTGGTCATGGTGTGGCAGTATTATTTAATGGTATCATTGTTGATATCTTTATAAAGGTATAAGGTAACTACCGTATGTATTGGGGCTCTTTATACAGTGTGAGGGCACTTTCAGGGCATTATACTGTGTGTGGAGCACTGATTCTTATAATGCTGGGTTGGAAGGGTGCCAAAAAGGCAAGGGGCCCACTCTTGAGTGCTGTGCACTGGGTCCACCAATGTATTTAAACGGCTCTGTCCTATGCATCTTAAAGATAGGTAAAAAACAGTGGAAGATGATTGCGCTTGTCAGTGGATCAAACAATCTTTTCTACCACTGGCCTATCAAGACATTTGGAGCTTGTTCACTCAGTTGGCATGCCCTTACAGATGTACTGCTCCCAAAAACTCCTAACAGCTTAATCAGGACAGACTACATGGCCATCATCAGAAGAAAGTCAAGTGTGATGGAACACATGGAGAAACAGTGGTCCTGACAACATGGACGATATTCATTTAATATTACGCACTTTTGAGATCTGTTGTATTTTAATATGCACTGAATATTCTTTTGCACACTAATGGTGCACTTTACATTATTGCATTTGATGAATAACAATAGTTTTTTTTTTTTTTTATTCCTGCAGTAGTCACTTTTTTCCCAGATGCATTATCCGCAATAAATTTAACTTGCATATCAGCACATAGGTGATAATAGGGGTTGACACCTGATTGTTCATGTGATTTTCTTTAATGTCTGTAAGCTTCTATGGCCATTTATAACTAATTTTAGTAACAAAAGGGGGCATTTATTTATTTGAGCCGGGCTTAAAAATATCCTCGCTTTGCCAATGCTTTGCTGATTTATGTAGAGGCACACTGTCTCTACATAAATCCTGTACGTACAACCTACGCCAGCTCAGACCTGGCGTAGGTTTCCTTATGATTCTTCCATGAAAAAAAAATATAAATTTAGCGGATCCAGGGTCCGCACCCCCCATTCCGCACCCCTCTAGCGCAACGGATGTAGAGGAGCCAGATACAAAAATGTATCTGTAAAACAGGAGCTTGCGAATACATTTATTCACATCTGGCCCTTTTGCGCTAAGAAATAAAACTTTTTACCTTGATAAATGTCCCCCATAGTGTTTGCCTTAAATTGATATTTTATTATTATAATGTGTCATACACTTAACTCCTAAACCATTGAATTGTTTAATAGAATTAACTTAAGTTAATTAGTTGACCTAGTTACACAATTGCACCAAAGGGTGAATACGTCATACTCTATAGTTAGGGAAAGATAGACTTTGCACATTATGAACTTGTAGGTTCCTTAACCCCTTAAAGGGAACCTGTCACCCCCCCCCCCCCCCCCGTGCCATGGTGACAGGCTCCCGACCCCCCGCTACAGCCCCCTATACTCACCTGATCCCGCCGGGTCCCGCTTCTGGATCCGGTCGGGTCATGGAGATCTCAGGCGCTGCAGCACGCCGTGTGCGCTGAGAGATGAGTCCGACGCTCATAGAGAATGACGGAGAGTCCATCGCTCCGTCATTTTCTATGAGCGTTGGACTCATCTCTCAGTGTGCGCGCTGGGCTGCAGCGGCTGATATCTCCGTGACCCGACCGGATCCAGAAGTGGGACCCGGCGGGATCAGGTGAGTATAGGGGGCTGTAGTGGGGGGTCGGGAGCCTGTCACCCTGGCACTGGGGGTGACAGGTTCCCTTTGAGGACAGAGCCTGAAATAGCCTTAAGGACAGAGACAAATTTTATGAATATGACCTGTGTCACTTTATTCATTAATAACTTGGGAATGCTTTTACCTATCTGGCTGATTCTGAGATTGTTTTCTCGTGACATATGGTACTTTACATTTTTGGTAAATTGGAGTCGCTACTTATAACAGATCTTTATAAAAAATAAAAAAAAATAACATGAAAAAATGTGAAAAAATTTATTTTTCCAACTTTGGAGCTTTTCTGCTTATACAGAAAATGGTTATGCCACATAAATTATATATTAAATAGCATGAGCAACATGTCTACTTTATGTTGGCAGCATTTATTAAACTTTTTAGACAATAGAAAGCTTTAAACATTAGCAGCAATTTTCCAAATTTTCAGTAAAATTTCAAAATCAGATATTTTTAGGGACCTGTTCAGGTTCAAAGTGTATTTGAGGGGACTGTATGTTAGAAAGCCCCACAAAGCACCCAATTTCAGAAACTGCACCCCGCAAACTCTTTAAAAGCACATCCAGAAAGTTTTTTAACCCTTTATGGGAGTCACAGAAATAAAAGCTAAGTGTGTAAGAAATTTGAAAATTTAAATTTTCTGTGCAGAGATTTTATTGTAATCCAATATCTTTCATAATTGTTAACCTATTACCAGAGAAATTCACCCGAAAATGTATTGCCCCGTTTCTGCAGTTTATAAAAATACCCCATATGTGGCCCTATTGCGCTATTTGCCACAACCACAAGCCTCAGATATACAGGAGGGCCTAGTGAATTTCAATGCCTCTGTTATATTTGGTAATTTTTGAATGTACCACTTAAGGTTGGCAGAGGCTCTGGGGTGCCAAAACCTAAAAAACACTCCTAAAAGGACACCATTTAGAAAACTGCACCCCTCAAGGAATGTAACAAGGGGTGCGGTGAGCATTTGGACCCCACAGGTGCTTCACAGGTTTTCAGAACAATGTGGTGTAAAAAAGGAAAAATAAATTTGTTTACACTAAAACGTTGTTCTAGCCTTCATTTTTCATTTTTACAAGGGGATAAAAGAAAAAAAAAAACACTAAACGTGTAGCACAGTTTCTCCCAAGTATGGAAATACCTTACATGTGGACATAAAGTGCCAAGCGGGCGCAGGAGGAGCCTCCAAAGGGAAGGAGCGCCAATTAGCTTTTGGAAGCTGAATTTCACTGGAATGGATTTCAAGGGCCATGTCGCATTTACAGAGCCCTTGTGTTGCCAAAACATTAAAAAACCCCAACAAGTGACCCCATGCTGGAAACTACACCCCTCAAGGAATGTAACAAGGAGTGTAGTGAGCATATGGACCCCACTGGTGACAGGCACAAATGTGGAACAATGTGACCTGAAAGGGAAAAATTATATTTTTTCACTTTCACGGTACAAATGTGCCCGTCGTCAGGGGGTCCATATCCTCATTGCACCGCTTGTTAGATTCCTTGAGGGGTGTAGTTTCCAGAATGGGGTCACATTTGGTTTTTTTTCACTGTCTTGGAAGCACGACCGCTCTGTAAATGCGACATAGCCTTCATCATCCATTCTGGCCAAATCCAGGCTCCAAAATCCAAATGGTGCTCTTTCCCTTCGGAGGCTTGCCCTGCGCCCAAATGGCGCTTTATGTCCACATGTGGGGTATTTAC
Source organism: Dendropsophus ebraccatus (assembly GCF_027789765.1). Classification (NCBI taxonomy): domain Eukaryota; kingdom Metazoa; phylum Chordata; class Amphibia; order Anura; family Hylidae; genus Dendropsophus; species Dendropsophus ebraccatus. The sequence goes on along the minus strand of NC_091461.1, from coordinate 70,781,867 downwards.
GGACTCAGGGGGCATTGTTCTACACATTTTAGGTGTTTTTTTTTCTCTTTTAACCCCTTGCGAAAATGAAAAATTTAAGGCTAAACCAACATTATAGTGTAAAAAATGTCATATTTCATTTTCACGCCACATTGTTCCACATTTTTGCCCGTCACCAGTGGGGTTCATATGCTCACTACACCCCTTGTTACATTCCTTGAGGGGTGTAGTTTCCATAATGGGGTCATTTGTGGGGGGGTTAACTGTCTTGGCAACACAGAGGCCATTCAAATGCAACAAGGCCCTCTAAATCCGTTCCAGCCAAATCCAGCCTCCAAAAACCTAATGGCGCTCCTTCCCTTTGGAGGCTTAGCCTGCATCCACATGGCGCTTTATGTCCACATGTGGGGTATTTTCATACTCAGGGGAAATTGATCTACACATTTTGTGTGTTTTTTTATCTTTTAACCCCTTGTGAAAATGAAAAAAATCAAGACAAGATCAATGATTTAGTGTTAGGAATGTGACTTTGCGCTCCTCGGTCTGTGCCAGGCGGCCGAGGAAGCGCTGAATTTTTGTCTGTGTTTGCATATGAATTGTGTCTGAACTGTGTTTTACTTCAGCCACACCTGCCTTGCCTGTGAGACTTCTGGCAGTGCAGGGGTTACTGCACTGCTAGGTCTGTTCAGCTGAGCTTGGTGCTGGAATCAGGGCTGCTCCAATCAGCTGCTGGACCTAAGCTCTTACCCTGGATAAAAAGCAGTCAGATCCTCAGTTCCCCGCTGGCTATTAGTTGTCACTAGTCCCAGCTCCCCTACTCCTTTCCCAGCGTTCCCTGTCCTAATCCCCTTGCTATTGCTCTGCCCGTGTTCTGACCTCTTGCTTGACATTTGACTATCCGCTCTCCTTCTGATTTTGTACTGCGTTGTCTGTTTGGTTTTGACCCTGCTAGTTGACTATCCTCCATTGTGTTTTGTTTGTCTGTCTACGTTTTGTGTATTCACCTACGCAGTGTAGGGACCGACTCCGTGGTTGTCCGCGACCGTTTGGGGTCGACCGAGGCAAGTAGGCAGGTGACAGTGGGTGGGTTCAGATCTAGGGTCACTGTCTCTTGTCTTGTCTACGCCTGCCAGTCCTGACAGAATAGCCAGCCTTAAAAAAAAAAAAAAAAAAAATTTTTTTTTTTTGCAGTCACCTTGCATCATGGACGCCATGGAGGCTCTGGTTAACCAGATGCAAGGTCTGAACACGCTGGTTCAGAACCTTGCTGAGCGCGTCCAGGAGCAAGAGACTGCACCACTACAGGTGACCATGACCACCCCTCTACCTCTGGAACCTCCTGTGCAGCTCCCTGAAAAGTTTAAGGGAGACAGGAGGAGTTTCCGAACATTTAGAGAGGGATGCAAGTTGTTTTTTCGTTTGCGCCCCTGCTCCTCTGGGGGCGAGGACCAAAGGGTGGGCATTATTATGTCCCTCTTGCAGGGTCCTCCTCAGGAGTGGGCTTTTTCATTGTCCCCTGGATCCATGGAGTTGACCTCCGTGAATCAATTTTTTGCTGCCCTAGGGCTATTATATGATGACCCAGACCAGGCGGCAGTAGCAGAGCATCAGCTTACTTCTCTGAGACAGGGTAAGAGACCTGTAGAAGAATATTGTGCTGAGTTCCGGCAGTGGTGTGTACCATCCGGCTGGAATGATCCAGCTCTGCGTTGCCAGTTCCGGATGGGGTTGTCGGATCAGCTTAAAGATCTATTGGTAGTGTACCCTACCCCTGATACTTTAGAGGGGACCATGACATTAGCCATACGGGTGGACAGACGACTCAGAGACAGACGCAGAGAGAAAGACACCCCTGATCCTTCTAAAACCCTGTCCTCTGCTGTTTCTACTCCTAAGTTAAGTCCTTCTGTTCCCCGATTGCAAGATGAACCCATGCAACTCGGGGTTGCGGATGCCAAGATTAGACGGGCTTACCGCCTACAACATAATCTCTGCTTGTACTGTGGAAAGGCCGGACACCGGGTGAGGGAATGTACCTCCAGACCAGAACCAACTCCGGAAAAACTCCAGCGCCTGAGTGACGATCGAGGGGGTCACTCAGGTGCCCAGGTACCTCTTGAAAAGAAAAACAAATTAATGTTGCCTATTTCTTTGTTTTTGGGAGACAAATCTGTTTCTGGTTATGCTCATGTGGATTCGGGGGCCTCGGCCAACTTCATTAACTCTGCATTCTGGTCAGCTCTGGGAATATGCCCGCTTCAGCTTAGATGTCCGTTGACTATTACTGGTGCTGATTTTACACCCCTGGCCCAGGGTAAAGTCAGGTACATTACTCCTTCTACGGAGGTGCAGGTTGGGTCAGTACACAAGGAGATTCTTGATTTTCTGGTCATAGATAACTTGTCTTCTGACATAATTTTGGGTTTGCCCTGGTTGGAACAACATAATCCTGTATTTGATTGGTCCACTAAGGAGTTGATTAAATGGGGTTCTAAGTGTTCTTCTCACTGTATTGCATTAAATGTCACAGACTGCTCTACTATGGAGGGAGAGATTCCTGAGTTTGTAGCTGACTTTGCCGATGTGTTTGATGAAAAATCTGTGGAAGTTCTGCCACCGCACCGTCCGTACGATTGTGCTATTGATTTGATTCCAGGGTCCAAATATCCTAAGGGGAGAATTTTTAATTTGTGCAGACCCGAGAGGGAGGCCATGCGAGAATACATCCAGGATAGTCTTCGCAAAGGTCATATTCATCCCTCTTGCTCTCCATTAGGTGCTGGTTTCTTTTTTGTGGGGAAGAAAGATGGTGGACTTAGACCCTGCATAGATTACCGTGAACTTAATAAGATCACCATTAAGAATCAGCACCCCCTTCCTCTTATTCCGGATCTGTTTAATCAGATTGTGGGTGCTCAGTGGTTCTCCAAGATTGATCTTCGTGGGGCCTACAATCTGATTCGAATAAGAGAAGGGGATGAATGGAAAACTGCCTTCAATACCCCTGAAGGGCATTTTGAATACCTAGTCATGCCCTTTGGGTTAAGTAACGCGCCGGCAGTTTTTCAGCACTTTGTAAATGATGTCTTTCGTAAATATCTTGGTCAGTTTCTGGTAGTATACCTGGACGACATCTTAATTTTTTCACCAGATTGGTCCTCTCATGTTTGTCACGTCCGTAAGGTATTGGAGTTACTCCGACAGAATCACCTCTACGCTAAATTGTCCAAGTGCCAGTTCGGGATCCAGAAAGTCTCTTTTCTTGGTTATATTATCACCCCTAACTCTTTTTGTATGGACCCCCTTAAAGTGACCGCTATTGAGAAATGGGAACGCCCAACTAACCTCAAGGCCCTGCAACGGTTTTTGGGGTTTGCCAATTACTATAGAAAATTTATTAAGGGATTCTCTGTCATTGCTAAACCATTAACTGATTTGACCAGAAAAGGGGCAGATCTGGTGAACTGGAGCCCCGAAGCAGTACAGGCATTTGGACAGTTGAAGAGGTGTTTCTCTGAAGCTCCAATCCTTATTCAGCCTGATCCTGAGCAACCATTTATCATTGAGGTGGATGCTTCGGAGGTAGGGGTTGGAGCAGTTCTCTCACAGGGTCCTGTGACACTGACTAACTTAAGCCCTGTAGCCTACTTTTCAAGAAAATTCTCTAAAACAGAGTGTAATTATGATATCGGCAACAGAGAGCTACTGGCCATTAAGTGGGCCTTTGATGAATGGAGACATTTTCTTGAAGGGGCTAAGCATAAGATTAAGGTTTTAACTGACCATAAGAACCTATTATACCTGGACAAGGCTAAACGCCTTACCCCCCGGCAAGCCAGGTGGGCATTATTCTTTACCCGGTTTAATTTTGAGATTACCTTTCGTCCTGGTTCTAAAAATGTCCGAGCTGATGCCCTGTCTCGCAGCTTTGATGTCAGCAGTGCCCCCAGGGAAGAACCTGAGACTATTTTAACACCAGGAGTGGTCATTGCCACCCTCCAACCTGAACTTGCAGCTCAGGTGGTAAAGTCACAGTCCCTAGCACCCAGGAATACTCCAGATGGGAAACTCTTTGTACCTCCTAATCTTAGACTCAGGGTTCTTGAAGAGACCCATTGTTCTGTATTAGCAGGTCACCCGGGCATTGCTGGCACAAAGTATTTGCTCTCACGTTGTTATTGGTGGCCTACTTGGGCCAGAGATGTTAAACTGTTTGTTGAGGCCTGTGAGGTCTGTGCCAGGTCCAAGGTCCCTCGCAGATTACCCGAAGGTCTTCTACATCCTCTACCTTTACCTGAGAGACCTTGGACCCACCTTTCAATGGACTTCATCACTGACTTGCCGCCATCAAAAGGAAAGACTGTCATCTGGGTTGTTGTTGATAGATTCTCCAAAATGTGCCATCTCATTCCCCTTAAGAAACTCCCTAATTCACGTGCTTTAGCATCTTTGTTTATCAATCATATTCTACGGCTACATGGGGTGCCAGAGAACATTGTATCTGATAGAGGGGTGCAGTTTGTGTCTAAGTTCTGGAGGGAGTTCTGTGGTCGATTGGGCACTTTATTATCATTTTCATCTGCCTTTCACCCTCAGAGCAATGGGCAAACTGAAAGAGTGAACCAGTCATTGGAACAATTTCTCAGATGCTTTGTTTCTGGTGCCCAGGACAAATGGAAGGAGTATTTGTCCTTGGCAGAATTTGCCCTCAATAATAGGGAAAATCAATCTATCAAAATGTCGCCGTTTTTCTGTAATTATGGTTTTCATCCAAGGTATTCATCTGCGCATGCTTCTGAATCTGTTAACCCGTCCGCTCAAAAGACCTATAGTAGACTGTGCACAGTCTGGGCTCGAGCTCTTGAGAGCTTGGTTAAAGCCCAAGAATCTTCTAAAAGACAAGCCAACAAAAGACGCATATCTGGCCCAGAGTATTGTGTGGGTGACAAAGTGTGGCTTTCCACCAAAAACTTGAAGCTTAGGGTTCCGTCCGGAAAGCTAGCACCTAAATATATTGGTCCATATGCCATTACTGAAATCATTAACCCTGTTTCTTTCAGGTTACAACTGCCAAGAACCATTCATAATGTGTTTCACAAATCTTTATTAAAGATGTATGTTACTCCGGTGTTGCCATCTACTCCCCCTGCCCCTCTGATCGTTCAGGGGGATCTTGAGTTTGAAGTGGAAAAGATTCTGGACTCTCGTCGGGTGCAGAACTCTGTCCAATACCTCATCCATTGGAAGGGGTTCGGCCCAGAAGAGCGAACTTGGGTGGCGAGCAAAGATATTCATGCTCCTCGCCTCATACGTCAGTTCCATGCTCGCAATCCCTCTAAGCCGAGTCCTTTGAAAGAGGGTCCGGAGGCCCCTCATAAGAGGGGGGGTACTGTTAGGAATGTGACTTTGCGCTCCTCGGTCTGTGCCAGGCGGCCGAGGAAGCGCTGAATTTCTGATTTTGTACTGCGTTGTCTGTTTGGTTTTGACCCTGCTAGTTGACTATCCTCCATTGTGTTTTGTTTGTCTGTCTACGTTTTGTGTATTCACCTACACAGTGTAGGGACCGACTCCGTGGTTGTCCGCGACCGTTTGGGGTCGACCGAGGCAAGTAGGCAGGTGACAGTGGGTGGGTTCAGATCTAGGGTCACTGTCTCTTGTCTTGTCTACGCCTGCCAGTCCTGACATTTAGTGTAAAAATTAAACATTTTTTACACTAAATGTTGGTCTAGCCTTGATTTTTTCCATTTCCACAAGGGGTTAAATCATAAAATTAACGCAAAACGTGTAGGGTAATTTCCCCTGAGTATGAAAATACCCCACATGTGGACATAATGTGCCATATGGGCACAGGACAAGCCACCAAAGGGACAGAGCGCCATTTAGAGGCTGAAATGGAGGATGGAGGCAATGTCGCAATTACAAAGCTCCTGTGCTGCCAGGACAGTAGAAACCCCCCACAAGTGACCCCATTCTGGTAACTACACCCCATAAGGAATCTAACAAGGGGTGCAGTGAGCATATGAACCCCACTGGTGACGAGCACATAAGTAGAGCATGTGCCATGAAAATTTTCACGGCACAAATGTGCGCATCACCAGGGGGCAATATCCCGGCTGCCCCCCTTGTTAGACTCCATATGGGGTGTAGTTTCCATAATGGGGTCACTTGAGGGGGTTTCTACTGTCCTGGCCGCACAGAGGTTTTGTAATTGCATCATGGCATCCTCTAATGGGAATGGTGGCCATACCTATTTAGATGGGGAAAAGGGACAATTTTAAATAATTTTGGGGATATTAGGCCAATTATTAGTTTCTAAGGTTAAAAATGACAGGTGTCCATCAAATTCAACCTGTGTTGATCCAGAGGAAGGCAAAAATCCCTTGTGAGGCAGACGACGGTAGCCTCATCACAGGGAAAAAAATCCTTCCTGACTCCATAATGGCAATCAGAATATTCCCTGGATCAATGTGACCCCTGAAATAGGAATAAGGGAAGGAATTTAGAAAATATAGAACCTCAATGACGTGTGGTACGCCTTGAAGCGATCCTGTATGCAGAGGCCGGGGTGATCAGGACAGGTGTCAAACTGGAAAGTGGTGTCCTTCCTGATCCCCCTGTTATGCCACACTCTGCACTTCTTCTGGGTCTCCTGTTTGCCAGTGTGCGGGACGTCAGCTGGAAAATGTTGCCCTGGTGCAAAACGGGGTCCTTCATATCCAGAACCGCTGGGTCCGCTCCATGGCTGCTAAATAATAGGGCTCTATTACTGCTTCTGATATGTTAGGATCGTGCCGCAAGCTACAGTAGCTCAGGCAGCGAGGGACCGGAAGAGGGGGTGCTGGAATAAAAGTTATCCCCGTACAGGTGGTAACCTTTATCCAGCAGTGGGAAGATCAGTTCCTGAACGATCTTCTAACTAACTTGGAGGATGAGGGGGGCATCTGGGGGCTGGATTCGGGTGTCCCTTCCTTCATACACTGTAAGGGTACGTGCACACTGCGGAATGGCGAAGGATAACCCTTTGTGCATTTCGCAGCTGGCACCCACCGGTGGACTGATGCAGGCGCGCGTCTCCACCCGTGTCACACTCAATTCTATGCACGAGCATAGGATGGAGTCTATGACACGGGTGGAGACGCGCACCCGCATCAGTCCGCCAGCGGGTGCCAGGTGCAGAATGCACAAAGGGTTATCCTTCGCCATTCCGCAGTGTGCACGTACCCTAAATCTGTAAGTGTACCCTGAGGTACTCTTACAGAGTTTGTAGAATTTCACGCCATACCGTCATCTCTTATTGGGACGGTACTGGCGGAAAAGACGTGTCTGGGCGGCAGCGTGCGCTACGCTACCCCCAGACACGTCACTGAATGATGAGGATGAGGAGGAAAGGAGGAAAGAAGGATCCCCCCATTCATCCTAATTGGCTGTTTCGGTGTCGGAGGCAATAATAGCGTATGCGTCCGAAACCGACAACACCCTGGGGGCCATTTTTATATGGGGACTAGTATATGGGGTATGTAAATGTGTAGTGGTGTAGTGTACAACTTTATTTTGTGTAGTGTAGTGTAATGTAGTGGTTTTGGTTTTTTTTACAGTAAGAAAAAATACCTACGCCAAGAAAGGAGTTGCTGATAAAAGCTGCACTTATGTGCGGCACTTAGCAGACAGTGGCGGTAGGATATAGGGGGGGAAAACGCCCTACGCCAAAAAGGAGGAGTTGCTGATCAGCGGCGTACTTACGTGTGATGCTGATCAGCACTCAGCGGCGTTAGGGCGCATAAAAAGGAAAAAAAAATTGGAAAAAAAATTAAAAATCTTTTTAAACCAAAGCAACTGATCAGTGAATAATATTCACAGATCAGCCGTTAGGGCGAAGTAGAGCGAAGCTGCCGAAGACTTCCGAAGCCGCCCGAAGAGCCGAAGATCTACGAAGATTTCCAACGGAACCCGGAAGTCGCGTCGAGGACGCCGAGGGACCCGATCTCTGCTCCGGACGCCGGGATCAGGTCAGTATGGTGCACCTACACCACACACACTTGTTCTGCACCCCTCAGCTACCTATCTGAGGGGTGCAGAACTGGGGGACTCTGTTTTTTAACACTTTAATTGCCGTGATGGGCCGGACGGTATTGGCCGGCCCATCATGGCGATCGTGGGGGTTGCACCGGCGCCATCTTTTCCCCGGACACTAATGGTAATTAGTGCTGTCAGACAGCACCAATCGCCATTGCATTCTGGGTCACCGGGTCACCGACGACCCGGAAATCTGTTTTCAGCCTATAGCAGCACTCGGCGGCACGGGGGGGGGGAGTTGGGTTAATCACCCTCCGTGCCGACGAGCACAGATGTCCTGCTATACATTATAGCAGGCCATCTTCCCCGAACGGGAAACATCGGGCGTACACGTTAAAGCCCACCCTGCGGGGGGCGTACACTTATGCCCAATGTCGTTAAGGGGTTAAATGGTACACAATTTTACAAGCAAAAATGAAAGGAAAAATGCAGCTTGCATATGAAAAATTCAAATGGAGCACAATTCACACCTTTTCAATACATTTTTATTGCCAAACAGTGCTTAATGAGGCTGAGTTCAAATATGTGTCTTTGCTTCTTTTTTATTCTTCTGTTAGTGTTCCAAACAGATACAGTTTTATACACAGTATGTAAACCTATTTATATGTATAAAAGGCTGATGTACACACAATATGGGATTATAAAGGCTCTTTGTAATTGTGGTATCAAGAAAATTAAGAAATAAATTATTTAAAATGGCTAATGATCAAGGTAATTAAAATAAGATTAAGTGCATTTAACAATCTGTAAACAATTTTAATTACCATTCTTAATATGCAAATATTTTAGTATGCAATTCCTGATACATAGAGTATATTTATTATAAATTTTATCGTTATACATTACTCTAACATCTCTAAACTGCAGGGGATGAACTATTCAGGAATAAAAAATATATTTATCTCCAAGCGGTTTGCCTTCATTTTGCCACTTTTTGACAACAGCTGGTCAGACCCATGTTGTAATGTACTAGACAGATGTTGTGGGAAAGAATCTGTTCAGATTTTATAGAGTGTGGAGAAAAAGTTTCATCTTAGGGAATGAAATAAATTGCTCAACATTCTGTGTTTAAGATTTTACTTTCTTTTAAGTATGACAAGGCAAGGTACTTCATGAATATTGTATCGGGCAACAATGCACAGACTCTAATCATTCTAAAAATATACTGTGATGTATAAGCTAGGGGAAAACGTTGTTATTGTCCTCTCAATCCTACATAGTTTGGAGAGATATAATCCACTTTTTTTTTAATATAAAAATTATTATATAAGCATAGGGCAACAGTAGTTTACAGTATGTATATCCAAAATAATTTATTTCTGTAGAAATAAGGTGAATAATACAAGGTATTACTAAAAGAAGAAAAAAAAAAACCTTGATATTCCCCAGAAAACGAATACAGCACTGAGTCCCAGGTCTGATGTGTTTTTCATCCTTAACCTCTTAAGGACATATGCCGTACCCATATGTCATATGTCCGGAAGAGGAGTTCAGAAAGGGGCCACTTCGTGACCTTGCTCTAAATTGCCACAATCCCGACTGCTATCTGCAGAATGCAACCACGGCTATTAGCGGGAGTGGGCCGATCGCTGCTCCTGCTAATTAAGACGGTTAGATGCAGCTGTCAAACATGACAGCTGCATCTAACTGTCTTAAATGCAGCCCATCCCTGTTGTCTAGTGGTGGGATTCCCCCCCCCCCCCCCCGCGCGCGCGCGATGCGATCACGGAGGGGGGATCCCTTAATCTTACCAGTCCGGGCCCTTAGCGTCGTAATGACGCTGATCCCGGCTCGGTATTCTAGTGACCAAAGCAAAAGAGCACCCCCTTTTCCCATTTTATAAATAAAAATAAATAAATAAATAAACATGTTTGGTATTGCCGCGTGCGTAATCGAACTGTTAATTTATCACATTCCTGATCTCACATGGTAAAAGACCCGCCAAAGTGCAAAAATTGTGAATTTTTCCTCGTATTAAATCCAGAAACATTGTAATGAAAAGCGATCAAAAAGTCGCATGTACGCAATCAAGGTACCAATAGAAAAAACATATCATGGCGCAAAAAATGACAACTCAATTAGCCCCATAGACCAAAATATAAAAGCGTTATAAGCATGTAGAAGGTTTTATTTTTTTATAAGCCATCAAATAATATAAAAGTTGCACATCGTTTTTATCATGCCGACTTGAGGAACATATATAACATGTCAGTTTTTCCATAGAACAAACTGCGTAAAAATGAAAAAAAAAAAAAAAACAAAGAAAAAGAATTGCGTTGTTTTTCAGTGTTACCACGTATATAATTTTTTTTCTGGTTTTGCAGCATATTTTATGCAAAAATTAAGTCTGCCATTGCAAACTAGAATTTGTGACGCAAAAATAAGGGCTCATGTGGGTTTCTTGGTGAAAAAATGCATGTGCTATGGCCTTTTAAACACAAGGAGGAAAAAAGAAAACGCAAAAACGAAAATTGGCTCCGTCCTTAAAGGGGTGCTCCAGCGTGGGGGCACTTTTTTGGGGGTACCGAGGAGGAGGTGACTGAAATAAAAGACGTCCACTTACCTCCCCGGTTCCAGCGGCGGGTCCCGCATCACAGCCCTCCGGTGCCCGGTTCCCGGCCGCTTCCGGGTGTCTGACGCCGCCCAAAACGCTACGTCTCAGGGCCGCTCAGCCACTCAGTGAAGGAGGCGGGATCCGATTGAAGTCCGCTCAGATTCCGCCTCCTTCACTGAGTGGCTGAGCGGCCGTGAGACGTAGAGTCAATACAACAGGAAAAAAATCTTTATAATTGTTGCTAAAATTAAGCATCTCTATAACTCTGTTATAATTATTTCATCTTTAATATCCATAATATCTGTAATGGGAAATAGCTTTTAAACTATCTTTGAAAACAAGAATATGTTATCAAAATGCACAAATTACTGGAAAAAAAAATAACAGAAGGTGGAAGTAATTTACTGAAAGGAACATAAGTATGGAAACAGCAATTTGTGCTTTTCAATCAATTTTTTTTTAGATTCAAGAGTATTTTTTGTAATATTTATTTATAAAGCTGTTTACTTCATTATGGAATGCTACAGCGAAGACAACAGGTGTTACTTTAAATTGATAAATTACAATGAGAAAATTGAAAAATCACAAACTTACATTAACTACACTTAAGAAATGTGTCATTATAGGAATTAAACACAGGTTCAAAGGAAGGCAGCCAAGCTGGTGGTGGAAGTTTTATAGGCCATGCAGTGGTCTCATGAGAGAAAAAAGTATACAAAGTAGCTCTCATCTCAAAAACATTATTTCCAAAGACTCACATCAAAGGTTTCTCTCCCTGCCAGACAGCACCTTTCCCACCCTTTACTCACAAAAGGCAAGAACCCCTTACATTTTTATTTATAGATGGGTGTTGTTATCCTTTGCAAGGAAATGTAATTTGACTACTATTCCTTAGACATGGTTGAAGAATCTTAAAGTGATTGATTAACATACTGAGAAGTTATCTTGAATAGGTTGCATTTGGGAGTAAACTATTGGCTTTTTCTTGGCCCCTTGCTGTTCCTATTCTCTTGATTTAGATGTCAAAACTAGGGATGAGCGAACCGAACAGTAATGAACAAGATTCGTTACGAACTTTGCAAAAAGTTTGGTTCATAACCAAAACCGAACTTTGAAAAAGTTCGTAACGAATCGAATAAAAATGGGTAAGAGCAAAAATTTATATTCAATTATCGTTTACTCTTAATTAGTTTGTATTCTATTCAATTAAGTCATACTGTCCACAAACATTTATCCATATCGGACAGGTTATATCTCAATTTTTGTTCTTATCCATTTTTAATAGCTTTTTTAGAATGAAACTTTGTTTTATTAATTAAATATTAACTATTAAAGGGGGCGGTATTATTGGCGGCAATTTTTTTAAAATATTTTTTCACTTTTTTATTGTAATAGCAACTGCAACTAAACAAAACTATACCCTATCAGACTCCCTCTAATGTAGCTGCAGTTATTCAGCCATTATAGCAAGGTTCGTTTGAGGTTCGGTTCGTATGAATCCGAACTTCACGAAAGTTCGCCGGATCGAACCAAACCGAACTTTTCAAAAGTTCACTCAACCCTAGCTAATACATTTTCGACATCTTGTTTATAGCAGATGAACACAATTCCAATCATTTAATTCCTTGAACATAAAATGCAACTGGCGTGAGGCACCAAAGTTCTGATTTTGTACAGTGGATCAGTATTAAGTGGGAACATAAAAAATGTTCCATGATACAATAAGGGCGCATTCACACTACGGAATCCGTGCAGAGAACATCCCGCAAATTCTCCGATTGACTCTCCATGCTCCCCATTGACTTTTCACTTGTGCCCCCAATTGACTTTTTGCCTTTACCATAGACTCCATTCTAGTCACAGCGGATTCTAACATCCACCCAAATAATTGACATGTCAATTCTTTGGGCGGACATTGGAATGTGCCTGAGCCTAGAATTGAGTCTGTGGCACGGGCAGAGAGTCAATCAGGAGTGTGCGGGATGTTCTCCACGCGGATCTTCAGATCCTTCAAAGGATTTCTTTGCATTGAGGTATTGAGACTCAAGTCCTGAATGTTTGACTAGATGAGCTAAATATTGCAGCCCCTAATAAATTTCACTAAAATTCTCCAACTATTTGGGTTTCAGTGATTTTAAACATTTTGAGATTTATTTTGGGTAATGTACTTAAAATGGCATACACAATTCACAATGCACACGTTAGGTGCAGCCTGGTCAACTTGATCAAAATGTGCCTTTCTTTTTGCCTAAAATTGCCTTGCTTGTTGTTGTTGTTATTATTATTATTTGATACAAAAATGTCTCATGAATTGAAATAACACCACAAAAAAAGCCACTTAAATATAAACAAAAATACCTAAATAGTCTAGGGAGCCTGAGTGAAAGACATGATAAACTGGATGTAAAAACACCCACCCACCTAGAGAATTAGGTATTTCAAAAATGTGGCATTGATGCAAAGGAGAAAAAAAGTGAGTAAAACACCACAAAGAAAAAACATCATGGGTAGAGCTTTATTATTATTATTATTATTATTATTATTATTATTATTATTATTATTTCCTATTGACTTCAAGCAGCATTTAACCCCCTTCCCCACTGTGTGTAACAACTGTTACAGCTATGCCTTTCTAATATAATTAGTATCATTGGACAGCATGTAGCATTAAAAAGATTGATGTGTAGTAGATGTGTTTTTACAAACGACCTTTGATATCTTTCGGTATTTTCCACATTCTTTTACCTTTTTTAATCTAAATTCTAACCTAGTATATGATCTTTCAATAAAATTATTTTTATATCATTATTTCTGAGCCTCTACCAAATAAAACCTCACTCATTGTAATCATGAGAAGGAACATAAAATGTCAGAGGTGATTTTTGTAAATGATTTATGTATTTTTCTTACCACATTTCAGTATTCCAATTCAATGTGTGATCTGAACTCAGCATCCCGTTGCACCTGTTATAGATTGATTTTTGTGTCAAATATCTTAAGAGAAAGATAAAGCAAAAACTATAACTACTTTAAAATGTTTTATTGGCAGTAATGGGATAACTACAGTAGTTTAAAGCTAAACATTTCTTAATGAAATCTTGGCAATAATCATATATTGTTTGCCTTATATTTATTATTAAATAGCTATAGATGAGCAGGCATCTGAGGTGGGCTTCACCAGTGAGGCACTCCCTTGTTCCTGGTGAGGGGCAGCTGGGAGGCAGTTTTCACAAAAGTGACCATAAGCTGCACAGTCCTTTCCCTGGCTGCAAAAATCTCTGCTTGAGGAACATTATTGACTCATTTTGTACTTATTTAATAATATACAGAGATCAGGGGAAAAAATTAATGATAGACTGAACAATAGGTTTTATATTTGCTTGGACTTCCACCATAGATGTTGAGGCCCCAGCATACTTTTGGCCAGTCTGGTGAGGCCCATGTATCATTTTGGGTGAGGCTCAAGTACAAAAAGTTTGAAAAGCGCTGCAGTATAATATTTACTAAAGTATAAGGCAACTCGAAAGTACTCAATACTTGAGCGACTACTGCGTGCTAGTCCAGTGCTCGATTAAAAAAAAAAAAAGCTTGTTATTTTATTAATTTTATAGAGAAATACAAAGTGTATGTAACAAATAAGTTACCACAACATGCCATACAAAGGCGTACAGTTGCATAAGAGACAAACACAACTCAGTAATACAACAGACATCACACATTTGCAGAGTATTGTAAGAAGCAATGTATAAATAAACACATCCTCTTGATAAATTGAGTGTCACTAGGTGTCAAAGACCAAATAGTTAATTCTAGCCCTTGGGGCCCTCTGTAGTGTCTTTCCATTTTGCCCATCTGGCTTTTATCTAAAGGGAGAGAGCTCTATCTAGTTGCTATAGTGCTCTCCATCTGGAAGTTAAAAGAGATAGATGCTACTATTTCTTCTACTCTGGGAAGATCACTGCTTTTCCACGTTTTTGTTATACAGTTACGGGTGGCCATTAGAACACGAAGTGCAACTGTTTTGTCTGAACTGTGCCAGTCCTCCATACCCAAACCCAACAATGCCAGGCCAAGACTCCAGGTTATTTTAAGTACAAAGCATACGCTCCAGAAGTGTATGAATAGACAAGCAGCACTCTCTTTAACCCAAAGGGGGCAATGACAGACATTTAGAGGTGGCGGCAAAAGCATCATCTGCTTAGCTTGGAAATTGCAGCTTTGTGTGAAGCTGCCTGAATGCCTCATGAGAAAGTCTAACAATGCCGTTCTCTGAGTTCCATTGTGTCGGCATGTCACAGATCAGCTGATGTTCTGGTAGACTGCACTGTTGTTGAATCTGGAGGAGGGTGTTTAATGCAGAGTACAAAAGGCTGAAATGTGCGCACAGCTTGTGTGACATCTTCATAAGCTCCTTCATTCCACTGGAAGAAAATAGGAACCTTTGGATTATTAGGTTGATGATGTGAGCCATGTATGCTGCATCAGTCAGCCCTCCCTGCTGCAGTGCCAACACAATGTTTCGCCCATGGTTGGTGACTACATTTCTAATCCAAATTTGGCGAGGGTTCAGCCATTTCCTCCCTGATCCAGCAAAGCTGTTCCTGCCCGAGATGGCCAGAAAGGATTCATTAGTTGATATGACACGTAGGTGAATGCCGCAATTTATTCAAACAGGGAATGGACATATTATGCCACCTGCCTCTGTGGGTTAACTTCCACCCAGATGGCCAGAACGGATTTTATTGGTTGATGTGTCAATTTAGACAGTGCTGCAGTTTATCCAAAGGGGAATGGACGTAATATGCCACGTGCTCCTGTAAGGTAAGCTCCCTAAAGATTGGCCAGAAAGGCCTTTATCGGTTGATATGACACGTGGGACAGTGCTTCAATTTATCCAAACAGGGAATGGATGTAATATGCCAAGTGCCTCTGTGGGTTAAATTCACCCAAGATTGCCAGAAATAAAGTTATTTCTTAAAATGACACTTAGTGATATGACAGTGCCATAATATATCCAAACTGGGAGTGGATGTACATACAGTATGTAGCCTGTGTTAACTTGATCACAATGATCCATTTAACTTGACATTCTAATTGACTTAACATAACTTCCTGACACAGTTGTTGCATCACGGATCATGTTGACCCTGGCTACATCTATATTATGCCACCTGCCTTAATGGCTTATATTCACTCAAGATAGCCAGCAAAATGCTATTGGGAACAATGATACAATAAGCACAGTGCCACACATTAAACAGAGGGGACTGATGTAACTTTAAAGTGCCTCAATCGGTCAATAGTCACAGATTCTACACTAAAGCAGTCGTGTCTCATTTTAACTTACTTTAAATTGCCCTGCCTAAACCTATAAATACCCTCTCTCTCTCTGTCTCTCTCTCTCTTTCTCTATACCTCATTGCTCTCTCTAAATGCTTCTCTTCCTCACTCTAGCAACTAAATGACGACTTCCTGTTCCCTGCTACACTAAATTGAATGGAAGTGGCTGTAAATAGAGGAGATTATAAGAAGAAATCACACTCAAAAAAGGGATTAGGGATATTCCCACTCATGTTACTGTCCTAAAACACGTTAAAAACATTTTAAACTGCCATTTTGTTAAAGGTTTAATCAAACTTGTTGAAAACTTCATCACATTAACAAACTTACCTTTTGCATAATTTCGAAACGATGCAGGATTCGACAGGTTTGACTGTCTGACTTTGTCTCCATATCCATGGAGACCCGACCTTCTAGATCAGAAGGTCCAATTGTGACAGGGACAAGGTCAGTGGGCCAGTCAGTCAGTAACTGAAGTTAAACACTGCTGATTGGCTGAGCAGAGACTAATGCAGTTTCAGCTCAGCTAGTCACCAGCTGCAGCAGTGTCCAACTTCAGACACTGATTGCTTGAGCAGACATTTCAGAAGGCACAACCCGGCACACATAAAGCTCAGTATGCTTGGTCTAGTGAAGAAAAAAGTCCTCCCCCTCCTCGTACAGTACCCATTTCAGCAAGCAAGGGGAGTCACTTAACCCCCTTCCTTGCTGGCAAAGGTGCAATGAGTATAGTTCTGGCCCCCAGGGGGTTAGTTGGGGGTCCAATGCATCCTAACTTTACCCCCTGGGGCTAGACTCTGTGTGGCCCCAGAGGGGTTAAGCAGGGATGCAATGCATCCTCATGTAACCCCTTCGGCCCCAGATTTTAAGCAGCTATTTGTACAGATGCTGCAAACTGTAAGAATCAGAATCCCTGTCAAAATGATGGGTTTTCTGCTTCTGTCTTTTTTTTTGTATGTCTCTCCTTTTTGTTTATCAGATATCGGTATCCTGAGGAATACGTCAGATTCTGTGGAATACGTTGATGACCAGTGGACTTTTCTGTGTATTAACACTTTAACGACCTTGGGTCATTGATGCCTCAATGCCCAGGTTGTGTTTGGACATCAGCTTATGGGATCATAATGATCCCATAAACTGGTGTCTGTATCTTTGCCCCCTCTCCTCTATACCCTGCCGCTGTTAGTATCTAGCGGCAAGGGAGAGAGGGGAGGGGGCAGAGCTCACGGGCGTGCACCCTGCGCGCCCAGCCTTCCCTCCCGAACCCCGACGGCTTCCGTAGCCGTGAAGCCAGAAGCCTGTGGCTTCCGGTTTCCATGGCTACCATCAGGGCTCTGTGATCACTTCGCAGAGCCACGATGGACACCAGAGAGAATTCTCCCTCTGTAGAGGGAGAATTCTCTATTTGGAGCCCCATAGATACTGCGGTCGTGCTTACCGAAGTATCTATAGCATTAACTCTCAGCACTGGAGAGCAGCTCCGGTGCTGAGAGTTGCGGCAGGTCCCCGGCCATCACTGATAGCCGGGACCTGATGCGAATGACACAGGCGCAACTCCTGCACCTATGTCATCTTGGATCATTAATTAACATCGCTGCATCATCGGGTACAGGCTGCAGCGACGTTAATTAACAATGCAGTGGCAATAGGGGGTTAAAATGGTCAACATGTAGGTGGAGGTGTTTTTATTTGAATAAAAAATATTTTTACATTTTGTGAGATAGTGACTGGAGAAATAATAGATGGCAGGTATGTTTCTCCCAGATTTCTGTCATACGGGTTATAGCTCCAGAGAGTAACCAGTGTGTGTTTAGGTAAAACCTTATCTGGCTTTGCAAGGAAGCCAAATAGGGCCTGGAGTTTTCTGGATTGGGGAAGAGTTGGGCGTGTTTCCCAATCCATAGTCCACTGCTGGTAGTGGACTAGGCTGAGACCTAATCAGCTGCACCTGCAGCCGCTGCATATAGAGAAGCAAGGCAGAGTGGTCAGTCTCCTCCTCAGTCCTGTGTCATGCCTGAAGGTGCCAAACTGCTATGTGAGTAGCTGAACCAATGCCTGGTAGTAAGGTGCTGGAGTTAGTTAGTAGTTAACTGTTTAGTTAGTGCTCAGACGAGCAGGGTTTTGTTTTGTGTTTTGCCATTGAACCTGCCTGATGTGTAAAGGCTGTTTATTTTGCCGGCACCACAATAAACTGGACTTTTATTATTGGACTTTATGCCTGAGTGTCCCTGTCTCTGTCTGCCAAATGAGTCAATCCTGCGTATACCACAGCTAATTCCCACATATGGTGTTTTGGATGCGGGCAGACTCTTAAAGAGACATACACAGCATTAAGAGACTTTGCTGCAGTATGCTAAAAATGGAGGAGATATTGAAGCAACAGGCTGCTGCCAACCAGATGCAGGTCAGGGCAGCCTGAAAAGAAGCCAACGCTACCCAGCGGTGGGTACATGAGGAAGCAATGCGTGCCCAGGCGGAAACCAATTCCTTGCTGCTGGAGTCCAATAAACTGGCCTTTAAGGAACAGCAGCAGATTAATCAGCAACTGCAGGAGCAAATGCAGACTTTAGCTGAGAGAGTTCAGAGGCCCCAATCAGGGCTTCCTACAGTCCGTGCTGCAGTTCAGACATCGCTGCAAAAGATGACCCTCAAAGATGACGTTGAGGCCTACTTCATGGTCTTTGAGCGTGTGGTGGAGCGGGAGAAGTTACCTGCAGAGCGGTGGGCTGACGTTGTGGAACCTTTCCTGACTGGAGAGTCTCAAAAAGCCTATTTTGATCTGAGTGAGCAGGATGCCAAGGACTACACCAAGCTTAAAGCAGAGATTCTGGCCCGTCTGGGTGTCAACTTAAATGTTCGTGCACGACGGGCGCACAATTGGACTTTTGCTGAGCACCTACCTGCTAGGTCACAGATGTATGAACTCATCCATCTGGTGAGAAAATGGCTACAGCCGGAGGAGTCAACTCCTGCACAGATGATTGAGAGAGTGGTGCTGGACAAGTACATCCGTTCCTTACCCCCTAAGATCCAACGCTGGGTCCGTCAAGGAGATCCAAAAGATGCTGATCAGCTGGTCAACCTGATTGAGAGGTACAGAGCGACTGAGGATCTACTCCAAGAAGTGCCTCCTGGACGTAGTAACCCCAGGAATAGCAAAACGTCCGGATCACCGGGTAAGACTGTTCCTTTTACTAAAGGGGTGAAAAACACTGCTAAGGGAGGTGGCTCAGAGGGGGAGTAGCAGCATGGAGGGTCCAGAGGGACTCAGATGTCCAGACCAGGTTCTCAGGTTGGGGACCAGGGCCGCATACAGTGTTGGCGATGTCGTGGATATGGTCATATTGCTGCAAACTGTCCCCTGACTACTGAGCCTATGGAGTGTGATTCCGCTAGACGACTATCGTTGTTTGCACAACCTGTGTGTACTGCTGAGACTGTTCCTGAAACTGAACAGCATCTGTGCAGAATAAAAGTGAATGGGTGTATGGTAAATGCACTACTGGAAGTTTGGTCACTCTGGTACATGCCAGCCTGATAGATCCCGACACTATCAGAGGACATTGCATAGGGGTTTTGTGCATACACGGGGCACACTAAAGAATATCCTACAGCCTTGGTCACCCTAGAGACTAATTGTGGAACTGCATGTCATGAAGTGGGCGTGGTCAAGACTTTAATGCACAGTGTGATCCTGGGGAGAGACTTTCCCCTGTTCTGGAGCTTGTGGGGAATTAAAAGTGTAACCTCCACTGTAAGTGCTTGTGATGACAATGTTTGCCCTGTGATAAGCCCTGAACCCTTTACCA
Organism: Dendropsophus ebraccatus; assembly: GCF_027789765.1. NCBI lineage: Eukaryota > Metazoa > Chordata > Amphibia > Anura > Hylidae > Dendropsophus > Dendropsophus ebraccatus. Next base: position 70,762,112 of record NC_091461.1, on the reverse strand, counting down.
CAGATATAGAAGTGCCAGCAGTAGGGGTGACCTCTGATCCTGATAATGTTCCCCTAGAGGTTCTTGCTGGTGATACAGAGGAAAGTGGGGAGATGCCTGAGTTAGAGGTCTCCCGTGATAATTTTGGTACTGCCCAACTCAGAGATCCCACGTTAATAAATGCCAGGGAAAATGTGAAAGTCATAAATGGGATGCCACAATTTCCAGAGGCTGATAAAACATTCCCCCACATGGCTGTTAACCATGAGCTGTTATACCAAGTCGATAAGATACGTGGGGATGTGGTTGAACAGCTTGTAGTTCCACAGCCATATCGTAAAATGGTGTTAGACCTAGCTCATAAGCATGTGCTCGGTGGACACCTAGGTTGCAACAAAACCAGAGAACGCATTTTACAGCGTTTTTTCTGGCCAGGTGTATATACTGAAGTGCAAAGGTACTGTGAGTCGTGCCCTGAGTGTCAGCTGACTGCTCCCATGCCACACTTCCGGAGTCCTCTGGTTCCTCTGCCCGTTATAGAGGTCCCTTTTGAAAGTATTGGCATGGACCTAATTGGCCCTTTAATTAAGTCCTCTAGGGGGCATCAGTATATCCTGGTGGTGTTGGATTACGCCACCCGTTATCCTGAGGCATTTCCATTGAGAAACACTTCTTCCAAGACCATTGCCCGAGAATTGTTCAACATGTTTACCCGTACTGGCATACCCAAAGAAATACTCACTGACCAGGGTACCCCCTTCATGTCCAAAATCATGAAGGAACTGTGTAAACTATTGAAAATAAAACATCTGCGCACTTCTGTATATCACCCGCAAACGGGTGGTCTGGTCGAACGTTTTAATAAAACTCTAAAGGGTATGTTGAAGAAGGTAGTCAGCAGGGATGGAAAGGACTGGGACTGTCTCTTGCCATATCTAATGTTTGCCATCCGTGAAGTTCCTCAATCCTCCGCAGCTTTCTCACCCTTCGACCTTGTGTATGGTAGACATCCAAGAGGTCTCCTAGATGTAGCGAAGGAAACCTGGGAACAAGAGTCTACCCCATACAGGAGTGTTATTGAGCACATATCCCTGATGCAAGACCAAATTACCGCCGTTATGCCTATTGTTAAGGAACATCTAGAACAGGCTCAAACGGCGCAAAGCCGAGTATATAACAGGTCTGCTAAAATAAAAACTTTTAACCCTGGGGATCATGTGCTGGTGTTAGTGCCCACGGTAGAGAGCAAATTTTTTGCTAGGTGGCAGGGGCCATATGAGATTGTAGAACGAGTGGGTGAGGTAAACTATAAAGTGTACCAGCCTGGCAAGAGAAAGCCAGAACAACTATACCATGTGAACCTCATTAAGCCCTGGAACGACAGAGAAACTCTGACAGCTGTGCGTGTCCCCTGCAGTGCTACTCCTGAAGTGTGTGTGTCCGATTCCCTGTCAAAAGCACAGAGACAGGAGGCCAAGGAGTTGGTGCAGAGGAACACTGACATCTTTTTTGAGTTACCAGGTCGCACTAATGTCATTAAGCATGATATTGTCACTGAGCCACAGGTACAGGTCCATTTAAAACCTTATCGGGTCCCTGAAGCTCGTAGACACGCCATATCAGGGGAAGTAAAGAAAATGCTAGACCTGGAAGTCATTGAGGAGTCAAAAAGTGACTGGGCCAGTCCCATAGTGTTAATCCCTAAACCTGATGGCACATTACTCTTCTGTAATGACTTCCGGAAGTTGAATGAGGTGTCAAAATTCAATGCCTATCCAATGCCAAGGGTGGATGAGCTTATTGAGAGACTTGGACATGCTAGATATTTTTCCATCCTTGACCTTACCAAGGGCTACTGGCAGGTTTCCCTTACAGAAAGCGCCAAAGAAAAAACTGCATTTGTTACCCCAGAGGGTCTATTCCAATACGTTGTCTTACCTATTGGGTTACATGGGGCCCCAGCTACTTTCCAAAGGTTAATGGACATAGTGCTCAAACCCCATCGTCGGTATGCTTCTGCATATTTGGACGATATCATTATCTTTAGTGATGACTGGGAAAGCTACTTACCAAAAGTACAAGCTGTACTGGACTCCCTAAGGAGAGCAGGCCTAACAGCAAATCCTAAAAAGTGTTATTTGGGCCTGGAAGAAGCGCGTTACCTGGGGTACATAATTGGCAGGGGAGTGGTAAGGCCTCAGGTAAATAAAATAGAGGCTATCCAGGAATGGCCGCGTCCAGTATCCAAAAAGCAGGTAAGGGCTTTTTGGGGCATTGTTGGGTACTACCGTAGATTCATCTCACATATTGCCAGTATAGCAGCCCCATTAACAGACCTTACCAAGGGGAGCAAGTCTACTATGGTGAAGTGGAATGCAAATGCAGAGAGAGCATTTCAGGAGTTAAAACAGGCTCTGTGTAACCAGCCGGTTCTAGTCACACCAGACTTCAAAAAGCAGTTTATAGTCCAGACAGATGCGTCTGATGTGGGGCTAGGTGCAGTTCTATCACAAGAAGTTAGGGGTGAGGAACATCCCGTGACGTATCTAAGTAGGAAGCTTACTCCCGCTGAAAGAAATTACAGTATTGTAGAGCGGGAGTGCTTGGCAATCAAGTGGGCCCTAGAATCACTTAGATACTACTTACTGGGTCGTCACTTCAAACTTATCACAGACCACTCTCCTCTTACGTGGATGTGCCAAGCAAAAGAAAGAAATGCCCGGGTCACAAGGTGGTTCCTCACTTTACAAAATTTTTATTTTTCGGTGGAACATAGAGCAGGGAAGCTACAAGGAAATGCAGATGCTTTGTCCAGATCCCACTGTCTTGTAGCTAAAGTTGTCCGACCCCACAGGTTCGAACAGAGGAGGAGGGTATGTGAGATAGTGACTGGAGAAATAATAGATGGCAGGTATGTTTCTCCCAGATTTCTGTCATACGGGTTATAGCTCCAGGGAGTGCCCAGTGTGTGTTTAGGTAAAACCTTATCTGGCTTTGCAAGGAAGCCAAAATAGGGCCTGGAGTTTTCTGGATTGGGGAAGAGTTGGGCGTGTTCCCCAATCCATAGTCCACTGCTGGTAGTGGACTAGGCTGAGACCTAATCAGCTGCACCTGCAGCCGTTGCATATAGAGAAGCCAGGCAGAGTGGTCAGTCTCCTCCTCAGTCCTGTGTCATGCCTGAAGGTGCCAAACTGCTATGTGAGTAGCTGTACCAGTGCCTGGTAGTAAGGTGCTGGAGTTAGTTAGTAGTTAACTGTTTAGTTAGTGCTCAGACGAGCAGGGTTTTGTTTTGTGTTTTGCCATTGAACCTGCCTGATGTGTAAAGGCTGTTTATTTTGCCGGCACCACAATAAACTGGACTTTTATTATTGGACTTTATGCCTGAGTGTCCCTGTCTCTGTATACCACAGCTAATTCCCACAATTTGTATTGTCTTTTAAAGTGGAAGCCGTCTGAAAGGCAGCATTTATTAATAAGCTGTGGCTTAGTGTTAGCCAGTAAAATGACTAACACTTCCCCCAAACACATAGTCAATTATTACCCCAGTACCCACCACCACAGAGGTACTGGAAAGTGACGGTCACTAGTAGTCACAGAGCATCAAAAAATGGCACTCCTGGACTGGAGAGTGAAAGTCTGGTATTATTAGGTTGGAGAGTGCCACAATAAATGGCCCTTTCTACCCTGGTACTATAAGGATAATAATAATAATAATAATAATAATAATAATAATAATAATAATAATAATAATAATAATAATAATTATTATTATTTTTATTTATTATTAATATTATAAACATGGTTAAACTAAAAGTGACAGTTTGGCCCCAAGGGGGATAAGTTAACCCCTTTGGGGCCAGACTGTACTTTGTTGAGGGGGGTTAGGTTCACATCTCCTCTCTTCAGTGCCCCTTCTAGAAGTTTCCGCTCAATCAGCAGCTGCAGTGTTGTGCTGTCTCAGCCTCTGATGGGCTGAGCAGACACTTATGGGGCCAATGCTAAAGTCTGCCTGTGGCAGACTCAATGCAAAGATTGTTGAGCTGACCACAGGGCCATAAGTTTCACTTCTTTGGCAGTCAGAGATCCCGATGAGACACATCCTGTGACAGCTCATGTCACTAACAGTAAATGATGGGTGGGAGTGCGAACACTGCAGCCAATCATTAACAGTGAGAACTGGCTCCTGGAGCCTCTGGACTATAGGGTCCCATGACAGGCTCCCATGACATACCAGTACATTTTGGTTCCTTAAAGGGGTCAATACACATAAAAAACAAATAAAAGCCTAACCTGTCTGCACCCTCCTGGTGTCCTCCAACTGGTCTCCAGTGTTCCCTACGAGCTTGTTTTGTGTACATGTACTTACTGAAAGAATGTTTTTGTTCCAAAGTTGCTGTTGGAAACGAAAAACCAGTGACATTGGAACAAATAATTCTGTCATTAGTAAATATATGCTCAACTTTAAAAAGAGGAAAGAGAATCTGGATGCACTCACCAGTTAGCAGAAAAAGTGATCATCAGTGTCTGGCGTCCTCCGCCTGCCTGAATAATGCTGTAAGCATACTTGCTGGAAAATAAAGCTACACTTTTTCTGCTAACTGGTGAGTGCATCCAGATTCTCTTTCCTCTTTTTAAAAAAGTTGATTGTTCAGCAGCTATATGCTTTTTTTCTGGTTTATTGCACCACGCTAAGCTAAATTAGAGCACATATATGGAGGCTATGAGTGGCTAATAAAGAGTCAAGTAGTGCCGACCCCTATATCTCTAAAACTGACCAAGTAAATATATGCTTACACCAACTGTCTGTTTTGCGTCTTGTAACCCCTGAAGACAATGAGTACCCCCAAGGGCAACAAGCATAACTTTCATCAAGCCATTACTGAGCATCAGTTTTATTCAACACTAATTATACATTGTGCAGGTTTACAGAGCTTATACTGACAAACCCCATCTAAAAATTATATGGACTTATCCCTTGTGGATATATTCACACTGTTCATTGAGTGGTTACATTCATTTTATCATTCCAATATTGCTGTTGTAAACTAAATAAAACAACATGTAATGAAAACAAGCTGTCAAAAGTAAATATACATAAAACAAGTTAAAGTGGTAGAAAGCAATTGACATACTGGGGCATTGCATCTAGTGCTTTCTACTCCACCACCTTGTTTTGTGTATATTATGAATAATGTAGCACCCCACTGCCCTCTCCAGATGTGGAGCTAGAGTTCTTGGCATCATTTGTATCAATAATTCCTGTATCTCTTAATATCCAATTTGCATACATATTTTTTTTTTTATTTCATTATCATGCCGTATGTTTAGTAAGTCATCTAAAAATTTGGATATACTGTATGTGCAGAGTGATTATAATTTTTTTCATATATCCAAATAACTGGTACAATTTGGTACCCCCTTGTCTTTAGTAACTCACTAGGTGGGATTTCTCTTCAGTGCTGGTTTTGTGCATGCACGGTAACAATGTAAAACAGATGGACTACAGGGCATGCACAAAATTTTTGGCAGACCTGAATAGGAGAAATATGGGGGACTTACTAAAGACAAGGAGGGTGGAGAGGAAGACCCAAGAGGCGTCTCATTGACACTGCTGCTGCAGAATAAAGGAACATGTTTTTTAACCACAAAAACAACACCAGGGGCATTTTGAAAGACACAACAAGGACTTCAGCACAAGAAAAGTATTGGGGGAGGGGGATACAGATTCACTTTAATATCCTATAAATAAAATAACCCAAGCATTAATAATAAATACCTGTTAAGAATGTGATATTTTGTATAGTTAGTGAAGCCATTAAAATATGTATGGAATAAAGGCTCTGCCATTGATTCCTTAATGGAACTTTTCCACATAACAATTATCATTTAAAGATTAGAGATACCAATCAACATTTAGTAATTATCTGCTGATGTATAAATACAGCTGATGGTCAAGCGACAAGCAATAAATCGTTAATCGTGGTCTTTCAACATGTTCTAAAATCATTGCTGGTAGTTTTTACTGATATTTCACAGATCAATTTATCTCAACGGCCATTCCCCCTCGTGTGGATTGGTCTTAAAGGCATGGTCGATCTGTTTAACGATATTAAAGCAAATAATAAAGCAGAATCAATATACATTTTTGGAGCAATTTAGCACATTGTGTAAATGACAATTGTTTCAAACCGCAAAGATCATTTAGCCGATTTATCTGCTCATGTAACAGGACCATTAGTCTGCACAAGTTAGTTTGTTTTTTAAAGTGCTCCAATTATCTTGGAAAGTCCAGGATGACAGTATGGGGCTCCTAGGATTGCATCCATTTTTTCAAGACACCTAGAGCACTCACACAACATAGTGATGGCCATTTTTATTGGATTTCATAATCACTTAACAACAAATGATGGCCAGTATCTGATGTTAAATGACAACTGTCCAATAAAAGCGGCTGTCTTTGTACTACACAAGATTTGCTTTCAATCAAGTATCCAACTGAATATTCAAATCTAAACAAACTTATAGCCTGTTGGGGGCTATAATGGAATATACGGGATCCCTTTCCTGTCTATTCCATTATAGCAGGAAATAAATTAACTGTATGTTAAATTAAAACAGCAAAGGTTTGTTCTAATTTTGCTATTGTAGATGAAAAATAATATTATTAAATTTGGTATTTTAATTAAACTGTTACAGGGAGCTGTGTTTAGCGGTATTAGTGGTATCCCAACATTAATACCGCTTCCTGTAATAGTCTATATTTAATTAAAAAAGCTAATTTGCATTCTAATATTGCTCTTTTTTATTCACAATAGCAAAACTGAAACGAAAAAATGTTGTTTCAATGAAATATACTGTAAATAAATATATATATTTATTTATTTATTAACAGTATATTTAGTTGCAACAGCATTTTTTTCATTTCAGTTTTGCTATTGTAAACAAAAAATAGCAATATTAGAATAAAAATTAGCTGTTTTAATTAAATATAGACTATTATAGGGTGCGGTATTACTGTCAGGGACCACTAATACTGTTACCTGTGATAGTGGTTTAATACTGCTTCCCTGCTTTCCCAGTTTTATTCCAAAGGTGTTTGCATCATTTTTTAAGGGTGTCATAGACTTGGTGACCTCCAAGTCGTCGAATTTAGGTTTCCAAGAAACAAGCATTTTTCCCCATTGACCATTGAGTTCGATATTTGATCGAATAGTCGAGCATCACAGTCTGTTTGAATCAAATTTCAAGCTTTCGAATATTTTACTACTCGCTTATCTCTAGTAGACATTAATATGTCTGCTCTTAAATCTTTACATTTTGAAAGAAAATCTCATCAGCTCCCGGGAGTTGTCAGAGTTAAAGAATATTAAGGTCATTTGAGACAAACTGTAACCTCACACCAGCTGGTAATTTAAAATGCCCACCAAAATCTGTTGTAATGAACCGTGCAATTCTCCTAATGTACTGAGATTTTATAATTAAACTTTTACCTCCTGCTTAGAAACAAAATTACTTCAAAAGTGATTCTCATAATTTCAGATTTATTAAATAGTTTAAATAGTTCTAATATGTTTAGGAAAATGACTGCTTGAATAGTAGAGGGTATCAGAACAATGCATAACTGCTGTGCATAAAATATACAGTATATACTCTCTATGCACAAACAATTCAGCTTAAGGCTCTGTTCACACCATTTTAAGGTAAATTGTTATTTAAATGTTATAAGAAAATCAATGTTAAACAAAATCAATGTTCTCTCAAAAAAATATGACAGCTAAAAAAAGGCTATGTTCGCACTACGTAAGTACCGAAGTAATCATGGCCGTTGTTGCCGATTTGCAACAATGGCCGTGATTACTACGTTACTAATGTAGTGCTGCATCTGAGGGAATCCTGGCCAGAATGTATACACATAGTATACACTCCGTCCGGGATCCATAGCGGTGGTGCAAAAAATTGATAGGTCAGTTTTCTGCGGTCGCTATTCATTGAATGGTAGCCGCAGAAAACCTGTCAGTGCTCACAATAGAGTGTGCGTCTCTGGCCGCTTGCTGCATTGTAAGCAGGGTGCACACTGATGAGCCTGCATCCGAATTGAGTGTCAGTAAAGATCATGACAATCATCTCTGACACCGGCTGTTCTGTGACCTGGCCGGATCACGGAATGGCTGGTGTCTTACTATGTGTGATCATAGCCTTAAATACCATATTAGTAAATAGTGTTAAAGAAGCATGCTCTATCGTGCATAGTGCTCTTTCAAGCTTTGTTTTAAAGAAGAAACTGGGCTGTTGAGCAGCCAAACATAAAGCATAATGCATTTCTATAGCCTTTGGCCATCAGTCGGGCGAAAAATTATACATACCCTCCTGGGCTCCTGTTGTGCGCCGTCTTTTCCTTCATCTGCAATCAGGCAATCAGCAGCTATGGTGGAACACTTTTACAGCCACTGATTGGCTGAGCTAAGGGACCGTTTACACAGAAAGATTATCAGATTAATTGGCAAAGATTTAAAGCCAAAGCCAGGAATGGATTTGAAAAGAGGAGAAATCTCAGACTTTCCTTTATGACCATATCTCTGTTTATAGTCCATTTCAAAGACTCCTGCAGCTTCCACTATTTGGCTGATTGCAGATGAAGGAGAATAAAATATAAAATGCTGCTGGGTGCCAAGGATGGTATGTATACCCCCCATCCCCACCGACAGGGCACAGTTTGGACCCTCGGTTTTTGTGGGCCAGACTGTCACTTTCTAAGGTTTTCAGGATAACCAGAGACCCTCTCCTCTGCTGAGCAGCCAGAACCATATTAAATGCCCAAGTCTACCATTGACGTTAATGAGGTTTGTTACTAGAGCCAAGCACTCTGTGTTACTAGAGCCAAGCACTCTGTACTTTTTTCTAGTAATAGCATATGACACATGAAATTATGGCTAAATCTCTTTAAGTATTAGGAAAAAAGCAGCCAAAATTAATGAACTGTGGAGATTCACCTCAATATCTCTAATACATGGATTGTAGTAATAATAGTACAATGTTATAATCACATGGATGTTAAATGAAAGAACAGAATAAATTAAGACAGCATTGACAAAATTCATTTTCAAATGGTCCACACCACATGTCAGATTATTTAGTGAACATATTGATGCATATAAAGTAAATTGATTCATACTTGGATAGCATGTGTCCTGTAACCCAGAGCAATGCAACAAGTTCAGTGTGTATTTGTTTGACAATACTAGAATGTTAAAAGCTGGCATCTCATGTGGTGCGCAATGCATAACTGAACTTTTTTTCATGTTTTTCATGCCTAAATAAGCTTTCCTAAAAAAAAAAAAACCTGTAATGTTGCTGTAAGGCTATGTTCACACAAGGTACGGGCAACGGCTGTTATTTGCCACTCAAAAAAATGTCTGTTGTCAATTATTTCCATGGCCTCAGTAAGAAAACGGACGTTGTTCAGTACACTGTGTAAACAACAGCCATTGCTTGCATTGACTTCAATGTAACACATTTCTCTATGACAAGAACAGCCGTTGTTTTTTTTTAAAATATGTGTGAACATTAACTAAAAGAGCAAAACACAGGGATGATTCAATATAGAAAAAAAACAATAAGTATGAAATATATAAGAATCAACTTTTCTCTTCTCACCCTATGACGGCACCCCTGGAGAGGACCACCTCCTATTCCCATTGGACAGGAAACAGAACACTGGACCTTAAAAGAATCGCCTCCTCTCACCACACCAGTTACTGTTTCCTGTCCCATGGGAGCAGGACATGGAGGGTCTCCTCCAGGGACCTTCATAGGGCTGAGGGATCACCGGCAGACGGGTACCGGCTCCCGAGGTATTTATACCTGAAGACTGAGGCCCGTCCAACACCTCCAGATGATCGGGCCCCGCGCGTCTCCCGGCCCCTCTGGCGTCCGTCCCGGTGAGTAAGACGGCGGGGGTGCGCATGCGCGAACAGGGGGACGCAAGAACGCAATGACGCAGTGGCGCGATGACGTAATGACGTCGGCGCAGCGTCCCCACGTGTCGCGGCGCGCTCCCGGAAGCCGTGATGACGCGGGACGGGCTTCCGGAGGGGGGATGTCCCTATAGGCCTTGCTCTATAGGCCCAGGCCACGGCTTGCCGGGGGTGACGGCGGGAGGGTGTGCCGCATCAGCGCCGCGGCGGGGGCGGGGTCAGCCGGCCCTAGGTGCATTGGCGCCATATTTAAAGCAGCAGAGCTCAAGAGTGCCTTGCACCTGCATAAAGAGCCTGCTGCTAGGAAGACGGTTACTGTGTGCTGTGCTGTGCTTTGCTGTACTTTGCTGTGCCAGCTGTGGGGACCTGAGACCAATCCTGGGTCAAATGGAGTCCCAAGGCGCTGAACAATCCCAGACCTCTGCTACAGATAATCCAGCGGTATGGTGTGGTAAGAGGGGTTCTCCCCATATATGTATTTTAAACACACTATCTTATCAGGATGTTATGGTTTGTATTTTAGGAGGGATCCTCTAAAAAGGAGCGTACTAAGATTAAGGAGTGTCCGGTCTGCAGAAAGAGGCTTAGTAGTTCATACAATAAGACCTTGTGTGGGGGGTGCATGAACCGAGTATTAGAAGATCAAGGACCATCCTTCATTAGAAACATGAGAGACATGGTTAGGCAAGAAATCAGGGTAGGTAGAAGTATCTTGTTTCATCATTTAAATTTCGCTTTAGCTCCCCTCTACGAGTGTACTTATTGTTGTATTTCTGCAGGCCTCCCTACCCTCTCGCCCAACTTCCTCTGAGACGCCTGGAGTCAGCATTAACCCACCTCCTGACTCTCAGCCACTGGTCATTGCGGGACCAAGTCAGCAGATGGATCCCTCTCCTATAAATGAGGAAGATCAGGATCTATCACTAGAGGTGGACGATCAGGGTGAATTAGCCTCTGATCCAGAGGAGATCTCAGGGGAGGACTCTGCAGGGTCACTGTTACCAATTGAATCCATAGACGCTCTCATTAAAAATGTCAGACTAACTATGGAGATTGACGATACCCCTCAACCCAGATCCGTACAGGACATTATGTTTGAGGGGTTAGCCCCAAAAAAGAGACTGGTGTTTCCAGTACACCAGAGTATTAAGACTCTTATCTGTCACGAGTGGGCTAATCCAGACCGGAAATTCTTTATCCCACGGGCTGTAAGTCTGGTATTACATCTATCTTTGAAGAAAACTATGTAATATGACACTTATATTGATTCTAACCTTTTCCTATTTTTAGTACAAAAGGAAATATCCCTTCGGTCAGGAGGACTGTGAATCCTGGGAGGGGGCCCCTAAGATAGATCATCCAGTGGCGAAGATCTCAAAAAAGAATGCACTGCCCTTCGAGGACACAGCAGTGCTTAAAGACCCTCTAGATAAGAGAGCCGATATATATTTAAAGAAGTCTTGGGAAGCATCCACATCCGCATTCAAGCCTTTGATTGCGACGACTTCAGTAGCTAGGTCACTAAAAATGTGGATGACTGAACTTAAAGATAAGGTCAAGGAGAGTAATCCAAATCAGGACTTTAATCAGGCATTTACTACGATTGACAATGCTGTGTCATTTATTTCAGAAGCATCAGCAGATGCCCTAAAGCTGTCAGCCCGATCAGCGGCCCTTTCAAACTCAGCCCGAAGATCTATATGGGTAAAGGAGTGGAAAGGTGATACCACATCAAAGGCCAAGCTATGTGGAGTCCCATGTGAAGGGAAGCTTCTATTTGGGTCTGCCCTGGAGTCTATCCTAGAGAAGGCCTCTGACAGAAAGAAGGGATTCCCCCTTATACCCCAACAGACCAGTAGACCATTCAGGGGAAGAGGTAGGAGACCTAGGGGGGGAAACGTCAGTAGTAGGAAAGATTGGCGACCTCAGAAGAAGAATAAGGGTTTTCTCTTTCCTTCTTCTGACAAAAAGGCCCCTCAATGACATGAGGTCCCTGTGGGAGGGCGTTTAGCTTGTTATTTTTCACAGTGGTGTACAATTTCTGGTAGCACTTTTGTGTTGGATACAATAAAATTTGGCCTTAAAATTTCTTTTTCGTCCTCCCCAGGGGAAAGATTTGTATGTACTGACCTGTCATCAGACCCTGACAAACACATGGCTCTTCTAGCTGAGATCCATTCCCTTCTAAATAAAAAAGTGCTTATCCCGGTTCCCGGGGAACAGAGGGGAGTGGGATTCTACTCCACTTTGTTCCTTGTGAAAAAGCCCAATGGTTCATACAGAACAATAATTAATCTCAGGCCACTAAACAGGGCCCTTACTTACGAGAGGTTCAGAATGGAGTCAATATCTTCTGCTATTCTGAATCTCTCGGAAAACTGCTTTATGGCCACCATCGATCTCAGGGATGCTTATTATCATATTCCTATGCACCCTGACCATTACAGATTTCTGAGAGTGGCGGTGAACATGGGCTCAGAGTTTTCTCATTTCCAGTTTACAGCCATGCCATTTGGTATCTCTCAAGCTCCCAGAGCATTCACCAAGGTAATGGCAGAAGTCATGGCACATGTGAGAGAAAGGAATATCATCATTGTCCCCTACCTTGATGACTTTCTGATTATTAACAATTCACAGACGGCCCTAGAGACAGATATTAGATTCATAGAGTCAGTGTTTTTTTCTCTGGGATGGGAGGTCAATGAGGAAAAATCCAACAAAACGCCTAGCCAGCGGTGTAAATTCCTGGGGATCTACCTAGACTCCAGGGTTCAAAGATCCTTTCTCCCAGAGAATAAGATCTTACAGGTCCAGACAAGAATCAGGCAGCTCTCGGCTGATCCCCTTACTACTATGAGGTCAGCCATGTCATTGTTAGGACTCTTGACTTCTTGTATCCAGGCAGTACCGTGGGCACAGTATCACACCAGAAGGCTCCAGTGTCAAATTCTGTCTGAATGGGATGGCGTAACTGATTCCCTAGATTCCCCTTTTTCTCTATCTCCACAGACTTTAAGATCCCTGTCCTGGTGGGAGCAACGGGAACATCTAGACAAGGGTCTTCCATGGAACATCACGGAAGTAAAAACCATTACAACAGACGCCAGTCCTTCTGGATGGGGGGCTCATACGGGACCTCTTCTTCTACAAGGGAAATGGAGCCCGGAAGAAGCCAGAGAATCCCAAAACGTACGGGAGTTAAAGGCAGTTTTTCTCTCTTTAATACAGGCGCTACCAGAGCTTCAGGGGAGAAACGTAAGGGTACTGTCGGACAACGCGGCGGCAGTAGCCTACCTAAATCACCAAGGTGGAACCAGATCAACCGACCTGATGAGGATCACACACCATATCTTCAGGTTGGCAGAACCTCATTTTCTTTCTCTGACAGCACTACACCTAAAAGGATCAGACAATACAATAGCGGACTTCCTCAGCAGGAACAAGCTAAAACAAGGAGAATGGGAGCTATCCCAGGAGGTTTTCCATCAAATCTGCAGTCTCTGGGGCACCCCGAAAGCAGACCTGTTCGCCACCAGGACGAACAGAAAAGTAAGAGAATTTTATTCCCTGTCTCAGAAGGACAACCCCGCTGCCATAGACGCACTAGCACAGAATTGGGACAGCGGCCTCCTTTACGCCTTCCCACCGATCAGGCTTCTATCTCGGGTGATACGCAAGATCAGGCAGGACAAAGCAGACGTCATTCTGGTTGCTCCCTTCTGGCCCAGAAGGGTGTGGTTCGCCTGGTTGAGGAGACTGTCGATAGCAGACCCCTGGGTGCTTCCGGAGAGACGGGATCTCCTACACCAGGGACCAGTACTTCACCCGACAGCACAGAACCTTCACTTAACAGCCTGGCGTGTGAAAGGCAGCTTCTGATTGACAGAGGACTATCCCCTCAGGTGATATCCACACTTTTAGCCAGCCGAAAGAGGGTTACATCAGCCATTTACCTGAGAACTTGGAAGGCCTTTTGTAGGTACGTGAACCAGCCAATCAATGTAATTGCTCCTCCTAATATTCCACTAATTCTGGACTTTCTGCAGGAGGGTCTTAACAAGAACTTGAGACCAAGCACTATAAAAGTTCAAATTTCAGCCCTTAGTGCACTTTTTGATTTCAGATTGGCTGAACATCCATGGGTAAAAAGGTTCACAAAGGCTGCAACTAGACTGGCTCCCAGTATAAAATCAAGACTCCCTCCTTGGGACTTAAATATAGTGTTATCAGGACTGACCATTTCTCCATTCGAGCCAATGTTAGAATTACCTATCAGGCTGCTATCCTGGAAACTTGCCTTCTTGCTCGCTATCACATCAGCCCGAAGGGTTAGCGAGATCAGAGCCTTCTCCATCAACCCTCCATACATGACAATTAGGGATGATAGAATTATCTTATCTCCTGACCCTGCCTTTCTCCCAAAGGTGGTATCCAATTTCCACAGGTCCCAGGAGGTAGTTCTTCCCTCATTTTGCACTAATCCATCCAACGATAGAGAGGCAGCCTTTCATACATTGGACGTTAGGCGTATTCTGTTACACTATCTGGAGGTCACTAGGGATTGGAGACAGACTGATAATCTCTTAGTATCCTTCCAGGGAAAGAACAAGGGTAAAGCAGCTACCTCACAAACCATCGCTAGATGGGTAAAACAGGCCATAGGGGAATGCTATAGATCCAGTGGAAAGGATATCCCCGTAGGGTTTGGGGCACACTCCACCAGAGCAGTAGCCACTTCCTGGGCAGAGAGGGCATCAGTCACATTAGAGCAGATCTGTAGGACCGCTACTTGGAGCACTCCACACACCTTCTTTAGACATTACAGATTACAACTATCGTCAACAGAGGACTTGACGTTTGGTAGAAGGGTACTGCACGCAGTGGTCCCTCCCTAGGCGGGGGAAATTCCTAATCTAATCTCCAGGGGTGCCGTCATAGGGCGAGAAGAGAAAACAAGAATTACTAACCGGTAATGTCTTTTCTTTGAGCCCATGACGGCACCCCGCCTAATACCCGCCCTTGAAAGAGATATGACATACCTTGACATAGTTAATGTATGTTTAGATGTATATACTTTATTTAAAAAAAAAAAAAAAAAAAAAAGCGTATATATATATATATATATATAGATATATAAAGATGTATATAGAGGTAGATATATACATATGGATATATGCAGATATTATATAACACAGTTAGTATGCTATGTTGTGTTTGTTAAAAAGATTCGCTCCTAGGATCCTTGCAAAGAACTGGTGTGGTGAGAGGAGGCGATTCTTTTAAGGTCCAGTGTTCTGTTTCCTGTCCAATGGGAATAGGAGGTGGTCCTCTCCAGGGGTGCCGTCATGGGCTCAAAGAAAAGACATTACCGGTTAGTAATTCTTGTTTTCCACTTGTTTTTATTTTATTATGTGACCTGACATACATTAGATGTAGACAAAATGCACTGGTAAATAAAATGAACTAGCTCCAGACACCCTTCAGGTCCTAGGAAATGATTTGCTTCTGTGGGTTATATCCTACATGTATGGACAAAGAAAGTAATTAATTGTTTTCTAAAAAAAAAAAAAAAAAAACACTTGTCTGGATTCATAAAAATGATTTTTTTAAGAGTACTAGAGTAGAAACATCGTAGACTTGTGCTTAAATTGTAGTCCCTATTATTGAGAAAGCTACAATAGATGTATGTAACTGATATTGTAGCGACAGTAATTAGTTATGTAACCCCTGGAGAGGATTTAGGTAGAACAGCAGGTGCAGCTTATGAGAGAGGCACCCAAACTTCATTTCACATCTCTGCCTGGGACAGTGAGCTGAGGGGAGCAGGAAGTGATGCTGCGCTGGGAGGAAGAGGAAGAAAGCCAGAGAGAGACAGTGCATGGTGGGCAGCATGGTCTGAGGAGAGGAGACCAACTCCTGTGCTGGCTGTGTCAGAGGTAACAGAGAGAGACCTGACAGCTGAGAGAGGAAGGACTGAGCCCAGACATGACTCCCCAGCTCCTGTGTGTCCAGTGAGGAGGATCCTGCCTCCCACTCCCTCTGTGAGATCCTTCCTAAATGCTGCTGCTCCATGTTGGAAACCTGGACTGAGCCTTGCGGGTAGATCAGCAGAAAAAGAGTGAGTAACCCTTTGTATCCTGGCTGGTGAAGCTGTGACAGGACAGTGACAAATAAAAACATTTATTTTACTATATGGCTGCAACCTCACTTATTGCATATAGTCAGTGTGGATGCATGTGTTGGCAGGCTTGGTGTGCAGTGACTGTGTGTGATTAGAGTCACTTCCTAGAGTCTAAATTGTTAGAGTGCTCACACTAGTCACCCTTTTTACCAAACAACCCCTCTTCCTGCTGCTGAAGTGTTTCACTTTCAGGGGGGAGAGTTCTGTGTTGCCACATTTATGTTTGTCATATCCATTCCCTGTTTCTTCATACTTCATTGTCAAGCCCAGTATAGATTTTTTTACCATGCATTAAATTGGTTCCTAGTTCAATGTTACTTCTCTCTGTGAGTATATCACTTATAGTGTATTGAGTTTTTACCGAGCTAGGTGGGGGTTTCCTGAGTTAGCCCCTGGCAGAAGAGTGACAACCTCCTGTATACCAAGCAAGCTCTTGTCAAGACTCAGGTGGAGGCACTTCGCTGAGTGAGAAGGTGAAACAAACCAAAACCCCCCTCCTTACACTGGAAGCTCCATTAGGGGGTGTTACTGTTATTTTTAGAAAAAGTTCATCATAATCATTAACGTGTTCTGTAAAATTACATCATAATGTCTTATCTACAGATTAAATAAATTACTTAAAGAGGCACTGTCGCAAATTTATTTATTTGTTTTTTTAATAAATCAACAGGGGTTGTGATTATTATTTTTGCAATATACTGTACTTTTTTACATTTTTTTATGTTTAAATCAACACTAAACATCTGTTCACTAGGTGTCTCCCTTCCTGCCAAAACTGCAGCCCATGCTTTCAGCTCGTCTTTTCTCTGTTAGGGTGGGTTTATGCTGAGGAATTCTCACGGATAAACTCTGCATAATTCCCCAGTATGTCCGCGTGCACGGCCGTGCGCCTTTCCGCCGTCTCCATAGACACCATTCTATGGGCCGGTGTGAATTGACTTGTCACTTCTTTCGGCAGATAGCGGAATACGCCAGCCCATAGAATGGTGTCTATGGAGCCGGCGGAAAGGCGCGCGGACAGTCGACGGAATTCTGTGGATATTATCCGCGAGAATTCCTCAGTATGAACCCACCCTTAAAAAGAGATGGAGAGACAGGAGGTGGCAGCCCACACACACAGAAGCAGTAAGCAGCCACGTGGAGACATCAGTGTTTAGCTCAACCACCACTAGCTGGGCTGAGCTTACTGCAGCAGGACCAGCAAGTAAGAGGTTAATTAACCCTTTACCTGCTGGTCTGGACACAGGGCTGACAGTGCAAACCTCAGGCAGTGCAGCCTGGAGAGAAGTCACAGGGCAGCTGGATGTGATCACAGCAGGGACACTGAGAAGGTGAGAGGATGTGTGCTGGCTGTGATCTAATGCTGCCCAGCCGTTCTGCTATGACCCAGTGACCCCCTCCACCCACCTAACACTATGCAGGTTACCCCCTCTCTCCCCACAGCCCACGGCAACACTATAGAGACGCCCCTCCCCCACCCAGCAGTGTCCTGAGCTCAGTACAGGACCCCAGCAGCACCTCAGATGCCACATACCTCAGCATGGTATGTATACCCCAGCACATCAGAGAGAGCACCCAGCCCTCTATATCCCCTCTCACCACACACACACACACACACACACACACACACACACACACACACTGTATATCCCCTTTCCCCAGCATATCACAAGTGCCCCCTTCCTTCCTCCCAGCAATGTATATACCCCTTCCCTGTATATACCTTTTCCACAGTGTAGAAGCCTCCTCCCCCTTCCCTCCTCCCAGCACTGTATCAAAGTAAATACCCCCTTCCTATATATACCTTCTCCAACAATGCATAATCCTCCCTTCCCTAGTCCCAGCAGTGTATATATCCCAATATATACAATACCCCACTAACGACGGGATCAAGTTGCGCTACTCTCTTTAAGATGGTGCTGCTCGGAGTGAGGGACAGAGCCTGACAAAATCCAAGCACAATGAGAACCAAAAGATATCTATAGGAATAGATACATACAGCGATGCACTACTCAAAAGCCACTCCGGCGCAACTCACCCTCCACTAGGCCGCCGTGGGTACTGATATACAGACCGTACTGCAATGGGATCACTACTGTCTAGTGTCTACACACACACCCTGGTGTATGGCACTACCACGTATCATGTAAGTGACACCATGAACTCACAGACTGTGCCATCATAAACATCAATCCATCTTGACTGTTGCCTTCGTGCTAACTGGCACCCACCCCCACCAGCATATGGAGCAATAGAACAGATCCTACCTGGGTGATAGGGAGCTAAAGTTCAGAGCTTGGAAGCGGTGAGATGGTCCGCAATGATGACAGTCACACACTGTGTTGGAGTCCTGCAGAGAAGTGGCAATTTCAGTCCTGGATGAACAAAGCCAGTATCCCGGCGATATCAATCCTAGCAGTATGTTTTGGGGCTGTAAATTATATAATATAACAAAAAAATCAAAACAACTATGCACGCTACAATATAACATATGTTTATTTATTTTATGTGTTTTATATAAGAAATGGTAAAAGGGTAATGGATTATTTTAAATAGGAAGGGGCTATGTCACATTTTTAAAAGCTATTGCATGTAATCATTAGATTGCATAGCATTGATCAGTGTTATTTTAACCCTTCTTATAGAGTCTTCTTATAGAGGCACACTTTATGAGAAGATCATGGATCAGACTTCACAGATTTAGGTAGTTATCTCCAGCAGTTAGGGAAGACAATCAGAACCCCCGCTCCTGCCACTAACACTTAAAGTTAAAATCCGCTGTGTTAAAGGGGTTAGAGAGAAACGGCAGCATGATCTCTGTGGCCCGTCATTAATGGTGAGGGCCTGGCTGTTGATAGCAGCCTGTCCTCACTCTCTATAGAGCAAGCTCAGCTTGTGAGCTCATAGAGCCCTCAAACCCACTGACATAACGTTACCTCATGACAGACTCCTATGATGTGCGTCATTGGTCTTAAGGCGGACCTGTCATAGTGTTTTAGGTGGTTTAACTAAGTGTATTAATCTCAGTCTAATTTCATTTATACTTTGAACCAAGGCTGGCCTTAGGGTAGATAGCGCCCTGTGTGGAATTTCCTGGGGGAAGCTACAATAGTATGACTATTACAGAGTGAGGATTTTTGCAACAGATGTTGTTGTAACAGTGTAAAATTTT